>NW_011888907.1:1677032-1698590 GCF_000151845.1 Pteropus vampyrus | reverse complement strand
TTGATTTTAATGCTCGCGAGGGAAACAACACTGAGCTTCTCGCTCCACACGCCCCGCGCCTGGACACCACTCACCGGAAAACGACGCCCTGTTTTGTTAAGTCTCTCAGCGAAAGCATGAAGCAGGAGGAGGCAGGAAAAGTTCCAGCCATGGACAGAGGGTGCCGGTCCGGACAGACTGGGCCCTGGGAGCCTCGGGTGCAGGGCAAGGGCTGAGCCGTGGAACATGGGCTGTGGAATGAATACCCAAAGGTGGGAAGGACTAGGGAAGCGGTCTCAGTCCCTGGGAATTTGAAAAGGAAGAGCTAACGCATCATCACCTGGAAGTCTGCAGACGGCCGCCAGCTGGGACATCTGCAGTGACCGGGGCAGGAGAGGATGGTAAGGAGGGCCAGCAGCATGGGCGGGACCCGCTTCAGGTGCTTTAAAATCCATGTCCAGCCTCGACTGCCTCCATGCCGGAGAACCACCTCGAAAAATGCACCTCGAAAAGTCTACCTCAGGGGTTTTGCCAGTGACAATCTGTTTTCAGAAACAAGGAGCCTACTGAACAGAGAGATAAAGGTAGCACCCCAACAACCAGAGATCTCCCCGCCATCCCCACAAGAGATTCTGTGGCTCACACTCACTAGCAGTTTCTGCTGACCAAACACTCATGGGTTTTCTCACCAAAGACCAAGACCTCAGGTCCATAGCCTTCTCTGTTTACCTGGTTAATTAGTGGGCATCAAATAAATAATTATATAAGTCACTGACCAACTGAGAAGACAGCCGAAACGAACCCGCTGTGATAACCCTGGAGGCAATGATCAGTTAATAGACGTCAAGAGATTGGTTATGTCAGGGGCTAGACAGAGACCATTGGATGGTGATGATCCACTAAGTTCCGTTGGCTTCCTGGGATAGTTTGCTGCTCTTGCACCCAGGAGGGGGCGCGGTCTGCGGTGAGGAAGGCTCCTCTGGAAGTGGAGATCTGAGGCCCGACTTTGCGCTTGACCACATATGATGATGACACACCCCAATGTCCAAATGACTAGAGTGGTTCCGACAGCTTTTCCGTCTACACGTGCCGTCTACAAGGGGGCGACAGTGAGAGCCTGGGGACCCTAAGGTTGATGCCGAGGGAACGTAGTCATCCTCTGAGAGTTAAACTAGTAAAATCCACACAATGGAAGTGATTAGGTGACTGTGAAAGTAAATGCAGAGATTATCCATAATTGCGTGACTGAAGTGTTTCGGAATACCCAAAACTCCAGTCGAGGTGATCCGTGAGCAATCTCAGGGAGATGAAATTGGAGTGAGATTGTAATTTGGTAAGAAGAAACCTAATCAATTGTATTGTGCTTTCCTAGGAGAAGGACCTCTTCAAAAGCTGCCCTGTCACGCTGGTATGATTGTCCGTCCATCTGACAGGCAAATACCTGCTGTGGAGACAGATGTGCCATGCCACCCAAGCCGGTAAACATTTGAGTCATAGAAATACTTTCTCTGGTTCTGATTCCATGATCAGCGAGCATCCTTCTGATAATCATTTTTGCCCATAGAGCTTGTTCGCAGAGAAAGAATAGGCTGGAGAAGTTAGAGCAACTGCAACCCATTCATCTTGTAGAACAAGGGTCCCCAACCCCCAGGCTGTAGACCGGTACTGGTCCATGGCCAGTTAGGAACCAGACTGCACAGCAGGAGGTGAGTGGCTGACAAGCAAGTGAAGCTTCATCTGTGTTTGCAGCCGCTCCCCAGCGCTAGCATCACCACCTCAGCTCCACCTCAGATCATCAGGCATTAGATTCTCATAAGAGCACCGGTCTCTGGTGCCAGAAAGGTTGGGGACCCCTGTATAGAACCATTTCTACAAACGCCTCTTGAGACTTCTGTCGGTGTCAATCATTAACTCGAGTTCAGTTGACGATACGGCTGACAAGGTCCAGAGCCCAGAAAGGGAGGATTTGTCGGGGAAAACGACAGCTTTCCCAGACCAAAGTCTCAGGGAGAGATGGGTATTGAACTGATCTCTTCTTTCAGAAAGACAGCAATCAACCCCTTAATCCCCACATGTACGACGGAGTTTCATTATTACCTGTCCTATGTATCAATGAGGAACTAAGCTCAGAATGGCTCAAGGTCACATAGCATGTGGTGATTTGACTTTACAGAACCCTGAAGTTCCCTTAGTACAGATAAATCTTCATATCATAAAAAAAAAAAAAAAAAGCCACAAATAATTTCCAAAGATCCCTACCAAGCTTTTTAACAAACCCAGACAAATGTCCCCCATAGCCCTATTTAAAAGGGCTGAGCAGACGGGGAGAACTTCTTCAGTCAGATTTTCTTTGTTCAGAGAGAGGTCAAAAAGAGGAGCCCTGTGGCCTGCTGCTCCACATACTGTCTGCTATGGCCTCTGGCCTCCTCCGCGGGCCTTCGGGTTCACTGCAAAGACCCTTGGCAATTGGGGTCCTCTTGGTGATGGCAAGGAGGCCTGGTCAGGAGGGACCCATCAGCTCCCTCCGAGGTGGTTTCCGTCAACACTCATTGTCACCTGTAGACTCGGAGCCCGTGTGTGAAGAGCATACAGACAGCGGGTAGAGGAAAGGAAGAGGACAATCAGAGGCCCCCAGGCACCTGGAGGTGGTCAGAGGAGCAGACTTGCTGTCCTCCTTCTCGCTGCATCTGGCCATGCCCAGGGGTCTCGGCAGAGGGACACCCACCAACAAACCTCCCAGGGAGAAGCCACCACCGGGCCACATCTTCCACGGTCACTGTAGCTGTTCTCTTTGCTCCCTCGGGTAATGAGTGCATCGGGATCACACCTAAAGTCCAGGTTTCCTGAGGACCGAGAGACACCTGAAAGGTCCCTGTGGGGACAGCGCAGGCTTTGGATTTTACACACTTAGATTGAGAGCTGTGCCTTACGGCTTCTCCCTCTGGGTCAGGATCCCCACCAAACCCTACATCTGCTCTCTACGCAAACCAGCACTGTTGCTCACCTCTCCACAAAGCTCTTCTCTCTGGAGGAGTCTCAAAAGTCCCCTTTTCCCATCTCAGCCACGTTTCCCAGTCCGTCACCTCCCTCCTTCTCACTCCCTGGGGGGTGACTTTTTCTCACGTGTCTGCCTCTAGCGTTCCATGTCTGTTCTTACTCCATTTCTTAAAGCCCAGAGCAACTCCTGAAATCAAAACCCCATCTGACCAATGTCCCAGCTCCCCGTGCTTCTTTCCTCCCCTCCTGGTCTTAGCATTTGCTCCACCACCTCTTAAAGCACTTGAACTTGACCTGCAACAGAGCTTCCTTTGCTTTACTTACTTATTTACTTACTTACTTACTCACTCATAAGAAATGAAGTTCCAATTATGGTACATCCGTACAGCAGAATGCTACGTAGCCATTTCAAATGATGGGGTAGAAGAAAATTTAATGAGGTGAAAGAATGCTCACAATATATTCGGTGAAAAAAAAAAAAAGACTACAAAAGGGTGTATAGAGCACTCTCATTTTTCAAAAAAAAAAAAAATTCGTGTGAATTTATACGTCCATGATTAATAGTACGTGCTCTTAAATATTCTCAGTAGACACCTGGGCAGTGTGATGTTTGCAAATGATATCTTATTTATGCTTTTCTGTAATTTCTAGTTGATTTTACAATGAAGAAATATTACTTTTGTAACAAGAAAGAAACATAATAAATGCATGTTTGTTTTTTCCTCGAGATACCACTAAAATGCATTTCCATTCTCTGTCTCTTCTGTGGCCTGCGTACTGTTATTCTTAGCGAACGAACCAACTGAAACACAACTCAATTTACGTGGTGCAGATGGTGGCTGTTGGTAGCCTAAAAAATGGTGTCATCACTAAGCAATGGTACCTTCAATGGCCTGAAAGGCACTGCCTTCTCCAGTCTGGCCTGCTCTCCTGTTGGGCCTGCTCAGCTATTCCCAAAGGGACGTCACACAATGTTGTCATCAGAATTCCTACGTGTAACTGGAATCTTCTCTTTGCCTCGGAGAGGCAGCATTGTATAGGGGGTACCGGTGTTGATTGGTTTGTTGATAGATTGACAACTCGAGTTTGTAAGCTCTGCCGATTGCTGACTATAGCTATTGACTTTCTGAGCATTGGTTTCCCCATCTGAAAATTGATAGTAATGACAACACCGATTTATAGAGTTGTTTTGAAGACTAAACAAACAAATATAATCAAGTGCTTAGCATCATGCTTGGATACAGTAAGCATTCAACAAATAGAGTCATTATTACACTCTGAACAACCTTATTCCTTGAAAGGACAGCGCTTTGAATTATTTTTAGTCTCATATCTAGAGTTTGAAGAAAAGACATGAGTAGATTTTTGACAGCTCAGAGTGGAAAAAGCCAGAACGGGTTGAAGTAAAGCGTTCTGCTCTGTTGTTTCCATTTCAGGAATATTTACAGACACAGGGGCATAGCACATGAGCAGTTTGAATGACTGCAAAAGGAGCCTTCTTTAAAAGAACACCCTCGACCAGTCTACCTTTGCCGGCCTTAAGCAGGAGACCGCATTCCAATTATTTTGCTTAAAATTAGCAGAAATTCTGGCCTTTGGTTCGGGGGAAGAGAATCTGAGGGTTTATGAAAGGAAATTTAATCCTCATATAGTCCAACCTCTAACATGATGGATGTTTGAATCTTTCCTAAAACACTCAGGCTATATCACCCTCAAATCTACGCATAACAAGTCATGCCATGGGAGAACATCCCCCAAAGTTAACTCTGAATAGTTCTTTCTTAAATTAAGCCCAAATCTATTTCTCTGTAGCTTTCAAGTTGATGTTTCTCATACTTGATAGGAAAAGAAGAGGCTAATTCTTTTCTCCTATGACATTCTTTCAAATGTTTGCAACCAGAGACTATCTATTCTTCTCAGCTTTATCTTCTCCAGGATAGATAACTGCCTGCATGTGAGTCTTGGCGGATCTTCACCAGCCTGGTTCCTCTCTTCTGAACTTGGTCTAGCAAAGTATGGTGTCTAGAACACATTCCTCTAACGTGATTTCATTTACACAGGATGTAACGAAATGGTCACCTCTGTCGCTTTAGACACTTCAGTTTTAATCATGTAGCCAAGAGCGCATTTGCTTTTAGGTGACCACAGTGAATTGACTCTCCACTCAATCCCAGGTATTGTTTATTTTCCTGCACAACTGCTGCATTATAATTATCTCAGCCTTTGATTGTGGAGTTGTTTTCCTAAACCCAATAAGGGATGTTACATCCCCCTTAGTTAAATTTCATCATTTTGGATTCGTTTTTATTCTTTCAGCTTATCGAGAACCTTTGGGGACCTGACTCTATCACCTCAATTTGCTAACCACCCCAAATTCATGTCATCCACAAATTTGACGACTATAGCTCCTGTCTTTGTAGAAGACATTGATTAACATTTTGACCAGCACTGAGCTGAAGTCAGAGCCCTGGGGAAGGTCACTGGAAACCTCTCCAGTCCATCACTGATCTAAATCTTTGGATTCTTCATGAAGTTAGTATCTGCTTACAATCCTTTTGTCCTTTCTTAGTGCATCTTAGGATAGGACAGGATGTGATATGACAATTTTTTTCAGAATGTCTTAATGAAATCCAGAAACACATTTTCCTGATCTACTTATCTAAAATTCTTACTTAAAAAAAGAATAAAGAAAAAGGGCAAGTCTGGTCTGACATGGTCTTAGAGAACTCACTCTGAATCTTAGGATCCTCTGCTTTCTTTCTTGGATAGTCTCAAACTATCTTTTTTTCTTTTTTTTTTGGTAATCCATTTTGAAATTTTATTTTTTATTCCCTTTTTGGAAACTGGCTTGACCCTGGTTCTCTGGTCTCCGGACAATTCTCTTTTCTAAGATTCCTCAAAGTTCACAACAACCCAAGAAATGCAAGTTAAACTGTTGAGAAGTGTAACCTACTGAGTCCAAGAGACTTAAATATCTTTAGATCAGTCAGGCTTTTGTCATCATTTATTTATAATTACTTTACCCTTCAGGGGCTGAGAAAAGTAAATACATACACAAATAGGAAAAAATGCTGAAAAATAAATCTCTTACTTAGGTTGGAAATGATTCCTCAACTGTAATCCCAAAGGCACTAAAACCAGAAGGTGAAAGATTGACAAATGCTACGAGATCAACATTACTTTGGGATGACTCTGAAGGGCCATTCCAGCTCAAGGCTTCCCGTGGGGTTGGATGAGTCTTCCGCTGCAGCCACATCACAGTTCAACATCCCCCTCTGCCCAGTCCTGTGACCTTCACTTCCTTACAGCTGTGCTTCCTAAGAGCACTCTCGGTAAACCTCCTAACCGCAAATCTCCATCTCAAAGTCTGCCTTCAGGGAAACTGACCTGAGACAGTGGGTATCACGAAGCCCACTTCAAGATGGGGTTTTGGAGCTGTATCACCGTGGAGAGTCAGCGGTAACTGGAGTCCCTATACCCCTCCGTATGCTATAGTGAGACAGTTCCTAAAATTTTTACTGGTGGTGAACTGGGAAGAGATACCACCGGAAGGGAAAGTGCTGGAGGATGAAATAGCTCAGGCATTTGAGAAGTATCGGGAAATAGTAAGTTTCAAGTCCATGGGATCGAATGGCTGTTGCTAAGTGTTATTGGTACAGTGGAGAAAGACAACAGAGGTTGAGGGTGATTAATCACCAATTTAAGGCAAAGTGTAAAAGTCAGAGAGCCTTCTTAGCAGTATATAAAGAGACTTCCCTCTCCTGTAACAGGAGGCAGAAAGGGCTGAAGATCAGGCCAAAAGCTTAATTTTAAGTGTAGCAAGGCATTAGAGAAGTTCGAATTCTCGACCTCAGCAAGTCTGCTCTACCAAGGTCAGGGATGTGACTGGGAAGCAATGAGAACCTGAGTACTAGGATGGGGATGTGTTGAAAAACTCAAGAACTTTGAAACCCCAGGTTGCCCTGGACTCTATAGATGTGGCACACTTCTTCCTATTAGAAGCTAATGCCCTCCCCACTTCTCTTGCTTCAAAGAGGTCTCATATTTGTCAAACACATGCTACCCTTAGGATACAACCCCACTTAGCCTGTTCAGTATAAGACCCATGGTTAGTGTCACATCTCAGCATAAGCCAATAGAGATAGTGCTGAGCCTACTGAGGGGAAAAAAAAAGACTATATGTCAAAGGGGTTGTGGGATCTCATCTACGTTTAGCAGCAGGAGCTGGGAGAGTAATATGACACTGACTCCTGAGAGCGTTGGGTCAAGGGTGGCAGAACATGAAGTTAGATGTGAGAGAGGTTACGGGTATGGGGCCATATTCAGGACGTAGGATTTAACATCCTGGCAAGTTTCATGGGAAACAGTGTTACTATGCTAAAAAGATGTCTCTTATAAGCTTGGAAAAAGGAACGGCCCACACTCAATGAAGTAGAAATGCCAAAACTATAGTGGCAAATAATGGAAGAAGCTCAGAGAGGTGGCTACGATGTACTATGTAAAGCCAGAAAAACCATCGGCCAGCTGTGTTCCATGGGAGACTCTGAGGACACCGCATTGATTTAGCAAAGCAGTAAGGAAAGCGCAGGTGAGAGGCTGCTGTGGTCTGACCTGTGTGTCTACAGAATTCGTGTGTTGAAGCCGTAGTCCACAGTGTGACTATTTAGAGATGGGGCCTTTAGGAGGTAATTTAGGTTGCCTGAAGTTATAAGGGTGGGACTCTAATCTGATAGAAATAATGCTCTTTAGAAGAAAAAACAGAGTGCTTCCTCTCTCTCTCAATCTCTCTCTCTCTCCCCCTCTCCCTCTCCCTCTCCCTCTCCCTCTCTCTCCATGGACATGTACTGGGAAAGGCCATGTGAGGTGACAGCAAGAAAGTGGCCACCGATAAACCAGAAAGAGTGCTCCCACCAGAAACCAAATTGGATGGAACTTTGGTCTTGGATTTTCAGCCTCCAGAACTGTGAAAATAAATTTCTGTTTAGGCCATCCAGTCAATGCTGTTTTGTTATGGTAGCGTGGAGGTGGCTAAGACAGAAAGGGACCAAAATCCTTGGTATGTTCAAGCCTGGTTGTCCTCTGCAAGCTAGAGCTTAAAGAGGAAAGACTGCTGTGGAATTGAATTCCCTGGTGACAACAGGGGCAATAGTTGTTAAATAATAGAGACCAATAGGGTAGCATTTTGCCATCCAAAGCAAGGTGGATGCGATGACTAGCAAGGGAAGTGTGGCAGCCAGATGGAGGTTTCACCTGCAGAGAGCCATGAAGATTTAGAAACTTGTCACATTAGTGAAATTTTAGGAGCCCAATGTCTGGGGGTATGCCAAGATATTCTCTCCAAAGTAAAGAGCAAATTATTGTTTTGCTCATATTCCAGCAATAATAAGGAAGCACAATGCTTAATAGGCCCCTTCCAGAGCTGAAGGAAGCATATGCTGCAATTGAGAATTGTGTATCAATCCATTTCATGGCTGAAGGGAAAGCTTTGAATGGGGTCCAGAGGAAGAAAGGACTCTGTAGTATGTCGGGCTGGGATGCAGCCGGCTTAAGGCTGATGCCATAGACCTGGGAGACACTATCATGCTATAGGTGTCTGTGGAAAGAAAAGACATCATGTGGAGTTCATAGTAAATTCTAATAAGAGAGTCAAAATGCAGACCCCTGGGATTCCGTAGCAAGGCCATGCCATCTACAGCAGAGACTAATATGCCACCCACAAAATAGGTACTTGTAGGTCCAGCAAGTAATAAGTTCAGGCAGGCTCAGCCACAGCCCTCTGAGAGGTTAAAGTAACTTCTGGTCAGGCGCAGGCAGAGCCAGAGGGTGTGAATAAGCTTCAGGAGCAGGTGGGCCACAGCCCTGCGCTCCACCACTATTACATCCTCATCTCTCTCTCAGCTCACATTTACAGCGCCTCTCTTTCAACTCATACCTGCGCAATGACCAGATGATAAAGGAGAGAAAAGATTGAGCTTGGTCACGGATAGGTTAGTTTGGTGTGTGACTGAAAACTAAAAGTGAACTTTTGCTGCACTATAGTCCCACTCAGGTGTGGTTCTAAAAGATGGCAATGAGGAAAAATTCCACCAGCAGGCAAGAGTTTCGAATGACACACCTGGATATTTACTTTTGAGTGGAGATAGACGTGACCTCCAGTAAGACTATATGTAGCCTCTCGGGCAGTAATGAATGACCTGGCCAGTTGGTCATGGGCTTGTAAAACAACAGACTGGAAGATTGGGACAAGAAAGAATGGAGAAGAAGCTTGTGGACTGACCTATGGGAGTGGCCCAAAGTGCTAAGGTCTTTACGTCATATAGTAATGCCCTTCAAAGAGCACCAGGACAATTGGGCCAGTTGATGTCAACCAGGCTTTGATAGTGGCACCCCAATTTGCATGATGGGTTCATAGATGGAGTAATCAAGGAGGCGGGACCGGATGCTATGTGTGGGCTCAACAGCGTGGGTTCCACTTACCAAGGATGACATAATTCTTGAAGCATGACCATGAGATTTACTCATCCTAGTACTTATTATTTTCCGAAAATTGTCAACTTGCTAGAGCAATAGTATGGCCTTTTGAGGATATAGGTGAGGTGCCAACTTTGATATGATAGTCTAAAAAAATGAGGAGCCATATTCCAGGGTACAATATACTTTGATACTGCCTAAATCAAGGGCTCTGTGTGTGTGTGTGTGTGTGTGTGTGTGTGTGTGTGTGTGAATGTATATAAATAAAATTTCTATATGTAGGGAAAGAGCAAGATTTCATTAAAATTTACTTCAATTACAAATTATTCCTTATGATCACTTTGGGCTCAGCAGGCTGAGAGAGTGGTCACCATCTCAGCAGGTTAATTAACTCGAACAAACAAGAGGAGATAGGTGCTATCAACCTTCCCACTTCTGTGATTTTCACCTACCGTGCTCAGCTATTCAAGTGCAGGTACAGAGAAGGTTACTTTCTAGATGAAAGTTTTTAAAGGTAAGTGAAGTGGGAAAAGCAAGAAACACTTGATTTAAAGCTTTTTTGAAAATAGATTGATTAAATTGAGGTAATAGGAAAACTAAGGTGGATAAAATGGGAAGAGAAGAAAAGGGGACTGATGGATAGAAACGGAGTTTAAATGTTCTGAGGTTAGAATACTCACACAGTGGAAGTATCCGGGCAACTGCAGTAGAGAAGCAAGTTTCAGTACAAAAGTGAACGTTCGAGTTTATGACTTTGGAGGCAAAGTTTCTGGTGATGATGTGGTCTGATCATGGAGCAAGTCGCTCAGCTGAAGTAGAAAATGTCACCGAACATGACAAATTCAAGAAATCAAGAGACCAGGGGTCTATTGTGTGGTCCACATTGACAATGGCAGAAGTTGAAAAGTAAAAGGTGGTGAATCAAGTGTTAGATATTAATAAATAACGATGCATAACAAGGGGAAGAGGGAGGAAGTAGTGTGGTCATTTGGTTTGAGGCTAAGGGTTTTTACAAAAGGGATGTAAAATGGACCAGAAGGGACAATGGGAGTCAAAGAGAACAGTCAACCATCTCTGAGATACAAGAGGTATGAGAAAAAAGATCTCCATTTGACAAAAGTCAGCCAAGTTTTGGTTAGAGCCAGAGATAAGAACTGAAGCTTGGAGGTTAACATTGCTTATCTAGAATCACGCAGAACATAAGTGATAGAATCAGGCAGTCTGAGCCAGGGTGCCTCACAATAGGTTTGTCGCAGAAGGAAAACTTAGACAGTGTACAAATTATATCTTGAACTCCTGTTGATGTTAGATCAATGAAGGACACTTTGATGAGTGTTCTGTGGTCAAATACATTTGAGAAATGTTCATACAAGCTATTGTGTCATGAAATTAGTAAAAGACAATACTATGTAGATAATGGAGGGCTTGGCATCATAGAGAAGATGATAAAACGTTTCATAAGATTTATGAAACTAACCTGTGCAGAGTATTTTTTGATATGAGGAAGTAAAATATGGTATTTAATAAATTTAATCTTTTCTTTTTTATTAATTGAAACTTATTGGTAACTTTTTGGGATACTTTTATATTAAAATAAATATCATATACAAACAAAGGATGGAGTGGATATTAAATGACATTATTAAGTAATTACAGACAAGAAAAAATATATGTAGAGGATGCTGTAAGTGACTTATTGTGTGATTCCACCTGGAGAAACTTGAAAACAAGTCACTTGTCACCTGGAGACCAAAACTGCAATTTCTCAGAGCAATGGATGTGTGATAGTGGGAATTTTAAGGTCCACTTCAGCTGCAGAGGATTTATGCTTTAGCGGGTCGGATATTTATTATTGCCTTGTAACCTTACCAAGGAGACATTAGCCAATCATCTCCGTTTGTATTTGAGACACCCCACATGTTGCTTTTCTGCAGTTGCTCTATCCCTTAAGATGGCAAAAAAGAATGCTCAGGACTGCAGAAATTAGGTTCCACTTGGAGTCACTTTTGTTGTTTGTTTGTTTATGCTTATGACATGGGCAGTGCTGTGGGGTGAATCCCGAGATCTCAGCATTCTTCAATCGATGTTGTTCCTTTGATCAGCAGAAACCGGAACCAGCACATGCTACTGTCCCTCCCACACAGCCAGCTGCAGTCTCCACACCCCATCTCGCCAAGGATCCCGAGGCTGTGTGTGCGTGGCTGTTGGGATTGATGGGCTGTTAATGCAGTCAGACAGTTGCATTGTCTCCTGCTGACAATACTTCCATTTAACACCCTCATGGGTGGGCACCGTGACCCGACCACACAACTAATGAGGCTTGGTACGCCCAGCCATACCCTCTGAATATTAGTTAACATCGACGTCCATGAGCGCAGACTCTCAGCAGGCCCACTATGGTGTGGAATGTTGTACAGCGGCTCTTGGTTACGGAAGTGGGGCCACTGGAACCTCTGAACTTTTGGAGATAAATCCATCCTAGGCATGGGGACAAGAAGGGGAGCAGGGAGATGAACGTTTCCCAGGCCGTCTTCATACAGACTTCCGCGTGAAGGTTCTAGAAGGAACCTCAAAGCTCATCTGATCAGCCCTCAAGCCTGGGGCTGGGGCAGGGGTGACTTGGCTAAAACTCATTTAGAAATAAAACTTCATCCCAAAGCTTCCAGACCCTGGATCACTGCCTCTTCCCAAATAGAACTGTCCTTCACCTGGAGCCTATTTCAGAATGAGGATGATACCGTGATTCTACCCAGGCTTAAACCGCGGGCTCCTTCTTGATTCCTTCCCTTGGTCCCCTTGGCCTCCATACACACGCAGTCACTGTCTCCTGATTGGGCCCCGCCCAGCTTTTCCCTTGTCTTCCCACCTTCCCCTCGATCGAACGAATGCTCATGACCTCACTCCCTGAACACAGCAGCAGCTTTCCAGATGGTCTCCCTTCCCCCAGGATTCACCCTCCCGCTTCCTCCGCACGTCCCTCCTGGATTCAGTTCCTGAGAATCTCTTTTCCTATTGTGTTTCTCTGCTCAGGAACCTCTGAACTATAAGGGATGAGATCTGCTCGGGCTCTCCAGGGTCTTCGGAATGAGGTTCCCATTCTCGGTTAGCATTCGAGGCCCCATCACCTTTCCTATCAAATCTCCAACTCTTTCCTATACACTTCCAATCAATATGGGTCCCTCGTCGTCCCCGAACACTGTTGGTATTCTCACCTCCAGACTTCAGTTCCTCCTCCTTGCACTCAGAAGTCCTTCATTTCTTTCTTCCTGAGCAAACACTACACTCTTTCAAGCTCAGATCGAGCTTCCCTCTGCACTGGATATGTCCTGAGTGCCGCGGCTGCTTTGCCTCTCACTCCTCTTGCCTCTGACCTCCTGGAGGCCCTACGGTCTGCGCTGCTCATTTAAGCCTTTGTCGTAACTCGCCCGCTTTATTACGTGTGGCTGTGCAACTGGGTCTTATGCTTTTATCAAGCGATTTGTAAATTGCTTAAGGAGGAGACCGTGGCTTCACGTTGGTCTCCCGTAGTGCTTCGTAGAGGACCAGATGACAGTGGGTGTCCATACACCTTGTTCAGTTGACATTTATAAGCCAAGTTCAGGTCCACTTTTCTCTCAGGACAGCATTTATCGGCACCTTCTCTATGCACCCGCCAAAAACTGGCACTGACTCTCTGAGAAAACATCTTATGAACTCCTAAAACCAATGTTAGGTATCAAGTTCCTATTAATCATAAAACAATTCAATGCCCACTTATTTCAAGTAACATGAAATCCAATCAAAATCTAAAGGAGAATCAAGACAATTCTCTAGAATTTCTCAAAATGAGGTTGACGTACATGGGGAAAATACACTGTGGTTTCATCTAGAATATTGCATAATAAACCTCGAGTCTCAGCACTATACTAAGTTAGACAACATTTCCAAGCCTTGTATTCCTTATCTGTAAAATTTAATAACATCTTGCTTCTAACAGAGTGCAGGATTAAATGTGTTAGCACATGTGATATCTGAGATATAGAAGGTGTTTCGTTCATCTTTTGTTTTCTTCCTTGCGACTGGTCACTCAGCTGCAAACATGAAGGAAATAGATCTCTGCACCCTTAGGAGCTGCGTGGTAGGGTCAAGGGCGACGAATCATTATCCAAGTCTTTTCCGAAGGGCACGAGTGTTCACCAACCTGGAAATATTTTAATGGGTTGTAGCACAGAGTAGGCCCTAAAGAAAATGCTCATTCCCCAGCCCCATGTCTCTCCAGCTGACACTTTCCTCTGCTTTCTGGAATCAGGTTGACCATCCCTCCACCACCGGCAGCCCAAGTATCTGTGGTTTCTCAGGTCCTCTCTCCATCATGCTTGCCTCTCTGCTGGAGGGTGAGGGGTGAGCTGAGGGAGCTGGCTGGAGGGCAGGCAGCCAGGTAGAGCACTTGAATACCATTTTCCGACCTGTGGCAGGAGCCCATATCCAACTGACCGGGCCTTGAACAGCATGTCCTGTTAAATCATGGCTTACTTGTGGAGCTATCCCCAGGGAGAAAAATTAGAGTCTATAGGGGCAGTTTAGTGATTATAGGGGGGAAAAGGAGGTGAAAATATATGACTTTTTCTACTTGGGGCAGCAAAGTGTCCTCCTGGGGACACCGGGACCTGGTGTGGTAGCCCACTTGTGGGGAGCTTTATAAAATGGCTTTCCCTTCTCCACTAGGCAAAAAGGCGGGAATAGCACAAACCGCATATGAGCCATTCATGCCGTTGCCCCGGGCATGTCACAGATTTCCTTCTTTCTGGGAGAAAGATGGTATTTCAGACTCGACAGCTTCTCTCTCGAGCTGTGTGCTTGCTTTGATGGGTGATAACAGCAGCGCTCCCTCTAGGTTCGGTCATGACAAGCAAAGACCGCTCAATATAAATCAGGGTGAGTCGGGGGAGAGGGGTGGGCTGGGGGGACTGTGTGGCCCACTCTCTACCTAAAACCCGCTGCTGGGAGAATCGCGGCAGAGCAGGCCCCTGTGGAGGAAGGAAACCAAGGAGTCCACGTTACGAAGCGCAGGATCAGTGTCAGAGCTTAACCAAATCTTATCTTTTTTCTGCCTCATCAGGACAAAAAGCATAACTGCTTGGCACTCTGTAAAACAGGGCCCCTCGGCTGTTGCCCACTTCTGCTCTCGAGACCACACATGAAGTTGTAAGTTCGTAGAAAACAATGCTCTTTCTTGGCTCCTATGGAAACTACTTCAGGTCTAACTAGGAAAACACAGAAGCCTGTACCTCCACGGCAGGTGTGACTACATCGCTGCAGCTGGGGAGGAGAGATGAGAGGAAGCAGAATTCAGCAACTCTTAAGCGAAACTCAAATGATCGTAGCTGCCTAATGATGGAGCCAACTGTCCAATAAGGTGGTGAGGTTCTTCTCAAGGGAGCTGTCCAAGAGGGGTCTGGCAGGGCCATTCATGAGAGCATTCTCCACAGGGTGGGAGGTTGGGCTGCGTAGTCTCCAGCCGTAGGCATTTCCTAATTCTAATCTCCTAGGAGCAGGACGAACTACCCACGGAAGGTGGTACAAGGGGATAGAGTGCATTGTACTCAACTCCCGTGCTGTCCTCGGGTCTGACGTTCGGCTGTCACAGGACTTAGTGCTGCAGGCTCCGTGCTCAGCCTCTCTCCTTTTGAGGGATGGGAATGCTAACGGTATTTTCGGGGTGGCTTGTCCCATGAACCTCCATTCTGTGGTTGCTGGGAATCCAGAACCTGAGAGCAGAGGGGATAAACTGTGTTGATGCCAGCCTCTCGACTGCCATTTCACTCGTGGCTTCTGCTGGAATCTGAGGGACCTTGGGGGGATGCCCAGTCATTCTCCCAGAGACCCATGACTGGGGGACCACAGACCCATCCCCTGCAGAAATGGCATAGAGCCGAGGTTGCCACCACAGAATTGGAGTCAGACAGACATGGGCTTGCATCCTGGCATCACAATGTTACCGATCGCCAGCCACGGCGTGACCTCAGGCAAGTCGTACCAGTCTCCAAGCCTCAGGTTCATTCATCTGTAACATATGGAAGAAAATACCCAATTCGGAGGGACTTTTGCAAATGCCTTGTAGATATTAGGTAATTATCATTAAACCACATTCCTCTCACTAGCAGCGCCTGTCTCTGCATGCTCTGGTATCCTGTCTGTCACTCGAATCCGTGTCTCCATCTATACAGCCCGTCCCTGCACTCCACTCCCCTCCTGCATATTCAAGGTCATTATTTCAACAGTTCTTCTCCCCACCCTCTCTTGCATCACTGACTTTCTTCATTTTTTTTTTTACCAAGATAGTTTCATCAGCATACAAAAATATTGCTATTATGCTATTTCTCTCGTCTTAAAAAAAGTACCTTGTGATCCTCATTTTCTTGTCGGTGACTAACCTATTTCTTTGCCCTCTTTTGCTACAAAATCCTTGAAAGCGTTATCTCTACTTACTGACTTCAGTTCCCCTTTTCGGCATTCTCTCCTAAGCTTATCCCGCTCAATCCTTTGGCCACACCAGAGCACTGAGATCGCTCTTTTCAAGTTCACTGAGGACCTCTGCACCTTTAGATCCATCCTCATTGAAGCTGACCCTGAAGCAGCTCCGACCCAGTGGACGATGCTCTCTCTTTTACGCCTGTTCTGTACTTGACTCTCAGGACACCACTCTTTCCTGATTTCCCGTCTGCCTCACTGGCCATACCTCAGGCTCCTTTGTTGGTCCCTTTCCCTTACCTATGCACATTAATGACAGAAGGTCACAGAGTTCAGTCCTTGGGGCCCCTTTGCCTCTTATGCTCTCATCTCTTGTGGCCTACAATTTTATGGGTTTAAATAGTATCTATATTGTAATGGCTTTCAAGTTTTTATCTTCATTCTGGATCTCTCCCATAAACTAGCATCTCACTAACAGACTAACATGGTCCAAGCTCTACTTGGATATCTGATGGAAATGTAAAAGTATCATGTGCAAAACTAAACCCTTATCTTCCCTCCCTAATAGGTACTTACCGAAGTTTTCTTCAGCTCAGTAAATACCAATTCCATCCTTTAATTTAGTCAGACCAAAACCCGGGGTCATCCTTGACTCCAGTCTCTCACGTCCTATATCCAAACCATCGAGAAATACCATATGTTTTGCCTTTAAAAATATTTATAGAATCTGGCCACTTGTCACCACTTTTATGGGTACAGTCCCTGGTCTGAGCCACCATCACCTTTCACTTCGATTCCTGCCATAGTCTCCCGGCTGGTCTCCTAGTTTCCACTATTGCCCCTTTCTGTGTAGTCTTAACAAAGCAACAGAATAACTCTCTCAAAAACAAATCAGGGCCACCTCACTGTCCTCCTCCAGGGGTTTCCCATTCTAGGAGGAGTAAACCGAAACCCCACAATATTTGAGAGTCATATGTGAGCCGGATCCCCGTTGGCACGCTCATATCATTTCTTACCACTTTCTCCCCCCTCTCTCTATGCCAATCACATTAGCTTCTCGCCATTCCCCAAGTCTTCCCAGTACTTTTCTGCTTCAAGATCTTTGCACTGGCTCCGCCTGGTCCAAATGTGGACACGTCTAACTCTCCCAGTTCTTTTCCGCCTTTGCTCAAATGTCCCTTCTCAACAAGACCACCGCCCCCCAACCACCTTATTTACAATTGCGACACTCCATCCTCGTGCAGCACTTTCAACCCGCCCCCTTACTCACGTCTACCTCTTTATTTTGCTATAACGCTCACTTCTTTCGAAGATACTGTATAATTTACCTATTTTTATATCCAGTGTTTAAAGTCCGCCTTTCTCCCCTCTTTCCCTTTTGGTTACAGATATATTACAAAAACATAAAATTGTTTACTTTGTGCCTGGCACAAAGTAAGCAGTTAGAAAATCTCCTCTGAGTGCAAGAATTAATTATTATTGAACGATTTCTATTCCCTGCACAGTAACATATTTAGAGACAAAACTGGCACATAGAACTACAGGCAAGAATCCATTTCCGCAAAGATCCTTGTAGCAGCCAGGATAAATCAGGGAGTCAACGCCGTTGTGTGACTGGCAAGCCTAAGAGGTCCACTGCACAAGCCAATATATTGGCAGGACCCAGGTCATCCTTCTGGTCAAGATGGCTTCTGGATCAATCAACCTATGTAGCAACGGCACTGCTCCCTATGCGAAGACAGGAGACATCAACACAAGGTCCCTTCCCAAGAGGCAACACTTAGCCACGTAAAACAATGAACAGATAATGTCAGGAAATATATCATGCAGTGCTAAATTGGGTATTTATTGAGTCTAAGTGCTATTAAAGCTCAGAGCAGGGAGAAATCAATGTGCACTGAAGCTGTGCACTGAGCTCTAGGTCATCATCACCCCCCAAGTTTCTTGAGGGCAGGGGCTAGGTCATCTTTTTATTTTCTTTCTATTTCTTTTTCTTTCTTCCTTGCTTGTCAACTTGCTTGCCTCCCTTCTTTCTTCATCTTCTCTTCCATAGACCTAGCACAGTGATGTGCCCATAATATTTATAACAAATGCTTTCTATGTATAATTCCCCAATATCTTTCAAAAAATCATTTAGAGTGGCTTACAGGGATAGACAATAAATAAATGAGCAAGCTTATAAAGAAGGTGGCAAAAACAAACAAACAAAAAAAGCAAAACAAGAGGAGACATAAAGTGGACTAAGGAATGAAGAAAATACTATGGTAAAATACAAAGCCATAAAGGACCACACCTTTGCAACAGATGAATCACAAATTTGGCTCCACGCTTTCAAAGGGACTATTTGAAAAAGGAAAAGCTGACTAATTATGTGATTCACACTGTTCTTATGACAAAAAGACCAATTGTTCAGCAGATATTAAACTATTCCAGATACTTAAGCCTTGTGCGTATTTCTCCCTAGAGTCCTCATGGAGGAGACGTGTTATAATGTAAGGAACAGTATTCTCAACTCAAAGAGTTTCTTAGCAGAGACTCAACTATAAGTTTCACAGGGCTGTTTATTCCACATATGTTTTCAACTGTCTGGGAGTATTCCCATTTTGCTAAACTAGAAGGTTATGGGACAACCCAATAATTAACAAGTGGCCTAGATCTATAAACTTAACAAGATAAAAGGGAGGAGGACTAATTTAAGAAGGGAGATCCTTTTGGAACTTTATAGGGTGTAAACACTAACCACACAAGTATACATACACACACACACAAGCTGGAAATAATCTTATCGCCTCCTGCACAGACTACATTTTATACTTTATGGTTTTAGCATTTATTTTTATTTTTTATTTATTTTATTTTTATTTTTTAGGCGAGGTAACCCTTGGTTGACCTCACAGATTGCAAGCACCTTGTCAGCTTACAATCCCTTATTTTTTATTTTTTATGCTTACAGCACCTGGTCTTCCTAGGTGGTCTCCCATCCAAGTACTAACCAGACCTGACCCTGCTTAGCTTTCGAGATCAGATAGAATCGGGCTTGTTCGGGGTGGCATGGCCGTAGACTATACTTAATGGTTTTATAGTGATGTCTGTACTTCATCGATTTCTCTTGCTAGATTTTAAGTTCATCAAGGCCAAGTACAAAATGGCATCTTGTGAATCTTTGTACCATCATAGCATCAGGTACCATGTTATGCTCCAAATAAATATTTTTTTCATTTAACAGATATTTATTGCTTTCTTACTAGGTGCTAGGTATTTTTTTTAAATAATGAACAAAATAGACAAAATTTCTTACTCTCAGTAAGATCTGAGGGCAAAGATTGACATAATACAGATAACTACAATAAATAAGTAAATTATAAATAAGTAAATAAGTAAAAATAAGAAGGTAAAATTTGCTATGGGAAAATAATAATAGAGTAGGACAAGAGAGATTTGAAGTGTGTGTGTGTGTGTGTGTGCATGCATTGGGCGTGTTTATGAATGTGTGTGTGGCGGGGGATGCTGTTGGTAGTTGGTGGTACTAACTAGCATAGTCAGGGCAGACCTCACCGAGAAAATGAAACTTATTGAGAGTTAAAGAAGATAAGGAAGTTAGCAAGTAGATATCTGGGGAAAGAACATTTTAGGCAGAGGAAACAGCTAGGCATCTAAGACAGAAAAGATGTTATCTATATATAGATATATATTCATTGAACATGACCTAACCCCCAAATAATTGTGATTTATTAGAATTGGTATTCGGGATAACCATTTAGACAGAGGTATAAGGCATACAGAAAGACGAATGTGTAATAATAAAAATTCCTACTTTCTCAGTAATAACAATGAGTTGTTTAGAATGTAAAATTGTACGTTTTCAAAGAAGAAGAATATTGTTATGACACCCAGCTTGGAAGGAAAATGTCGCAGTCAAAATAGGCTATGTAAGGCTGCAGTAATAAACAAACCCTGAAATCTCATTAGCAACAAAATGCAACAAAAGTATGTCTTCTTTACGCGAAGGGCACACTTTCATCTCTCTGGGAGCGCTCCCTTTGAGTAACCGCTCAAGGATCAGGCCATTTCCATTCTATGGCTCTGCCATCTTGATATGGAGCGTCCAGGATAAGCAGAGCAGGGGAAGAGAGAGTACATGGAAACTCGCACTTTTATTTTATCCTTTGTCCTTAAAGTGACTCATGTCACTTATGCTTAAGCTCATAGGCCAGCACTAGCTACATGCCCTGACCTAACTGCAAGGGTGCTGAGAAATATAATCTTTCTGCAGCCTCGAGAAAAAGAAAATGAAAGGGACAGCATTGTCTCTAATACAGAGAATAGTCAGAACGTATCTGAGTTTGTGACATTGATGGACAGGTTAACCTTGATTTAGGCCACTCTGAAATGAGTCTGTAGTATGACTGCAGTTCTCGGAGGGAATAAACCTGGTCAAAATCATAATCAATAACTCTATCCAGAGGGCTTAGTTAGTTAATACAGTGATTATTAGACCCAGCAATCTCTCTTCTGGGTATCTACCCCTAAATTTGAAAACATTTATCTGTAGATACATGCACCCTAATGTTCATCACAGCATGACTCACAGTGGCCAAAACACGGAAACAACCACAGTGCCCTTTTATCGATGACTGGATAAAGGTGTGGTGCATATAAACACTGGCACATTAGTCATAAGAAAAGGTGAAATACTGTCATTTGTGACAACATGGATGAATCTTGAGGTTATCATGCTAAGCGAAATAAGTCAGAAAAGTTAAGAAGCGTATGCTTTCACTTATATGTGGAATCTAAAACTGAAAGCAACAAGCAAGACAAACAAAAACTCATAGACACAGACAACGATTTAGGGGTTACCAGAGGGAAAGAGGTTGGGTAGCAGGTAGATAAGGGTAAAGTCAAATATATGGTGATGGAAGGAGATTTGACTTTGGATTGTGAACACACAATGCAAAATACAGATGATGAATTATCTAACTGTACACTTGAAACCAATAGAATTGCATTAACCATTGACACCTCAATAAATTTAATAATAATAAAAAAAAGATCCTGGGCAAGTCAAAAAAAAGGAAAAGAAATAATTAAACTCATATTCTGCAATAAGAACTATAAATACATTACCCCTATTTATTTTTTAAAAATTACACAAAACAAACTACATATATTCTGCAGGGGATTTCCGTATGTTCTGATGTTGGAGATGTTCTAACACAGATTTTAATTTTTTATTCCTAAGGAATCATCAAAAATTTTTATCAATATGTACCCAAGAGGAAACCTCTACCCTGTAAAACTTTTTCTCCCTGCAATTTCTTCTGATATTTCTGTGATCTACCTGTTGTTGACTTCCAATGGTCTGAGCCAGTGTTTAATTATTTTTATCGAATTTCTTTTTGCTAAATTCACATATCTTTTAGTCTCTATTCTTCATTGCTCAAGACTCGGATATTAAATTATAGAGTAAAATAATGTATTTGGAGTAAGTCATACAAAGATGCGCTGGACTGTTTTGTTTTTCTTTGCTTTGTTTATTACCCGCTATTGACTACATATTATGCATGTGTGGTTTTCCAGCTTTCCATATTTGTATGCCTTCTGCCTGTTTCTTCTGGTCTCTACTCCTGCACAATGTACCCAACTGCATGCATCAAGGAT
>NW_011888907.1:1674018-1676412 GCF_000151845.1 Pteropus vampyrus | reverse complement strand
AGAAAATATGGCCGTATAATGCCTACTTTTAGGAACTCATTGTAGCTTTCTTTGAGAAATGTATCATGGTTTCTTGAAAAAAAAAATCCTCTTAAGTTATATATTTTAGTATACGTTTATAAAATTAACCTGGTTGTATTATCAGTCATCTCTACTCCCATTTATTCTAGTCAATTTGATCTAGAAAAGATTAAGAGTGCTATATTAAAATCTCCCTTTTTGCATGATTCAATTGTTCATGTATTCCAAAGTCATTTTTCAAATTTTCAGTACTATGCTATTTAAAACATAAACACTAATGACCATTACATCTGTATTATGAAGAATGACCTCATTAAACTGTTAACTGCTTTTTTGTCTTGATTTCTCCTTTGTCTATTATTAGTCACATTTTTTCCTCATTTGTATTTACCTGATGTATCACTACTTTATTTTTAAATTTTGTGTAGTTATTTCTAATTTATGGCACATAGATGAGTTCTACAGTTTTGTGTTTTATAGTGTTTTAACACAATCGAGGAATACTTGTATTTTAATGTGGACAATTAACCTCGTCACATTTTAAAATATAATCTTTTTATTTTAAAATAGTTTTAGACTTACAGAAACGTTGTGAAGATAATACAGATTCCTGTTTCCCCTACATTCGGTCTCTTCTATTATTAATATCTTACATTAATATAGTACATTTGTCAAAATTAATGAACCAATATTGATTTATTATTGTTAACCAAAGTCCTTATTTTTACCAGATTTCTTTAGTTTTACCTAATGACTTTTTTCCTCTTCCAGATCTCATCCAGGATACATTACGTTAAATTGTCATGTTTCCTTGAGCTCTTTTTGGCTGTGACAGTGTCTCAGACTTTCCTTGTTTGGGGTGTACTAGCCAGGCATATTGTGGAATATCCTACAGTTGGGATTTGTTTGATGGTTTGTTTGTTTGTTTTTTTAAACTTAGATTAAAGATTTGGGGGAGGAAGACCACAGAAGTAAAATGCCATTCTCATCACATCACATCAGGCATCCCTGCTATCAACATGACTTACCTTGTCTGTATTCATCTTGATTGCCTGGCTGAGGTAGTGTTTGTTAGAATTCTCTACTGTTAAGTTATTCTTTTGTCCCCTTTTCCACACTATTCTCTTTGGAAGGAAGTCACTATGTGCAGCCCTCACTTAAGGAGTGAGAAGCTGTTCCTGAGAGTAGAGAATCTACATAAATTCTTTGGAATTCTTCTGTACAGGTTATCTGTCTGTTCTTCCCCATTTATTTATTTGTTCAGTCATTTCTTTGTATCAGTACAGATTTTTATCTTATGTTTTATTTTATAATCCAGGTTAAATCCAATGTGTTTTTTTTTTTCTTCTGTAATTGTTGCAGCTTTGTCTACTTAGAGCTCTTTTGATTGACTCATGTGTCCTTTGATATACCCCTAGTACTTTTGTGTTTGTTTGTTAGTTTAGCACTTCCTTACTCTCTGGCCCTCTTAAAACAGAAATTAAATCCTATTATTCACTTCTATTAATGCTAGAAATCATTTTTATGAATGAAACTAATGACTTCTCCTGAAATTCTTCCCTTCAGTCACTTGGCTGCTATATAAAAAGTGTGTAGTCTTCAAAATCCATAGATCTTACAACTACTTTGTCAACAAAGATGGAATTAGCCTGGTGACCAACAGCTCAAATTTGAATAAGTTCATAAACTGCAACTAATTAAAATGCTCTGACCAAAAAGTAATCGATCAAAAGTTCAACATTTTAATCTATTTGATTATGACAATATTTTATTGTATTTTTAGTCTGAGAAGGGTACTGGCAGGTCCAAATAAGAATTACTGTAGCTCTAAGAAAGTATGAAATGAGTCTAGAGCAAATAAAAAATAAGATCAGCCAATTGTACTGATACTATTTAAAATTCTAGTATAATTATATTAATATATATATTTATTCTATTTATCTGTTTTATTCTTTTACATGTTCTTTTACATGGTTGAAATAAATTTAATTAGTTTTATAGTTAATGTTTAACTCTTTTAAAAAAATTCTATTTCTAAGTCTTGCTTTAAAAATAAAAAGATATGCTCCAGACTCACTTAGTGTATTTCCTGTCCCAGTCCTAAAGTCAACCATTTCTCCAAGAGCCCCAGTTTCTTTTACTGAAGAGTGGTATTATGACTCAAAATCTGGGCACTGTGTATGTTGTTGATACTGGCGTCATTGCTTCTAGAATCTTTGAGCTGACTAGTAAGGAAATATATGTCATTTACTTATTTTTAACTTCTTTAAAATTCCGAAATGATTATACTTTCACAGAAAGTGGCAAAAATAGTACACAGAGTCCCTTGATTTCTTCACCAGCCTGCTTCAACTTCTGTAACTGTCAACTTCT
>NW_011888907.1:1662145-1673968 GCF_000151845.1 Pteropus vampyrus | reverse complement strand
TTTTTTTAAACTTAGATTAAAGATTTGGGGGAGGAAGACCACAGAAGTAAAATGCCATTCTCATCACATCACATCAGGCATCCCTGCTATCAACATGACTTACCTTGTCTGTATTCATCTTGATTGCCTGGCTGAGGTAGTGTTTGTTAGAATTCTCTACTGTTAAGTTATTCTTTTGTCCCCTTTTCCACACTATTCTCTTTGGAAGGAAGTCACTATGTGCAGCCCTCACTTAAGGAGTGAGAAGCTGTTCCTGAGAGTAGAGAATCTACATAAATTCTTTGGAATTCTTCTGTACAGGTTATCTGTCTGTTCTTCCCCATTTATTTATTTGTTCAGTCATTTCTTTGTATCAGTACAGATTTTTATCTTATGTTTTATTTTATAATCCAGGTTAAATCCAATGTGTTTTTTTTTTTCTTCTGTAATTGTTGCAGCTTTGTCTACTTAGAGCTCTTTTGATTGACTCATGTGTCCTTTGATATACCCCTAGTACTTTTGTGTTTGTTTGTTAGTTTAGCACTTCCTTACTCTCTGGCCCTCTTAAAACAGAAATTAAATCCTATTATTCACTTCTATTAATGCTAGAAATCATTTTTATGAATGAAACTAATGACTTCTCCTGAAATTCTTCCCTTCAGTCACTTGGCTGCTATATAAAAAGTGTGTAGTCTTCAAAATCCATAGATCTTACAACTACTTTGTCAACAAAGATGGAATTAGCCTGGTGACCAACAGCTCAAATTTGAATAAGTTCATAAACTGCAACTAATTAAAATGCTCTGACCAAAAAGTAATCGATCAAAAGTTCAACATTTTAATCTATTTGATTATGACAATATTTTATTGTATTTTTAGTCTGAGAAGGGTACTGGCAGGTCCAAATAAGAATTACTGTAGCTCTAAGAAAGTATGAAATGAGTCTAGAGCAAATAAAAAATAAGATCAGCCAATTGTACTGATACTATTTAAAATTCTAGTATAATTATATTAATATATATATTTATTCTATTTATCTGTTTTATTCTTTTACATGTTCTTTTACATGGTTGAAATAAATTTAATTAGTTTTATAGTTAATGTTTAACTCTTTTAAAAAAATTCTATTTCTAAGTCTTGCTTTAAAAATAAAAAGATATGCTCCAGACTCACTTAGTGTATTTCCTGTCCCAGTCCTAAAGTCAACCATTTCTCCAAGAGCCCCAGTTTCTTTTACTGAAGAGTGGTATTATGACTCAAAATCTGGGCACTGTGTATGTTGTTGATACTGGCGTCATTGCTTCTAGAATCTTTGAGCTGACTAGTAAGGAAATATATGTCATTTACTTATTTTTAACTTCTTTAAAATTCCGAAATGATTATACTTTCACAGAAAGTGGCAAAAATAGTACACAGAGTCCCTTGATTTCTTCACCAGCCTGCTTCAACTTCTGTAACTGTCAACTTCTGTAACTGTCAACTTCTGTAACTGTAGTCCAAGCAAACCCAGGAAATTGACATTGATACCATACTATTAACTAGACTACAAACAAACCACATTCATATTTCACCGAGTCTTCTGTGTACTCATTTTCATGTGTTTATGTACACAATTCTGTGCAACTTAATCTCATGCGTAGATGTGTGGAACCACCACCACAATCAGGATATAGACATGTTCCATCATCCAAAGGAATGACCTCATACTATCTCATAATAGTCACACCCACACCCCCAACTCTATCCTTGTCCTCTGGAAACCACTGATCTATTCTCCATTTCTATAGTTTTTTTGTTTGTTTGTTTTGAAGAAGTTATATTTAGAATCACACTACATAACCTTTTGAGATTGGTTTTCACTAAGCATAATGCTTTTAAGATCTATCTGAGTTCTGTGTATCATTTATTTGTTCCTGTTTATTGCCGGGTAGAGATGTATCAAGTTTGTTTAACGATTCACCCACCAAAGGACGTTGGGTTGTTTTCAGTTTGGGACTATTACGAATAAAGCTGCTATGCAAATTCACGCACAAATTGTGAGCATAAGTTTCCATTTCTTGGGAATAAATGCCCAAGAGCGGAATGCTGGGGTCATATTATAAGTGCATGTTTAGTTTTACAAGCAGCTACCAAAATACGTTGCAGGTAATTGTGTCAGTTTACATTTCCACTGACAATTCCCACAGTCTACCTTCTCCACAGCCTTTTCAACACTGAACCTTATTATCTTTCTTTTAAGCCAGGTGGGCAGTGATATATCACTGAGGTTTTCATTTGTATTTTGTAATAGTTAATGATGTTGAACATCTTTTCACGTGCTTATTTGCCATTCATATCTCTTCTTTAGTGTTTTTTTTTTAACTATTTTGTTTGTTTGTTTGTTTCACTGTTGAGTTTTGAGACTTCTTTATATGTGTACTAGAAATAAGCCCATCGTCAGAAGAAAGGTTTGGTAACATTTTCTTCCAGTCTGTAATTTTTATATTTATTGTCTTAATGGTGCATTTCATGGAGCAAACATTTTTAATTTGAAGAAGTCTAAGGGTAGCTCCATAATTTTGTGGTCAGCACGTCTGCTTTACATGCAGAAGGTCCTGGGTTTGCGCCCCAGGTGGAGCCACGGGCCATACCCGGGTGCCCCCTATGAGCATGTGGGAGGAGACACCCTGCCTTCAGAGACTCAGTTCTTAAGGGGAGACCACAACATCCATAAGTCAGGGGTGAAAGTTGAGAGGGGATGAGAATTAAAGAGGGGAAAAAGAAAAGAAGTCTAATTTGTCACTCTTTGTGTAATATTTAAGAATTCTTTACCGACTACTGTGTCTTGAAGATTGCCTTCTATGTCTTATTCTAATAGTTTTGTGGCTTTATGTCACATGCAAATTTGTGATTGTTCATATTTATTTTGAAGACTCGTATTTTTCTGTCTCCGTCATCTTGCTTCGTGCATTATTGAGCTTAATTCTTTAAGTTTTCCTTTAACTTTTTTCTCTTTTTTCCCCTCTCTTATGATTTGGCTGATATGCTTATTACATTTAGGCCATAAAATTTCAGTGTTTGAAAATAATTGACTGTAATTACAAATACTCTTGCTAAATAGTTATCATATATTTTAACTTAAAACTTTCTAGAATATTGCTATTTTAATTTGGCTTTAAGGGAAGACCATTGAGCTACAAAATGTAGACAATGGGGTTAGATGGATATAGAGATATATGTGAAGGTAAAAATTGAAAAGTAACAACAATATTTACATCAGTGTTCCTTGAACAGAAATTCACTTTAGAAGCATCCATAGAGTTTGTGAAAATCATAGTTAAATATCCTAACTCCTTGCTCCTCCTCTTTAAATCTGAGGTGTGTTCCACACATTGTTATGTAAAAGCTTACGGATGATTCTGATGAATAACATTAGCATTGTTTGAAAATAACTGGGCTAGAGGTAATTCAACAACTTAACTTGGATGAACCTTCATATTCAGCAATGCTACTACACATATATGTAAAATATCCCAAAGTAAAAAAAAAATTAATCATAATTTCCTAATTATCAATATTAATAATGATTATTTTGTTTTACAGAAACTTGTTCTATATAAATTTTAGCTTACTCTTATTTATTTTTCTTACAAAATTATTATTCATATTGTGTCTCTTTTCTTATAAAAATATACTTTCGACATTTGTATTATATTTTATAATAATTAATTAGATAATTCCATATTTACTTAGTTATATTGAACAATGGTAATTCTATTTTAAACAAGTATCATTATCATTCATTATTTTCTCAATTCTTTGAGTAATTTTAATTCATAAGAGGCACGTTAGTGGTTAAGTTGTGGAACCACATCTAAAAATAATTTTTTCTGAACCTCACATATAAATGCTGACTCTTGGGTTATGATATTCTTATAACTCTATTGTTTCTTTTGTTTTGTTTTGGGTTTTAATATTCTTTTGACATTCTACGATTTTTTGATATTTGGTGACGTGAAAGAAAAAACTGAGACTATGGGAAGAGTGTCAGATGAGGATCCTCAAGTCAACAAGAGAATCAAGTGCCCTGAAAGGAAAGGAAGCAACGAGTTTCAAGGAGGAAAACTAAATCAATCACGAAATGTTGCCCCAAAGGTCAAGTAGGTTGATCACTGAGAAGTTACTGGATTTGTAATTAGAAAATAATTGTTAACCTTTGAAAGAGTAATTTCAAGGAAACGGTGAAGGTGGAAGTCTGTTTCTGAGCCCTGGGAGGAGCCTGGAGATAATCTAGTCTAATGTCTTCATGTTAAGGCCCAGGAGGTCAGGGAAGTGACTCGTCTAAGGTCATTGATAAACACCAAGGACTTGACTCCTACTTCATTGCTCTTTTAATCTATGCCGAGCCCCGAAGTGAATGAATGAAAACTATGGCCTATGGAGAAGAGCCAGACAGAGTGATGCAGTGGAGAGAAGACAGCAGCAAGGGAGAGCAGTTGAAGGGGAGAATCCAATAGACATGAATCTCTGAAGGGAATGAGTGGGACAAATGAGAGAGAGAGAGAGAGACAGAGAGAGAGGAGAGAGATCTAGGAAGCTGAACATGTCTCGTAGACTTTAAATCAGAGGCAAAAAAAAAAAAAAAAAGAAAAAAGACATCAAAGGACCTCACTCCTCCAGGGTCAAAATGAAAGCTAACACAATTGCTTTACTAAGACTGGAAGGCAGGAAAAGAACATGGAAACCGCTGCTTTTGGAAAAGGATGCAATACTTTAAACGTGTGCTCTTACCTATGGAAGCAGAGGTGCCACTGAAAGGTTTCAATCAGGGCTGAGCTGACAGAATGTCTTCATTATATTCATTACATCCCTTTATTGTATGTGGCACATATCATGAAAACCCCCTTTCCAGCATCAAAGCCAAGCAATGTACCTAAACTTGATGGATTGGACCACAGTGGGACATATGGAGGAAAGGGAGTTCTACTGAAGTAATCAGAATGACACTAGGGACAAAATATAGAGAAATGGGCTTCAGAAGAATACATGTATATATTTGGTTATATGCAATGAAACTCACCAACGGCTAGAGTAGATAACTTATCTTAGATACCTGGCTATGTCTATTTCATCATTCCTTTGATATTTTACTGTTTAATTTTCTCATTTTATATCAGAGTTCATTTCAGATAACATCTTACATCCCACTGAAAGTAAAAAACCTATATCCCATTGTCTCTCTCCCCATCACACACACACACACACACACACACACACACACACACACACACACACTCACACACTCTCTCTCTCTCTCTTGCATCAATAAAAGTAGAAGCATAAAAGTATACCAAACCAAAGGAGCATGACTCTTATCATTGCTGGGCCTTTGACAGTGATGAATCTGGTGCTGTCCTGTAGGCCACTAAGGGGCCGAGGTCAGCGATCTTCTTTGCTGGGTCTCCAGCAGCTTCAGGTTTGAGGTGCTCTAAGCTAGCTAATAAGCAGACTGGGGCTGCCATCCATTAACATTTTTCAGTCTTTTGTTGTGTACTCTAATTTATCCCTGTCATTTAGACCCAGGCAGTGGTCTTTAGCTTATTTCTGAGATCTTATTACATTTTTTATTCATAGAGAAGTAAGATTTAGGTATCGAAGATCAATAGTAGCCTCCATCATGCTTACATTATTAATAAGAAAGATGTTGTATGAAGACAGACTGGTGTATTGGATTTGCTCAGCAGCTGGACTCATTTCAGATAGGTAAGGCACTTTGCTTGTATTTCGCTGTCTCTTGTCTCCTCCAGCCCCTGTGTACTATTCACCCCTTCCGGGATTGAGGTCTCTGGCACTGGCATATCATTTCACACCTGAGGAAAAATGTCTAATTATTGGAAGACATCTTGAGCGGTCTAGGCTGTCTTTGATACCCTGGATCCCTGTTGTGGAGCAGGCTGTCTCGGCTCGGTTGACACAAACAACACCAACAAGAAGAATAACACTAGTTGGATGCTTTTCTGTTTACAAAACTCTTTCTCCCACTCTTTGAAGGTCAGGATTGCCTCGCCCAAATGCCAGTGATCGTCCAGCACCAAAAGCTATAGCTTGATATCTATGCTGCTCTCATACTCCAAGTTGTCTTAATGTAGTAATTACTCCAGGGTTCTGCCCAACCAAGGCAAGATTATTTTTAATCTTTCTTCTTCTAACACTTTTCAGAGGATGTAGAGGAACATCTCAGAGGTTGAGAGTAGTCAGTGCAATTTGAGTAAGAAAGTCAAGGACCGAGGATCTCCCAAATGTATTGTCAAGCCAGCAGGGCTGACTCTGCTATTGTGCATAAGGACCTGACTCTATAGTTGCATGAAATCCTTCAAAGTTGTCTACAAATCTCTCATTGACCTGGGGACCAGGCCAGGCAGGTGAACAACTTTCTCAGTCTTGCCAGTAGCCTCTGAAATCCATTCTCTGTTTGACCTTTTAGTTCTCCGACCAAGTTTTCTTAGTCTTGTTTTCTCATACCTTTTCCTCTGTCCCCATCACTTAATAGTTGGGCTCTTCAAAGTTTCATTCTTGGCTTTTCCATCGATGTACATGCTCTTCCTAGGCAGCTGTCTTCTTTCTATGACTTCAACTATCCCTATAGGCCATTGATTCCCAAATCGTTACCTCTAACTCTGACCACTACTTGAGTGCCCGGATTCAATATGTCACTCTCTGCTCGACTTTGCCATCTTAAGATCCAGAGACATTTTAAATCCAAATTCTAGAACAACTCAATTTTCTCCCCAAAACTCTTCTCCTCCCTGTTTTCAGGTGATTGGCAGCACTTGGGCAATTAGGTCAAGGCAACCGATGTACATCCTCTCTGCTGATCCCAATTTTCAGCCTTGGCCTCCCTTCCATCCTGCATATTTGCTCCACTCTTGCCCCACCTTAGGCCTCAGTTTTTTCTTGTCTTCAGTGATGTAAGAGTTTTGCACCTTGTCTTTCTACTTCCCAAATGGCTTTCCAGATTAATTGGACCAGAACACAAATATGACCCTTGTGTTGCTTTAATTAGAACCCATTAGTGGCTTCCTGATACTTTTAAGAGAAACTCGATCTCCTCTGTAGGGTTCCAAGCCTCTTTCCAATTTCTGTGGATGCCCCTCTTCCTCCTTCAATACCATATCTTAAACTCCAGCTGATGGTTACCTCTGAATTCCATCCTGAACATACCACTTTCTCCTCCCCTGCCCAGGTGGAAGAATGTATTTCTCCTTTGTAAGCCCAGCAAACTCTACATAGACTTCTATTACAGTGCTCAAAACATTTGACGACATATTTTTGTTTACAGAATTACATCTTAGTTTTCCTTTTATCCTTAGAAATAGTAATAATAATAGTAAATATTTATAAAACACCATGTCTCAGGTATTGCTTTTCACACTACGTTAATCTTTACATTCATTAACTCAATCCTCACAACATTCCTACAAAGTAGGTACTGTATGAACTTGATTTTTAAGATGAGGAAACTAAATCACAGAGTGTTTCCGTCCCTTGACTCAAGGTCACACAAACAGTAAGAGACAGAGATAGATTTTAGACCCATTTGGTCTGACTCCAAAGACTATGAGTTTAACAACTACATTTCACTGTCAATGCCTAGCATATAATAGGCACTTAATGAGTGCATACTAGATGAATTAATGAGATTAAATGCTTGGGAAAGCGTGAGATGGATGCCAAAATCTATGAAGGGAAAATAAAGCTACGAGCTAGCCAGGGTCACACAATCTATTAGGAGCATCAATCTGGGCTGGGCAATTGCAAGAATCAAAACCTGCAGGTATGTCCTGAGACACAGATCAGTAGGAAGGTACTCCTAAAATTCTGGGACAAGCTCACAGCAGACCAGGTGATCTCAGGGGTTTCAGAGCAAGTAACACAGCAGCTCCTTTGAAGAACCGGGGCCACTGTCTGATGGACAGTCACCTGACCAGATGCCTGAGCAAAGCAGCAAGCAAACAGAAAGTCTGCTTTCTGCCAGTGTAGACCTTAACAAGGAAGGCCCAAGCTCTTGTTAGACTATGGGCCCACGAGAGCAGGGAGGAGTTCTTGTGTGACTTTGAACTTTTCAAAACCAGCAAATGCTACATGGTCAACATTTGCTAAGTGTTTGTCAAACGAATTAAATGAAAACAACAAACACAAGTCCAGGACATAGATCAAGTCACTCTGTTCTTCTCAGACTCTTCCTCCACAAAGCCTATTACAGCGCTCGACCCATAATGCTCCATGAATTATAGTTTCTAAATAGTAACTTTTCAGTGATTTTCTTTCCCACTGTCATACTTGTCGGGAAGCTCCTCTTTCTCTTATAATCTCTTTTTTCTTTCTAAGCAATAAACTCGGAGTCCAAAAAGCAAGAAGAATACAACAGCTTTGTGGCTGCCAGAACCAACCCTTGGTAATAGTTTCTGGTCCCAACACAACTTATTCGAACTCTTTTCTCCTGGGTAGATGTTTACAAAAACTTTAATGGAGGAAACATGACTCTAGGATGTTTAAATAGCAATTCCCATCTTGCACAGCCTACATTTTTTCCCCTACTCCCAACTCCTCCCACCTCCAAAATTCTCTTCTCTAAAAGTTTCTCACATTAAGATGCTGTAATCTCTGCTCTTTCTTTAGTCTCCAAGGACTTATTAAGCATAATCTACGTCCTTAGCATTGAGCTAGATCGGATAGATGGGATTTTGGACAAGAGTCTTACTCACAACTTCACTTGGCAGTGTTATTACTATTTCAAAGTTATAAAGCTGACAAAACAGGCTTGCAACATGAAGTAACTCATCTAAGGTCACACAGATAGTAATAGTAGAATCGGCAGGTTTTGCTAACTCTTAATCCCATGTGCTTAACAAAGCTACTCTGTTGCTGATAGCAACGGCAATCAAAGCAAAGAGATGGTGGTTGGAATTAAAATAGTCAGGGAAAATTCTATGGAGACGCTGGGGTCATTAGCTGGATCTGGAAGATCTTGGGGTTGTGATTTGGTAGAAAGATAGGAGGACAGCATTTCAGAAGGAAGGGACAGCATGGGTGAATGTACACAGTTAGGAATGTGAGCGATGTCTGTAGAGAAAAATCAGGGAACCAGAGTTGGACAGGTGCAGAGAGTAGCCTGGGGAAGGCAGGGTCACGCCCAGGGACATTTCTTCCTTCTGTGGTTGAGCTAGTACCGGCTGCTCTTGCCTCCATGCCTGCCCAAGCCGGGACCGAGGAAGCCCTGGCACTTCCCCCGCTTCTTCCCCACCCTCCCTCCTCTTTCTGAATGCCAACCAATGGGCAGTCCAAACACATCTCTCAAAGTCTAATTAGCATCAACAATAGTGCGAGCTAATCGCCATAATTAATGGAAAGACAAGGCTATGACTGGAAGAATTATAAATGGGAATAATCAAATGTGATTGATTCTGGAGCAGCCTCTATTCAGGAAAGCTGGAGGGGGTACGAGTCGACTCATCCTCTGTTCTTTTTATTTGTCCTAACTGGGTTGTCCCACCACCCTGGCCCCCTGTCAGGCAGCATGAATACAAGAAGCATCAGTCTCATCAAATCAGATTCCATCCACAGTGCAGGCTGCGACCTCTCCCAGCGAATTACTGTTATTAGACTTGATTATATAATAATAGTCGCACGATGGCCTGGACCCCCTTCTCTTCTCCAACAACGCTTGCACACCCACGGTGACAAGCTTCTTAGAATGAAACAATGTTTCCTCTCTGTCCTTTCTTTCCTCTTCCCGAAATCACATTTCTTTTTTAATTCCTTTCTGTATTGGTCTTGATTTTCCTGTTTTCTCTTATTTTTCTTCCCCCTGTTTCTTCTTCTCGTTCTCTCTCCATCTTCTCTTTCTTCTCACTCCCTCTTTCTCTCTCTCCCCTTCTTTCAGTTTCTCTCTTCTCCCCTCTTTCTTCTCCTTACTCTCTTTTGTAATTATTACGTAAAGACGGGGCTCCAGGAAAGCCACAGACATCTGGTCATTTACTCCTACCTCTCTTTAGGCACCTGTGCAGAAGAAAGAGGTGGTGACGTCCTCATCCGTGGGGCTTTCTTTCTTTTTGGTATCACTTAAGCAGATACCTTATTGTTTTCACTCTCACATGACATCTCCAAGTCTTCATTAGATGATGTTTCCTTCCTTCCTTCTATCCTTCATTTTTTTCCCTTCCTTCCTTCCTTCCTTCTCTCCCTCCTTTCCTCCTTCCCTCTTTCTCTCCTTTTTAACTTTCAACTGAATCCCTAAAATATACCAGACACATGTAAGGATGAAAATAGAAAACCATGAAGCTAAAGCTGGTCTAGTTCACTTCTGAACTTACTATCTCTTTGCTAAATTGGCTTCTTTTCCAACTGTATAATTTAGTAAGTGGTTCTGACATCCGAGGTGGGCTTTGCACGTTGAGGTCTTTTATTTTTCTTTCTTATTTCCTAGATAAAAATTGTCACCAAGCTAGACTACAGTATTTTTTTTTTCCCATTTGAAATCCTTCTAATATTCATACCCTCCCCAGCCTCATTTCCACCAGTCAAGCCTCTCTCTATTCCACCGATAGATTCCCGAGACCAGGGGCCCAAATCCCAGCACTGCCTTGATTGTCAAAGCAAGGCTGAGTTGTAGACTCTAATGGGGCGAAACTCCTTTACGTCCAACGCGGGTGAGCTAAATGACAGTACCCCCCAACCCACGCACTTTGAAAACAAACCCAGAAAATTATAAATGTAATTAAGCAAAGCCAAATGACACAATCTTAAATGACATCTTTTCCAGTCTACAGCACCAGCAGAGACCAGTATAAACTATCATTCAACCCCATTTTTGGGACTGTCCCAGACACGTCCTGAGGACCTGAGGAAGATGTCAGGAATGTGAGGGCTGCAGTTGGTGGAACAGAAAATGTCAGAGAGCAGGGGCCAGGTTTCGCATTTATGAAAAGGGTATTAACTCTGTAAAGCAAGAGAGAAGCAGAAGGAACAGAAAGAAAGAGGGGCGCCATTGGGCCAACGCAAGGGTTAATTCGTGAGACCGTGTTGGCACTTCATTAAGATGAGTAAACGTTTGGAGCTCGGAGCTTTCCTAGCAGAAAGGATGATTTATTTCCCCTTTCATTTATATATGCAACCTGAGGGTCAGCAAGATTCTTGGAATTCATATTACATATACTTCTAGATATTTCAGCAATAATCTTTAAACACCACAGCTCTGCTAACATATATTTATGAGGCAGAATGGAACGGTGCAAAGAGCACCAACTTTAGACTCCAAAGGAATATGGCTTCATGACATTATTGGTATTCACTGTGTGACCTTGACCAAGACACTTAATGTGCCTTGGGATTCTTTTTGTAAGATGAAGACTGTGATAAAGAAAATTAAAATAACATATAAAATTACATCCATATTTCTATCTCTATTTTGCCTAATGGTATAGGTTTGTTGTGAGGATGACAAAATAAATGATAAAATTTTTGGTAAACAATTATATATTATTCATATCGGTTGTTATTTTATATCCTATACAAAGCTCAGTTTTTCAGGTGCTGGGTACATAATCAGTACATAATAAATATGTGTGGAACAAACGCTATCTGCTTTTCTCATTTAATGTAGAAGAGAATGATTACGGGTTAAGTAACTAGTTTTACGAAAAGTCCTATCACATCTCCCCAAAAGCGCCGCCTTAAGAAAACTAGCGTGAAGTCTAGCGTGAAGGTTACGACCGGGCACACCACTGCCTGTAGCAGTCCCAAACAGGACCTGTCTCACTTAGCTGAAGTTTCTCGCCTTCATATCAAGAGATAACGATGCGTATC
>NW_011888907.1:1650715-1659097 GCF_000151845.1 Pteropus vampyrus | reverse complement strand
ATACACACACACATACATTATACACATTTACCCTTGGAAAGATAGCAACAAAATGGACATATTATAAATATTTATTCTCTTTGCTGATTGGTATTATCCAATTTATCAGCAGCAAATATATTTTAGTTGTCTGTTAAAAGGCAAAGTTAAACATAATTCGAGCCCGTTTGCCTCAGGGCCCGGGTGCCTGGCAAAGGCTGCCTGGACAATGACCGTGCTCTGACCATCTGCTCTGCCTCGCCAGCTGGTCCCAGAAGCTCCTGCACAAGGATGGGTGGGGACAGAGAGGAGGATCCTCGAAACAGGGAAGCACCCAACTCCATCCAATGCCTGCCTGCTTCCGCTACTTATCCTTGACATTTTGGGGTCATTCCTCCTCCTCTGTCCTTCTCAGACCTTGATGCCACATTGAGGCCAGGGGCAATTGTCTAAAGGGCAGGCTGAGATAAGCAACAGGCTGCCGAGGAATTGATATGCAAGAAAGAGCAGAGGCAGCCTTTGTATCAGAGCCACACAAAAGCAATTCTCTGCAGTTGATATAAAAAGGTGTCAGTTCTGGTTTAAGTACTGTATTACCAGCAAAGATTTATCTGCCTCAAAGCCGGGCCTCACGCCACCAAGGGAATAAACAGCTCTTCTACTTATCTATTTCACAGAGCACAGTATTTCTCCGGCCCATCTCTGCCTCCAAAAGGACTTTTTCTTTGCCTTCCCCAGTTGTCTCCAGCAATTTACAAACACAAATTCCTGACACCCAAGGACGATGAGAGCTGCCTCGTCCACAGCCCTCTCGCTAGCCTCCTGGGAGGCAGCCCAAAGAGAAGAAAGACAGGAGGAGGGTCTTTTCAACTGGAAGCAAGTGAAGCTATCAAAGTCCGATGCTGAGAAACTAAAGGATGCAGCGAAGCAAGGAAATGCACTTTGCCCTAAAAAGTTGGTGAGAGATTGCTGGTTTGGGAGAAAAATCCTTTAGAATTGGCTGACCATTGTGACTGGCGGTCTTCGAGTATTCCTAGTATCTTCGATGGTATCTTCAATATCCGTCCTCTTAGACCCAGATGTGGTATGGTATGCTAGCCTGGTGCCCTCGATACCAGGGTCTGGAACAGAGGAGGAGACAGTCACGGGAGAGTTTGTCACTTAGAGGCACCTGGCTTCAGGACGGAGCTCTAGGGACATTTACCACCTAATGCCAGGGGACTCTCTTCCCAATGTGGTCATACCCACTCGAAGTCCCAAAACTACAGTTTCTTTTCCTGCAAAATGAAGATGCTAAGAATATCTCCTCTAGCTCATGTGGGGGCTGAGAGGATCAAAGGCTATAAAACACGAGCTTAAGTGTTGCAGATAGGTGCATATGTGTGTGCTTACGTGGCGTATCCACTCGCTGATGCTTGAAACTTTAACAGGGGACGTCTTTGATTCTACAAATCATAGCAGATTTAATGGGTACGCATTCCTGGGAGCTGTAATAGAGGGGCTTAAATTTATTCCCAGGTGTAACTGGGGAAAATCAGATCCTTTTCTGTGTTGGTGAGATGACTGAGTGCCTGTGAGAGGGGAGAGGACAGAGTTCCAGGAGAGAGAAAGGATACAGAAACGGCAGGTGTGGGAAGGGCATCTGAAGATGAAATTCCCTGCCTGGTGGATTCTCAGATTTTCCAAACCACGTAAGCCTGGTTTGGAAAATTTCCTTTCTGTGTAAGCTGCTATGGCTTTTGCAATGTACTTTGTTGATACAAACAGCCCTGTCTCAGTAGCCATGGCTGACTGGCCTGGGGAGAGTGTATGAATTGAAGATAAGCACACAAAGGCAGAGGAGCCTCCCAGGTGACTTTTGCCTGACCTGAAGGAACTCTAACCCCTCTGGGTGAATGAATAAAGGAAGGCCACTCCCCAGGGTGCCTGCTGGGCCACTGGGTGACTTCTCTCACTGCCTCCCAGGCCAGCATATCTCCTTCCGGTTAGGGGCTCTGCCTCCCAGTGAGAATGAAGCTTGTAGACATGTGTACACAGACGGGCACCTTTTCCCAAAACTGAGCCAAGATCCAGCCCCATCTGAAGTACCAAAATTTTATTACTGATCTTGCTTAGGAAAAAAAAAGAACTCATTCTCATAAGTTCTGTTATTGTTGGAACGTTCCGTGGCTTATGTCAATTGACTGCAGCAGTTTTCTCAAGGATTCTGACCCCAGGGAATATTGGTAAGTGTTTGTGGGGGGAAAATAGCTTTGCTAGTCCATCTTCTGGCCTATCTTTCTTTGATAAGTTTCCTTCCAAATACTATCAGGCTTTGGAAAAGCTGGACTCCTTCCCCGTGTGCGTATTGGGATTGGGGAGAGACGGACTCTGCAACAGAATTGGCATTACCTAATCAGATATAGGCATCCATGCACCAAGCCCGTTCCCTCAGTCTTTGATCCAACATCCACTTCTTGAAACCTGCGATGTGCTGACACCGCACCAAGTACGGGCCGTATAGAAGCGAGCGGTTTCCCTGCCCCCAGAGCAAGTGCAGAGCATGGCAAGAATGGGAAGGAGGGTGGTGGAACCATGCTGGAATGATGCCCAGAGCAAGTCACAGATGGGCAAAGGGGGTTGAACCAGCCACGGGACTCACCAGCCCCCAGGTCAGGTTTCTGGTAAATGTCAGCAGGTAGCAAAAGAAAGTACCAGATTCCAGGTTTAGGGAATGGCATACGAAAAGAAGAATGAAAGTAGCCTGGCGTGGTTGGAATAGAGAGGGCGAAAGATGGCAGCCAGGCCTGGGCTGCAGCAAGGCGGTAGGAAGAACCGGCAGTGGGGATGGGTAAAGCGAAGTAGTTGTTCAAGGGTCTGGTGACAACGGGCAGCTCTGCTGGTCGACGATCCAACAGTCATCCCTGTCCTCCTTTCCTTGTCACTGGCATTATAGAGCTGCCACGTGATCCAGGCGAGTCCGAGAGAACCGGGGTTTTCCCATCCCATCGCCAGCAAGATACTGTCCAGTGAGACGTGAGTTATCCTGAAGGTCTGCTGGAATGGATTCCTATGGTTCTTTATAAGAGATGGCTTCAGAGGGGCAGTCCCTCTTCCTGCCTTTTGATATTACATATTCGCACATCTTCTGGAACTGCCGTGCTTATCTTGGGACCCAAAGGGGAACCAGTGCAGAAAACCAAGCCAATCCCCTGAGGATGGAAAAATGAACAAATGGAAAACCCTGATCAAGCAAACCAAGAACTACTTCATCTCCACACTTACCAGTATGCAAGATAATAAAATTTCATTATTATGTAAGCCATTCTTAGTTCAACCCTCCATTATCGAGAGCCAAAACCATCCTCACTGATATACAAAAGGAAGAAAGGATGAGACAGGTTCAGCTAGCCATGTCGATTCTGAGGTTCTTCGTGGTTAATGGCTGGGTCTACATAGAGGGCAGTTATTAATGAAAGACTGGAGTCCAGAGAAAACAGATCTGAGAGCATCTGTATAGAGGTGATATTTGAAATCACAGGCAATGAAAAGGTGATGCAGGCAACATGTTGCATTGAATTCCACTTAGAGGACAGAGCAGTGTTGCTTAAAGCTGCAGAGGGGTTAAGGAGGAGCTGCCTGGCCCCAAATCCTTTGCCCTTTTGTTATACTGAATTGGGCCAGTGGCTTCCTTCCTGGGAACACAGGGTGGAGTGGAGCAGGGGTTCCTATCTGGCTGCCCATGAGAGTTCCTGTGCAAATTTAAAATACACGGAGTACTCGACTCCGCCCCTTTGATATTCCGAGTCTGTCGGCCTGGGGTAAGGACTGTAAATCGGTATCTTTAAAAGCCAGTGGTCTAGAGAATTAATGAACTCTGATTCCTGGGAGGCTCTGACTATACTGCATCGAAACTTTATCATGGTGCCCTCTGCATGTGAATTTCTCAGTTATTTGTGGAAGGGATAGAGGGAAGCAGAGAGGAAGAAAAAAAGGAGAGAGAGAAGGAAGCAGAAACATCTGTCCTTTACTTCAACTATCCTCACTCTGCTGTTGACTTAGGAACCCATACGTGCTCGTCCCTGGGCCTTAACCGTAGAAATGGACTGTTTTCCAGTCCCCAGTCCAATTTGCCTGGTCTTCTGAGAACAGATATTCTCTCACCTCCAATGCTCATTTCATTAGATGCTTCTCAGCTAATTCTCAGGAAGAACTTGGTATGTATCTTTAATGCCCTTTGACCAAATAGTTGGGGACAAACATGCCGGAAGACATTCCCAAAAAGGAATATTTAACATGGGGGCCAGGCATCAGCAACTTGACACCAAATGCTCCCTCCTGCCCCGTGGCTGTAAGCCTAGCATCACTGTTCATGAGCTCACCCTCCAGCGAGAGCACCCCTGTAAGTTCCTGGAGGGCTAGACCGACGTGCCTCACATACATCCATGCGTATGTGCAAATCGGCATCTGTGACTTGAGCTAAATATTGTGAGCGTATATATGGTTGGACTCACCACACTGTAAGACTCTGAGGGAGAGGTTATCCCATATTCCAAGAACTCAGCAAGTTATAAACTATGTCCCAGCAAGTCAAAAGCTGAGCCACAGATAGGCAAAGGGAAAAGAGAAGGCTTTAGAATCATTATTTCTATTAGTCACCATCATTGCATTGTTATCATCATCATCGTCGTCATCATCATCATCATCATCATCATCATTATTGCTTTCACTTCTGAGCTGTCATCTGCATGAAAGGTCAATACGGAGGCTACCTTTGAGAGTGGGGGCTTCCCAGTTGTTGTCCTTATTCTCAGAAAAAAAAAAAAAGGAAAAATAAATCTCTCTGCTTTGCTGTCGTCGAGCCCAAAAAGCGTGAGGAACCAGGGGTTGTACCTGTCCCCACCTTGCATGTCTGCCCAGTCCTATATATTTTGCATGTCTGCACAATGCATTTTATGAGGCATATAAAAGCCAGGGGGGAATTATCTCCTTCCCTTGTATGGCTATTTCTTTTGGGGGGAGAAATAACAGAGACCTATTTAATTTTGCTGTTTGCTACTGGATGCTCTGCCATAAATTGAGAAAAGAAGCTCTTTTTGAAAAATGCTTTCTTCGACCCCATTGTCACTGGGAAACTGCAGTGAGAGAAATACCATTCTCCGTAGGATCTCAGTTCGGAGCGCAAGTCGGGGAGGAGTAGCGTTTTTTCCCTGTCTTCTCACTCCTCTTCCTCTGTATTTGTTCAGGGGGAGCAGTGCAGGTCTCTCGCTTAGCGGAGGGGCTGTCAAGTGGACATAAAGAACACAAGGAGCAGCATTGTGGCTTTCCTGATCCCCTGTCCCCTGCTTGGGGCCGGGGGTGGGGGGTGCACACCTCCACAGGAATGCGTTCACTCAGCCCAAGCTGTGCACCAGGCACGCTCGGCACATTATCAAATACACCACCAAAATTTCATTATCGGCCTCCAATGCAGCCCAGTCCACGCCTGGGTGAGCCTAGAAATTAAAGTTCACTGTCACCTCTAAGAGCGTAGTTCCCACCGGTGTGGAAGGGGAGGGATTGCCGGGCCACTGGGTTATTGCGTGATCCAAGTGGAGAGCTTGTGCTGAGGCTGGTGGCAGGGCCGTTGGCAGTCCACCCATCCTAATATAACAGGCTTTGTCTCTGGTAATGTCGTATGGATGAATTTATCAACAGTTTCTCCTTCTAAAGGAAGTCATCCCGAACTGTTGAAGGACACCGCATATTTGAAAGAAATGGGTGACTGCTGACAAAAACAATGCAATCAAACTAAAAATGAGGTAGAAAACGGCGAATTAGCATGGCGGTTTTGCCGAGGCTGCACTCATCCACTGAGCATCACGTCCGTACCCGGTGACCGCTGCAGGGGCTGGCGGGTAAAGGGGCTGCTGCCCTCCACGAGCCAGCCAGAGCCAGAGAGGGCTGGGAAGGGACAAAGGGAAAAGAACCTGAGTCCTTTTCAAAATCTGATTGGGTCACTCATCTGCTTGTAATCTTCCGATGGCTTTCAATCTCTTAGAATCGAACCCCAAACTCTCCGTGACTTGGTTTTTGGTAACTCCCTCATCCGCTGCTTCCAGACCCACTGGTCTCTTTGATGTAACTAGGACAAGAGCCCATCTTGAGGACCATGGCAGAGACAATGCTACATGCTTTCCACATGGCTTCCGTTTTGTGGGTACACAAAAAGATGATTTTTCTCAATCTTGTGTGCATTAGACAGAAGCCTGCCAAACTGCGTTCTGCAGAAGAAACGGAAGTAGAATTTATAAGCTCTTAGTCTTTCCCCTTAAAAAAAAATCCCATATAATCTTCATTCCTAATAGCATCCTTAGAAGCAACAGGTCATGAGTAAAGGATTTAGATCCTCGAGTCTCTGTTTAAAAGAGATCTGTCAAGGAGGAGCATTCCACCTGCAAGGGACTCTGCTGTGGATGAGAACTAGACCTTCGCTGTGCCAAGTCCATTCTCAGGGCAAACTCCTCAGTGCTAATCCCGTCTTCCATGATGGCTTCTGGGCAAGAAGAATTCACATTACGAAGTACCAGGGCCTTCATGAGAATGACGGGTCCTGGTTGATAAATTTCAGACATGTGACAATCTGGGAATCGTAACACGATCAGATCCCACAACATGTGTTTCTAGAACTCTCATTCGTTCTACATCCAGCATCGATGCAGGATCCCTGGGGAACTCTGAGATGCGCCTATATGACAAAGGGTCTGCTCTCGACTTTACTGGAGTATTAAGACTGAAATGTGTAAAACTTTAAGAGAAAAACAAAATATATGTGATATGTTCTAAAATAGATCATCAATGCTATAGATGCCTAAGAAGAGTTTGGTTTTGACTGGGGAATCAGTGAGGGACATATGGGCGATTGATAACTAAAGATGATCCATTAAACATGAGTAGGATTCAGAGAGGCAAAGAGATATCTGGGTTCTTCTTATGAGATCAGGCATATTTTGACTGATCTTGCTCCACTTTATATGTGAGAAAGGGGATACCAAGGAGCTAGATTCACTTGTGATTGTGTCTGTGACCTGGAGTTCTGAGGCTTCGTCCACTGTATTTTATGCTGGGGCTTTGGTCCTCTCTCTCTTGCTCCCAAGGGAAGAATCTCTCACACTAAAGCCACAAACATTTTCTGCTCCAGTGCTAAGCTTACAGCTGAGAACAGAATAAGACACCTTTTCTCCAGCTCTGGGTGAAACCAATAACAGAATTCACAGCGATCTGCTAGCTTCTTGGAATTGAGAAGAGGGGACTGCAGACATGCCCTATTGTGGCCAGGACAAGGTCCGGGGCTCAGCACGCCGCTCCCCGTACATCAGAAAGCAGGATGGGAAGGCCGGGCCTTGGCTGCTTGGTTGGTGATTAAGAACACTGAGGTCAGAAACTCAGTGCCGTGGAGGCTATCTCTCACTCTTGCCCATAAGAGCCTTGGAGGCACAAGTAGATCATGAAGGGGAATGAGGTGTTTAATCCTTTACTTTGGGAATGCGGATGGAAGGCTTTAAATGCCTGATATCGCATTAAGGTGAAATCCTCAAGGGGTGTCTCTATGTGTGATATTCACTCTTGCTTTTATCCATGAGTACTCTATATGAGGTTGTTTTAAGAAAGGAAAGAATGTAGTTCATCATATCGTTTCCATTTGATCAGGTTTTGTAATGAGATTTTGGTCATGGACTTTGTATTTCTACTAATGTTAACAGAAAAATACAGAGTTACACAAAGAGACGTTGGTATATATACATAGATGATAGACAGATAAATGATAGATGATAATGATGATGATGATAGATGATAGATAGATAGATAGATAGATAGATAGATAGATAGATAGATAGATTATAGATGACTCCTAGCCGTATTTATGCATTCAGCATCCCAACTCCGTTTAATAGAAGCCAGTCTGTGCTTTCTGAGAAATTATGCATGCAGATACCAACCACTGCAGTACATGCTGGAAAAATATCACGTCCCACCTGAATGTGGATGAAATCCGGAGTCCAAAGGAGCCCCAGTTGCCTGCATCCGCAGAAGACAGACAGCCACCATTGTACCCCCAAGTGCAGAACTCTTGGTCGAAGATCTGAGTATTCTGAGCTTCTTAGAGGCAAAGGCTGCTGGAGGCCAGGATCTAATTAAACAGTTTCTACTTACAGAGCCTTAAAAAGCAGGACCCTGTGGCCTCCAACCCCGGAGGATGTCACGATCCCACGTGTTTATTGACAGAAGCCAAGTATCTGTGCTGACACCTACTCTGGCTTCCTCAGATCTCCCAGCCAGTCTTCACCAGCCTGAAGGAAAACTGCTCAGTTCCCAGGCTCTGAGAATCCACACGGGATGACAAACACCTGAGGCTTTCTCAAAGTTGGCTGCTGGTGCAGCCCT
>NW_011888907.1:1646042-1648240 GCF_000151845.1 Pteropus vampyrus | reverse complement strand
GTCTTCCCATCCACATGGGGCCCAGGTAACGCTGATCTGCCTGTAGCCAGTCGGTAGTACCACGTCTAGAACCACAAGACCAAAATCCCAAAAGCATTTTTGGGTTCAAATGGCCACTAGAAACTGCATCTAAGAACGAATTTCTCTCTCCTGCTACCTAATGAAATAATTTTTAAGAAAAAAAAATTCTTCTTCTCCCCACACAAAAATATTACTAGCAGATACCAGACAAGGGAAAGACACATAACTGGCTCACCACCTTTTTTTGCAAATAAAGTTTTATTGGCATACAAACACACCCATTTGCTGATGTGTTCTCTGAGGTTGCTTTCATGCTACAAATGGCAGAGTCAAGTAGGAATAGTTACAACTATGGCTCTCAAGGCCTAAAATTTTACTATCTGGCCTTTTACCAACCCCTGTTACAGGATAACCTAAAAAGAAATTTTCAGCAAAACAAAAACTTGTGGGTAAGATAATAAAACAACAAAACGACATTGAAAATGAGACCGAAGCACTAAGGAAAAGAAATAAACCGGAGGCCAAAAAAATCTTCAGAACCAAAAAATATATGTGAAAAACAAGGAACACAAAAGACGAGGCTAGAAACCCAACTTACTGCATAGAAAAGTAGCCTAAACATTGTGATATAAAAGACCAAAAAATTAAATTCGATTTTAAAACAGGAGACAGAGAGAGAACATGGGCAAATGTCACTTAAAAATCATAACTCTCACCTCTTAAAGTTTTAAATCTCCCTTTTTAAACTTAAAGGGACTCCTTTAAGAAAAGCCGTCCCCTATGGTGACAACACAATCATTTGAAGTTCAGAGATTCTTACAATTAAACACCAGTCTCTTTTTCTTCTGTTAAGTTCAAATAAAATTAAATAAATTAAATTTATCTTACAATAGGATCTATTACGTAACACTGTTCCCTAAAGGTATACCCCAAAGGTATATTCCCCTTTTACCTGGGTAGTTGCGGAAAAAGATGTCCAGAATGAGGTTCACCTAGACTCATGATGATTATTTCTGGGAGGTAAGATTTAGGGGTGGTTTTCACTGTTATCTTTGTATTTTCCCATATCTGTTCAAAAACTTATGTTATGTTATTTATTTATTTATTGCAAAAAAAAAGAGAATAATTTTTCTTAAAAAAAAAGGAAGACTCAAGGCAAAGAGCTAAAGTATTATCTTTTAGGTGGAGGCATGTGGATGATTGTCACCTTCTTTCTTATAACTGTATATTTTTAGATGTCCCTAATTTGTAACCAATCCTTTAATACTATTTTTATTGATTTGTTTTTTCGAACTTACCCATAGTACCTAACATAAGCAAGGCACATAATCCAAGTTCATTAAAATTTTTTTTTGATATATTTTTGCTACATTTTCTCAGGGAACGCTCACTAGTCTCAACAACAATAAGACTTTAACATATTCTTGACGCGAAGGTACGCTTAATTTCTTTTTATATTTTATTAATTGAAGTTGAAATACAACCGAATCCCTTTGTAATAACAACAAAAGATAAAAACAGTTTAAATAGTTTAAGATGCCCCCAAGGCTTTGCCTTTTATAACAAACTAAAATACCCACGTCGTTTCTACCCTTTCTTCACTCCAGTTCCTCTCACCAGGGACAGTAGCTACCCACCAAACGTGCTCCCCCAAACCCTCAAAACCCTCTGGCTGAGTTAACCCAGGCTGTTCTGGTTTCTCTCATTCCTTCCTCCAACTTCTCTGGAGCTACTTATTTCTCCTCTCTCTGGAGCAGCGCTCAGCTTTTTCGAATGAAAATGTCTTGAACTTTCTAGGCCTTGACATTCTTCTTTCTACCAATTTCCTAGATCGGCATAGCAGAAGGGCGGGCCTAGCGGCTCAGGGAAAGGAGACAACTGTGGACGCTCAGAAACAAGGACAAACTGATTCAGACACAGACAACACCATGGCGGTTACCAGAAAGGAAAGTTGGGGGTTGGGGGGGAGGAGGAAGAGGGTAAGGACGGGCTAGTATATGGTGACAGAGGGAGAGTAGACTGGCCGGTGAGCAATCGGTGGAGTGTACGGGTGGATGTCATATTATAAAGCTGTACACCTGAAACTTACAGGTGATTACCCAATATTACTCCAATAAATTTAAGTTTTTAAAAAGGAAACAAGGGCCAAAGGTCTCCAAGAGCTCCTCCTGCTCCAA
>NW_011888907.1:1638803-1645472 GCF_000151845.1 Pteropus vampyrus | reverse complement strand
GATGGGTATGGCTGATTCGAATAAGTAGATACTGGAGAGTGGAAGGAAAAAGCCGCACAGGAAAAGGAGAAGAAAGAAGAGGGAGGAAATCCACCCTTCTCTTTCTCAACCTTTCTCCGTACCTCGGAGCTGCCATTTGTCAACGGAAGACTCCGGCATCATCGAACAGTGCATGTGGAGATGCAGCCCTCCGTCTGGAAGCTGGCCACCCTCCCGGGCTCCGGGCTTGCCTAACCGGCTGCCTACTTTGGTAGCTTCCCTTGAACGTCTCATAGGATTAAAAGTCAAGCTCGGCATGGCCAAAATGGAGCCCATCTTCTTTCTCATCACCTGCTCCTGCTCTTGTATAGTTTTCTCATCGCCATCCTAGTTGGTACCCCCCGCCCCTCTCTCTCAAGTTCCACACCACGTGGCTGCCAGATTAGTTACGGTAATTCCACCTGCAGAGCATCTCTTGGTCCCATTCCATCTTTTCCGTTCCCACTCTTAGTGCCCATTTCAGTCCCTTGCTACTTGTATGACAGCTGTCTTTTAACTGTTTTCCCTGTATTCATCCTCATCTCTACTGCCTTTGCCACATCCCTGATGCCACGTCTAGGATTCGCTTTCTAATGCTGCAAGTATTATCACGGCATGTCTTTGCTTAAAAAACCCACATGCCTTTTCATTACCTGCAGCAGAACACCCAGGTTCCTAGGTGTGCTATATCCGGTGCTCTGAATTCTGACTGTTTTGGCATCATCTCTCATTTCTCCTTCACATTTGCCCTGTTTAACAATTGACTTACTGCTTCCTCTCTTTCCTTAGCCTTTATTCGTAGTGTTTCTATAGCTACAACGTGTGTACTGTCATTCCTATATATTTCTCCCTACAAAGCTATTTCTTTTCCTCTCAGGCTCAGTTCAAACATCTCATCTTCCTTGAGACCGTGTTGGATTCGCCAGCTAGAATGTGCCTAGAACACAGAAAACCACAATGCATCTGGTGAGGAAGTGAGCGATTCAATCAATCAATGAATAAAGAGATGAATAAAAGATGGACTTCTTGCCTGTCTTTGAAATATTCTCATACATTCCAAGCCATTTTTTCTTGTCCAAGCTGAACTTCCCCAGAGACTGTCTGTTCTGTTCAATCCACAGCACCTACTAAAGTATGAATGATGCACCAGTTAAATCTAGGATTTGACGTGTTTTCGTTGTAGGCACTTCTGCTCAGGGCATGTAAAAGCAGCTGCAGGTTGGACTTCAGCACTGTGCTCTGAGCCTTCATTTTGACATTCCAGGTATGAGGAAACACTAGCAAGTTCAAAGGCAGACCAAACATGAATGCAATATTGAGAGGGCGGCCCTAAGGCTTCACTCTTGGACCAAAATGCTGAGCGCACATGGCTCTCCACAGTGAGCAGGTGCTGAGAGGGGCTCCAACACAGATGAGCTTTGTGGATTCTTTATCTTTCTGTTCCCTCTTATCTTACTTGACCTGTAGGCTTGGAACAATAACCTTAGGCCCCCTGCCTGAAATTCTCATACTAGAGATCCATTTCTTCATAGTGTTTCATACCTCAAGGGTGACAATTATGTCATTACTGCCGTACCCTGAAACAATCTTTACCTTGGATGGCTGAGGATACCACAGCCTCTGGGGAAATAAACAGAATAAAAATGTTTAAATTTGGGCACAGAGGATATGAGCAGAGTACAGAGAATTCCTCCATAAGCCACTCTGGGAGCAACTTAGACAGGCGGCAGGAAGGCTCTAGGAAATGACAGCTGAAGGAACAGCAAGGGAGGTCGAAAAATATTGCTACAGAGGCTGATGAAGCAGGTATCGTTTTTCTGAATTTCATAGATGGGGAAAGCGAGGTTCAATGAGTTCTGAAGACTTCCTCTGGGTTAACCGGCCGTTCCCTTGACTAGTCCAGTCTCCTGACCCCTAGTTGAGATATCTCACTTTCATACCACCATGTAGCAAAGGAAATCTAGCATCTAACTAGTTTTTTACAAGCAACGTTTATTAAGTCTGGGACCTAAGGGGGACCCCTGGGGACCTGGGGACGAACTTCTTTGTCCACCGCCTGGTCTCTCAATTGACAAGATCCTAAACCTACTCAAGACGTGATTAATTTTACTAATCTTTGTGGACTTCTGGCACTCAGGTCAAAATATATATATATATATATATATATATATATATATATATATATATATATATATATATATATATATAATCTCCTGATATCTATATACCAGCAAGCGCCCCATGTTAAAATTGAACCCCAGTGTATGAATGGCTTCAGTGAGGGCCTGCCTGCTTCTCCTGCAGCCATATGGAGCTATTCAAAATGATAGTCCGGCATGTGGCAGTAACTCAGGCTGAATAGGTCCATCACCCACGGAGGGGCGGTGCCGTCTCCAGGGTTTCTATGTCTTTTTCCAGAGCCAGCATTTCTTCTCGAAGCCTTTCCTCATCCTCTGTGCGATTTATTTCTCCAGAGTGCCCTTCATACAGATCAGCGCTGCTCACTCTACCCGGAGAGTCGATCACCAGTTGCCAAGAGAAAGAGAAGGTTCCTCGAGGGAGATTTAAAAGTAGGTTTAGACTGAAGATCTGGGGTGGGGGTGGGGGTGGGGGTGGGGTGGTGAGAGCAGGAAAAAGGATTGCAACGTTGGAATGAGAGACAAGGCAGTGGCCGCATCGTGAGGTGGGACGCAGGTAGACACACACACAGGTGAGGAAAGGGGCATGAAGCTGGACCTGAGGGGAGAGAGAGCAGAGAGCTGGGCCAGTGCGGTCCCCTGCTGCTTGCACCGGACAGCTGCCCTTTCTCGGACTTCGGTCCGCAGAGGCCTTAACTCAGGTTCTGTTTTCCAGGAGTGAAAACTACTGAAGACCACCCCAGCGACTCAGGAGTCAGAGAATTCTGGGATGGCTCTTAATAAGAACATTTGAAAATGACAACTATGGGGATTGAGGGGACTCAACTAATAATATCCATTTCCTCCACCTGAATTCAGAACCAAATGAGAGAGAGTTTTCAGGAATCAGACAGGTGAAGATGTGTCTAAACAGTGAGGTTGTCGCTGATAACGGCCAGGTGGGAGACTATCTGAATCGGGTTAAACCAGCTGGCTGGATGTCACTCTACCCTCTGGTCCAGCCTCGAATAGCTCTTACATCAGGCTCTGTAAGACACACCGAGAGGAGGAGCCAGAAGGAGGTGCTTTTCCTGGGCTGGCTGGCTGGAGGCAGAGGATGTAAGAGGAAAGCTAAGAACCACATGTGTTCTGCTCCTTCTCCCAAACTCATCAATCAGAGCGGTCAGAGTAAGGACAGAGGCCCAGAGAAGGGACAGCTTTCCTAATGGAAAGGCCCCACCTGGAACAGAACAAGTAAGAGGTAAGCATCCTGTCCCCTAACACCTAACATCTGTGTGTCCTTTTTACAGGTTATAAAACACAGCAGTCCATCAAGAAGACAGGTCTTTACAACAACCCACCACGTGACCCAGATCACGATTTTCATATCTACTTTATCAATGAGAAAAATGAGGTTCAAAATAGCAGGTGAATTGACCCTTGTCATCTGGTCATTACATATGAGAGCTGGAATCCAAACCAGACTTCTGGCAGATTTTTCAAACTAGGTTTCAAAAACTTGAACAAACACGTCAGACAAGCGATTCCTGCAGCCGGAGGTGTTAATAACTTCACGGAAGTGACTAGGCAGATTTATTTCGTGCAGGTAGCTGCAGACCAGAGAGCACATTTTCATTTAACAAATACTGACCTATTGCCTGCCGAGCGCTGTGCTGTGCTGTGCACTGGGCACAGAGCTGCCAACAGGACAGACATGATCCCCGCGTTGTAGAGCTCGAGTGGTGTGGGGAGGCATCTAGGGTTCAAGGTCACCCTGCAGGGAAAGAAGCAGCTCACCGGGGAAACATCTGCAGCCTGCGGCTCAGGGAGGTGCCACCGGGCTCACATCTCAGGACCAGCCTCTGCTGAAATTGGCCATGGCTGTGAGCTTTGAGAAATCGAGTCTGGCCTTGGGGTCCAATGCACCTGAATAAAAGGTGCCCATTAAATTGTGGTGGCCAGTAATGCCTGACTGCAATAAGATAAATCTTCCTGCTCTGTTATTTTGTCATTTCTTTATGTTCACATTTTTTCCCATCTGGCTTATTTTATTTTTCTCTGTATCCTTTAATGAAGTTCCTTTTCAAAAACTCCAAAACCTTACAGGCTAAACCAAATTAAAGGAGAATTACCCACGCTAAAGCTAGGACCGCTAGAGAGGGATGAAGAAGCAAGATGAGGGGGTGACCAGAGCCCAACCTTGGAGGCCCTGGAAGGGCCAGCGAAGTGGGTGAATGGTGTGGTGAAGACCCACAGGCGGGGGGACCCAGGAGAGTTCCCACGGTTTGCTTTCCCGTCTCTTGGTTTGAAAACCCACCTAAACCCGGAGCATTGAAACAGAGGCGCTTTTTGGCTAGGCAGCCCAGGGGCTCCTCTTTTCAGGTGTGCCAAAGAGGAAACGGTGACCAATGACTGGAAATTGCCTTCCGCTGTCCAGGAGTGGAGGACCACGAGGTGGGCTCTTCCAATGTTTATCCTCTTGTGCCATTTTAGGATGGAACCTCATCCCTCAGTCATGTTTTCCTAGAGGTATGTGGTTTCCCCAGAGGGCAGAAAGAGCCTGCCCTTTGTTTGTCTAAGCGCGACAGTGCCCCCCAAGTCTGAGTGATGGAGCCCCTCCCCCCAGTGGAACTGCAGAGCTGTTTCCTTACACGTGCTTCTTTGAGTCTATCCTATGGCTAGCAGGCCAGTCTGAGAGAGCAAGGCAGGGCTTATCCCCTGCTCAATGCAGAGGAGTATTTGGAACAGGTATTTGATGTTTTTTCAAGGAGTAATAGTCATCATACTTTTCGAGTCTTCTCAACTTGCCAAATCAGCCTTAGACTCGATGATGGTCATCTGTGGCTATCTCACATTTAGGTATATCTGGTTGAGTTTTTGCCCCCCCCCTCAAAAACTGTTTAATTTATGGACAATAAATGCATCCACTCTATGGAGTCAACGATTTTTTTTTAGCATCAGGTTATTGTTACTTATTTAATAAGAATAAAATAAATATCATGCGAAATGAGTCAACAAGTATGAACTTCCCTGAACAGTGTCTCTAGATGCTCAGTATAATTAGCCTTCTGCCTTCGCTATCAATTAATCGAAACCTATCTGTTATTTACTTTTTTGTTTCTTCAACAGCTTTATTAAGGTAACATTGACACGCAATAACTGAACATATTTAATACGTTAATATGATTGATACGTTTTGACATATGGTTCACCCACGAAACCATTGCCATACTCAAGATAATGAACATAAATACCATCCCTCCCAATTTTCTTCATGCCACTTTTCCTCCTTCCTGCTCTCCTCACTCTGCCACCGCGACCTTCGCTATTTCCGGGGACCCCGTGATCTGTTATTACAGATTACGTCGTGTATTCTATAATTTTATATAGGATGGGATTGCATAGAATGTACTCTCTTTTGATCTGGTTCTTTTCACTGAGCATAATTATTTCCAGATTCATCCATGCTAATGTTTGTATCAATAATTCATTTCTTTTTATAGGCCAGTATTATTTCACTGTGTGAATACACCACAGTTGAATTATCCCTTTACTTGTTGGTGAACATTTAGGTAGTTGATACTGTAGGGGTATTACACATAGAGCTGCTACAAACACTTATGAATAAATCTTTGTATGGTCTTATGCTTTCCTTTCTCATGGGTAAATACGTAGGAATGAAATGACTAGATCATATGGCATGCTTATGTTTAATTTTTTAAAGCTGCTCAACTATTTTCCAAATTGGTTGCACCATTTTACATCCCAATTTATGTGTTTCGATTTATGTGAGTTTCAATTTCTCTGTATCCTTTTGAACACTTGGCAAGATCAACATTTTTAATTTAGCCATTTTAATAAATATGTAGTGACTTCTCATTGTGCTTTTAACTGACATTTCCTTACTGATTAATTTTGTTCAGCAACTTTTCAGTTGTTTCTTTGCATCTGTATATATCTTTGGTAAGGTCTCTGTTCAAATCTATTGCCCATTTAAAAAAAAATTATCTATTTGTTTTCTTACTATTGAATTTGAAAAGTACTTTATCTGTTTGAAATACAAATCCCTTATCAGATATATATTTTGAAAATATTTTTTTCAGAGCCTATGGCCTCTTTTTTTTTTTCATTATTTTAATAGAGTCTTGCAAAGACCAGAAGTTTTTCATTTTGATGAAGATCAATTTATCAATTTCTTAATTGATGGAACAAGCCTTTGGTGTTATACCTAAGAAGTCTTTGCTTAACTCTAAGCCACAAAGATTTTCCCTATATTTTCTTCTAGAACTTTAACAGTTTTAAGATTTACATTCAGGTTTATGATTCATTTTGAGTTAATTTATTAACATGGTGAGAGGCATGGATCAAATTTCATTTTCTAGCATATGGATGTTAAACTGTTCCAGCACTATTTGTTGAAAATATTATCCTTTTTACACAAAATTTCCTTTGCACCTTTGTAAAAATCAGTGGTCCATATTTGTGTGGGTCTATTTCTAAGATCCTTATTCTATCCAATTGAACTGTTTATCTA
>NW_011888907.1:1636355-1638318 GCF_000151845.1 Pteropus vampyrus | reverse complement strand
TTCTACATAGACATTCATGTTATCTGCATATAAATATGGTTTTACTTCTTCCTTTTTTCTTTCCAATTCTTTTCCCTGCCTTATTGTACTGGCTACCACCTCTAGTAAATTGTTGAGTAGCAGTGGTGTGAGTGGAGTGGACACTCTTGATCTTGGGAGAAAAGGAATAAGTACAATGTTAGCTGTAGGGTTTTGTAGTTCCCATTATCAGATTGAAGAAATTCCCTTTTATTTTTAGTTTGCTGGAAGATTTCCCTCAAAAATATATATTGAATTTTGTCAAATAAAGCATGATCATAATTGGTCAAAATGAGCGATATAGATTAATATCTTAAAGATCTTAAAGACATTTTTAATATCTTAAACATTGTCAGAGAAAAAGATGCATTTATGTATAGAGGAATAAAAATAAGAATAGCTTCAGATTTTTTATCAGAAACAAGGTAAGAAAGAAAACAGCGGCATAGCATCTTCTAAGTACCGAAAGAATAAAACTGCCAAGTTAGAATTGTATATCAAGTAAAAATACCTTTCAAAAATGAAGGCAAAATAAATATTTCTTCAGACATGCAAAATCTGAAAGAATTCAGCACCAGAGACTGGGACTGTAAGAAATATAAAAAAGAAAATGATACGAAATAAAAATAAATGTTAATGAAGAGTGAAGAGTACAGAAAATGGTAATTATGTGAGTAAATATATATGTATATAATTTTTCTTTTTACTTAAATCATCTAAAAAAGACAATTGATTATTTAAAGCAAAAATATTAATGACGTCATGTGATGTATATGTGTAGAAGGGAATATCTGCCAGCAATGGAACAAAGGAAAGATGATCATATACTTGTAAGTCTCTTATATTGTCCATGTAATGGTACAACATCACTTGAAGGTAGACTGTGTTAAGTTAAAGATATATCTTAAGCCCTAAAGCGACTATTAAAATAATAAAACAAAGAGTGATAGCTAATCAGTCAACAAAGGAGATAAAATGGAGTAATAAAAACTAATCAATACAAAAGAAGATAAGAAAAGTACAGATGGGGCAAATGGAAAAAAATGGATTAAATTCAATCACTTCAGCAAGTGCATGAATTGTATGCTCTCTCAGGTCAAGACTGTGACTTCTCATTTTCTGCCAAGGAATCTAGCACAGGCACATACATGTGCTTGCCGAATATATCACTATCTCATTTGGGCCTCACAATAAAAAGTCATCACCCCCATTTTACCGGAGACTGAGGCACGAAGTTAAGTTACTTACCTAAGCTCTTCTGTTTATGACGAGAACTCCCTGTCCAGATTCCAAGTCTGAACTGCTTCTGTGTATCAAAAACTCCCTGTTGAGAGCAGTATTAGGGCTGAGGGAAATAGGATAGTGGAGAAAGAAGTACCTTGGCTGCAGAGGTGGCAGATCCAAGCTGAGAAACAGTCTCTTTGAGCTTCCTTCCTTTGACCTAGCTGCTGCCTGGATGGGCAATGCTTCACCCACATTCACCCTCTGGCCTTCTCTACGTGCTCAGGATGCTACATCTGCTCATGCAGACTCTCTATAAAAGGGGATCTGGCCAGCTGAAATCCTTCCGGATCCACTAGCCAAGCTACGCTTCCTGGTACGGGGCTGAGCGCACCTGGAGAATGGGGAGCATACTCCCTGTTTGCCCAGAAATGTCCTCTGAGCTATCAGTGGCTCTCCCTACTTCCCTGGGCCCATCACTCAACTGAGAATTCCTTAGAAGGAGGAAGCTGCTTAACTCTCCTTTGTGCTCGAGGCCCGCCTCGTGGTCCATGATCCTTGCTGAATGGTGGCGCTGTGTATCCCAGTGCTAGTGAGGGTATCTGGTGCTTCTCCTCTTCCCTACCTTGGTGTACGTGCTACATGCGTGAGTTGCTGTCACCCAAGACGAAGGCTGCTCTGCCTCTAGGAATCAGGCTGTTTTAATCATTCACTAACTTTCCCT
>NW_011888907.1:1630711-1635324 GCF_000151845.1 Pteropus vampyrus | reverse complement strand
TACAAGAATCAGCCATGTAACAAGAGGCAGTTACATAATGGTACAATAATGCTAAGGGTCCAAATGAGCACATCTCAGTGGTCCCCAAAACCATGTTTAGAGATTCACTAGAAAGACTCACAGGACTCGGCAGACAGTTGTCCTCATGGCTAATTTTTATTGCAATGATACAGTGAGGATACATAGCTGGGTCACAAGGGAAAAAAGCGCGGGTGGCGTCTGGAGGACTCCACGTGCTCCTCCTTCCCAGGATGGAGCACACAGAGCACGCTCTTCCCCCAGTAATGAAAACGCAGCAACACATGTGCTTCTGCCCAGGGAAGCCCATCAGAAACTCAGTGCCCAAGATTATTCTTGAGGCTGGTCACAGATACATACCTGTGCTTGTGCCCAGCACACACCAAGACTCTAGCCTTCTAGAAGGAAAGCATGGGTTCAGCCTCAACACAGTCTAGGAACAGTGAGTCACGCTTACCTTTTAAGGAAAGTATTATATGTAACTGTAGCGACCTGCTTCCCAGCCATTTTCCTAGACGCCAGCCAGGGGCCGACCTTGCAAGCAGGCTTTTGCACAGATAGCATCAGGCCTGCTCTGCCAAGTCTTCTGCACAGAGCAGTAAGGAAAAGCGAGCTGTGCTAGGGAGAGAAATATGAGCATGAGCTGGGGAGCTTAATGGGGTGGAGTGTTCTTGAACTGGGTCTCGAGGGCTGACTGGGATTCGAGCAGGCAGAGAGGCCTGGAGGTGGAGAAGATGAAATCGCTCAGTGGCGAGGGAGACCGGCAGCAGGGCAGATGAGAGAGTGGGCCACGGGGTAACGGGCTTCTCGACCTGTTCGACAAGCCGGGGTATCCACCATGAGCTGAAACTCAACGAGGCAGTGGGGATTGAGATCCGGTCCTTCAGAGCTGTAAACCAAGAAAGGAAGTAGACAATCAGCCCAGCAATTCGGCAGCGGCATCGGAGGAGAGGACCTGGGTCACATCTTAGGAAGACCTTCAACGGTAGAATCTAGCTGGACTCTGAAAAACAAGTAAGGAGTGTGCCAGGCGAAGATGGATGGGCGACAGAAAAGCATCCCGAGCCTGCATGCGCAAAGGCCTAGGAGAAAGGGAACACGGTGAGTCCAAAGGTCTATGCCAGATTATTGTTCCTGGCAGGCCAGGGCACTAGAGGTGTGGGTTTTGCTTGTTTCTTTTGTTACCAAAATAAGATCTTGATCATCAGGGCCAGGTTCACATTTAGTTATGCAGCTCTTATGTTGTTTAATGTCCATCAAATGTGGAACCGCTTTATAGGAAGAACAGCAGAGTTTATAACAGTTAGAGAGTTTTCTCATGGTTATCTCTGATGTTTCTTTTCTCTAACTCACATCTAATACATCAGCGAGTCCCGTGGTCCCTACTTGCAAACATACTCCCCACGCGGACCGTCTCTTGCCATCCATCTGCAGTGCTGTCACTGGAATCCAAGTCACCAGCATCTCCCTCCTGATTTCCCTGTGGCCGCCAGAACGTTCCTTTAAAATGTGCATCAGATTACACTTCTCTCGTGTCTAAACCCTTACATGCTGATCATTGCATTTGGTATTAAGTCCAAAGTGCTCACCATGGCCGCATGCCCCAGCGGTCTTGCCTTTGCCTACCTGCCGCCCTGCTCGGGGCTTCATTCTCCATACTGTTCACTGGACTACACTCGCTACGGCCTTCTTTCTGTCCCTGGAACACACCAAGCTCATTTCTGCCCCAGGACCTTTGCACTTGCTGTTTCCCCTGCCTGGAACTCTCTTCGCTCAGATCACGAGGTGTCTGGCTCCTTCTCAGGATACAGATCTCTGCAGAGAAGCAAGCGCCTCCTTGGAGAGAACTCATCCAGTTCCTCTCAAGTTCCCCTTCAACCTCACCCCACCTCAAAGACTTACTCTTTGATTACCCAGTGTCATTTTCTTTATATAACTATTTATCCCAATTTGGATGTTTTTTCTTATTTGGATGTGTTGTCTGTCTCCCCTCAATCTCAGTGTGAATTCCCGGATGGCAGGGCCCTGCCTAGCTTACTTATCCAACATTTAAAAATATGCCCGACTTTATGCTCAACAAATATTTGCAGGATAAATACATCGTCATTCAGTTAATAAATGGCTGGACTGGGGCATCTAGAGAGAGTCCCGGGTGCCATCTTCTCTCTGTGTTGGACAGAGAACATTCCAATCACTTCAGCAGGGGGACGATGGAGCAATACCTGGGGACTGCGCCACAGTGAGGAAACCCAGGCAGGCAGGGATGGCACAAGAGGGGGCAGTGTCTCTGTCTCTACGGAAGGTACACAGGGGCCCAAACAGTCAAGCTAAGCAAAGAGCCCAAAGCAGAAGGAGAGAGGAGCTACGTGGAGACCAGACGGGCAGTTAGAAAGATCATCTGAGCTAACAGAGCATGCTAATTAATAAGAGAGGGATGCAGGCAGTCGCCGTCAGGTGTGCTAGCTGGGCACTAGCTGCTACTCTGGACTTTAGGGTCAGAATGTTCTTTCCTGGGAGGACTGGCAAGAGTCAGGCATGCCAAGTCCTGGAGGAACTGGGGCACCCATCAGAGTAGCAACTCAGAAACCTCTGTCTCACGGGGTGCAGTTGGTAGAATTAATAGGCACCGTCAAAGCTGGGGTTTTTGAGCTGGGACTTGAGGCCAGGGGGTCAGGAGCAAAGGTGGACATGGCATGGAGCCACTACTTTCTTCCCGAGGGCAAAGTCCGGGGTCGGTCTCAGAGGCCAGGGCAGCAGGAGCCTGCACGTGGTAGTCGAGAGTCCTCAGCCATAGCTGCTTCCCAGCCTAGCAGAAGCAGCCAGCCAGGGGGCTATCACACCAGGGGCCACGGCCAGACTTTGCTCTTTCACACTTTCACCAGGGCCAGCCCTGGATGAGCTTCCCTGGAACCAACAAGAACAGAGACTGGAATAGGGCCTTGGAAGCAGATGTCTTCTGCGGGAGAGAAGCATGCCGCCCAGTCAGGCAGGCCCCATTGAGACTAGGAGCTCAGAACTGAAGCGGCTTGAACTTGCGCTCTACTCCATCTTTGCTCAGAGTCGGCAGAAGCTAAGATGATGTTCTTCTACATTTTATGGCAAACCATAGGCTTTCTCCAGCTCCAGAGGGTTAAATGGGAGGAAAGAGGTAGGGGAATATCCCAGAGCCTACAAGTGCGGCCTCTTCCCCAGATGCAGTAAAATATGTTCCTAGAGCTGTGCCCTTAGGCAACTCTGGGGCCGGTGGACCGGGGTCCACCACGCTTTCTAACAGGGGGCAGCACTGCTCTGCCTGCATGAATGCAACTCCCCAACAGATGGTGGATCAGACCTCGATGTCTCTGTGTGTGCTTCGTATGTTTTACTTGTTGGTAATGAATTTACAAATCCTTTAAGTACAGAAAACAGTCTTTCTGCATGCTGAACAGATGGGAAAGAAGGCTTTCTAAAGGCTTTTCGAAGTGTCCCTTTTTTTTCTCTCCTGGTTTAGTATCTCTATGTCTACACATTTTTTATCGGCTGGGGATGAGAGAGAATCTGCCCTGCCTTTGCTTCTCTGGCATCCTGGAGAATATGGAGCAAGCCTGCCCAACCAGGAACCCACGAGCGACAGAGCACTGGGCCCTGGCCAGAAAACTTTGACATCCTTCATCCAGAATGCATGAAGCATGATTCATGGAGGGGAAGGAGAATGTCTTGCTAAGCTGACACCGTTTTTTCTGTGCAGAACAAGAGACCCAGGGCTCCCAAGAGTGGGATTGATCGAATGGTTAGAGTGGTGAATCTGCGGTGAATTGCATTAACAGCCCCAAAGTCTTACCCTAATCCATCCCCTTTGCCTTATCACTGTGCAGTGAGTAGGTTCCCACCTCAGTGGGCTCCACCCCTTGACTCAGGCTTCGGCCACGTGACTTGCTTTAACCAATGGGATGTTGGCAAGCAAAGCCTCCAAATGGACTCGCCCCCTGAAGCTTGTTCTCTTGCTCCATGAATAGGACATACCTGGGCAAGATAGCAGGTTCTAGAAGGAAGATGCATATGGAGCTTAGCCAGTCTCCTGCCTACTAGATGAGGACCTGGAACCAAGAGAGGCAAATCAGGTGCCGCTGGTCAAGGGTCTAGAGGACAGCCTTCCTTCCAATCTCAGCATCTCCATCACAGAGACTCACCTGGAAGAAACGATAATTATGAAATGGCTACAGTTTACCAGATGTAAACTAAATGAAAGAGGTAATCGTTTTACTAACGTTACATAGTTGTTTTGAAGAGTGAGAGATAACATACTGAAAACATTTAGCACAGTCCTCCGTCCATGGCCAGCACTAAATAAATATTAATTGGTGCATTATTTATGTGTGTTGACTTTAATCACTAAAATAAACCCTCAAGTTAAATATCATTATCTCATTTTATAGATATGGATGTTGAAGTGTAGTATAGTGGAGTGGCTTGGCCAAAATTATACAGCCAGACAGACGAGTGGAAAGCTGGGATAAAAAACTTCCAGCCATTTAAACATGGAAAAAATTAGGGAACAGAGCAAAACCAGACGCAGGATAAGCACATGCCCAGCATGCACAGAAAATGCTGGAAGC
>NW_011888907.1:1620199-1629901 GCF_000151845.1 Pteropus vampyrus | reverse complement strand
GGCTCTCTGGAGGCTCTGAGAGAGAATGTCCCAGGCCTCCCTCTTCGCTTCTGCTGGTTGGTGGCAGTCCTCGGTGTGCCTTGGCTTGTAGCTGCAACGCTCCAAACTCATATCTCATCTTCACGTGGCATTTTCACTGTCTTTCTTCTCTTCTTATGAGGACACCATTTATATTGGATTAAAGGCCCACCCTACTCCATTAAGACCACTTCTTAACTAGTTATATATGCAATGGCCCTATTTCAAATAAAGCCACTTTTCTGAGATACTAGCGGTTAGGACTTCAACATGCCTTTTGGGGAACAAATTCAACCCATCACAATAACTTATCCTGTAAGACTCACTTCTGGATGATCTTCATTCGGTCTACCTTCTTATGAATATCGTCCCTTTCTTATCGCTGAAGGACTGGAGCTGACAGAGAGGACTCTTTTATAATCCTAGAACCTCATAATTCTGCCATCCCTTCCACCAAATCGTACCACCCTGCCGTGGGCACCCCAGTTGTTTTACTACAGCAGTACGGGTGCTGTCCACTGCTCTGTCCACCCCTCATCCCCCGATCCCCTCCTAAACACCTACTGTAGCATAATGACTAGAGAAGTAGGTTCCATCTGAGGCCATAAAGGAGGTTTTGCCGGGTTGCATGACAAGATCCTACAAGGAAACACAACCTTCGCTCTGGCAGCACAATGTGCTATTTTTACCAGGTCTTTGCTGTCCAAGAACCTCATGCCCACTTAAATTAGAAGCTTGCCCCAATGACGATCATGGAGAAGTTAGGACAGTATGTGAAACTGCTAACTGCCCCGAAGTGGAAAACAGGTGAGGAAAGAGGCAGGAAAGGAAGGAATCAGAGAGGACCCAGGAAGGTCGGTTGAGGCAGGAGGAAGGAGGAACCCTCCAAAGAAAGTAATAGCCATCCTAGGTAAGATCAGTGGGAAACACTTCTTAGGGGCCGATACTGAGAAAATGGGACCAGGGAGGGTGGGTGACAGCTGCCTACACTCGAGCATGGGCCCTCAAGGAAAGCGAGGGAAAATCACCATCTTGGGCATCTGGAGCTTAGCTGTCGGGGACACAGCTCGGCTCCCAGCATCCCTGAGAAGCATCACTTACTCAGTTCTAGCATTTTGTATCGCAGCATTTCGAAACAGCCCACGTAACCAGGCAGATCCCTGCCAAGGAAATCTTGGTGATACTAACCAAGAGATCCACCCAGAAAGAGTCAATTTTAGGGCATAATGAAGAAATAGCGCTGGCTGGGTCGAGCACGACTAGCTGGAGTGTCCCTGGCCTCAACATCTGAAGACCGCTAAAATTCTCTCCCAAACCCAGGGGCCCTGCATTTGTCGCCAAGAGTAGAAATGGGGGGAAATCCCCTTCTGGAGCTTTTTCCAAACTGCTGCCTCTGCTGCTTCCTCCTAGATGGCTTCCCACCTCGCTGAACCAGCTGTGGGTTCTTGTTGGAGCTCCAGACTAATAAACGCCTCCATGGCCTGCAGTTGAATTTCTAAAAATGCAATTTGCACGCATACTCAACATGCAGAACCCCACAACAATTGAATTCTTCTCTGCCCAAAATCAATTGTAAAAGTGTATGTAAAAATACAATAGCGCTAAACTCCCCATAATGAGGTGATTGTGCTAAGTGAGCATCTGATTTAAGAAGTGGCTGGCGGTACACGGCTGCATCGTGCCATCTCATCAGACTGCAGCTGGAACTGCGCTGGCTCCCAGGGGAGCAGACAGTGCTGCAGGCACAGGGGAGGTGTCGTGCCGGTCCGGAGGTGCAGGGGGAGAAGCTGGGCTCACGAGTGGGGGAACAGTCCTTATTCAAGCCCCCTTTTTTATTCAACCTCTTCCCCACCCCAAAGAATAATGGGAATTAAAGCATAGAAGAGAGAGAGGGAGCAAGACTTTCGAGAAAGCATAAATGGAATGGGACAGGCGACAGGCGGGCTGGTGGGTAGATGGAAGGCGCAGGCTGGAGTCCAGCCAGGCGAATGGGTTCCAAGGGAGGGCGCGTGGCTGGCAAAAAGCTAATCTGAGTCTGAGTCTGTAGAACCAGCCTTGGCTACCTGCACAGCACAGCCCTTGGAGGTCAGAGCCTGACATATGTCCTAATCTGCAGGACGGGAGACAGGCCCAGAAGGCTGGGATGGGTGTCAGCCTGTGGCTGGTGTCTGAAGGAGCTTCGGGTCAGCACAGGGGTCCTCCATCCAGTGGGGCTCCCTTAGTCGCTCCACAGACCTTCAAAGCCCAACACATTTCCCTGCCTTGCCAATCATTTTCCAAAATGCTGCCCTTACATTAGTCTTTTCCATACACCTTTTGGGTCACATAGAACCCTTGCCCTCTGTTCTCTTCTCTGCGATACAAATGGAAGTATTCCCGAGAGGAATAACAGTAACACCTTAGAAGTGAGGTACAGGGATAAAGTTCGGGTAGAGGTGCCGGAGGAAAACACACATCTTCAGGTACGGCTCAGCATGTAGCAAGTGCCAGACACTGAGCAAGGCGTGGCCACACACATCCTCGCAGAGCCCCCGGTCTAACGGGGAAGAGAATTTCCTTCCAGGTGCCAAACACCGAGGGAGGCATGCTCGCGCTGAGAGGCAATCGTGGGGATGGTCAGGTTCACTAATTAGACGCTCCGAGCTGAGTCTTGAAGGAAAGATGAGGTTTGGTGAAGCAAAGGGAGGAGAAATGGCATCTACAAACGCAAGGAGGCCACGAAACGAAGAGCCACACTGCTGGAGGCTGTGCCAGGAGCTTTGATGGTGGAACAGAACTGGGCATCTAGAGAAGGAGCAAGGATTGAGGGGTAGAGGTTGAGACGAATCAGGACTCATCCTGTCTTGAAGACTAAATTTTGGGCGTGAGGTAAAGGGTCTTCCCTAGTCTAGGGTAGTTTCCAGCTTTCTATTTTCCTAGGCTTCCTTAGAATCTCAAACTGCCCCTGCTTTTTATTCTTTAGGTCGTTTTACTAATCAGAGCCTTGCTCTCTCAAAGGTGTCTTTCTCCCAGGATGGGAGTGATGGGTGGGGTCACCACTCGGCAACCGACCTGAAGGTGCTTGGTGACTCTCTGGATAATCTGAGGGCCTGTGGTGAGGAAGATGCTGGAGGCAACGGGAAAGGTGATGGGCTCGCTGGTCATGCTTGGAACACGGATGCCTGTCCCAGGAGTTCGATCTGTTTCAGCCTAACATGTACCGCAGTGAAATGCAGAGTCACACAGACAGCCCCCGCTCTGCGACTTGTGCCCAAATACTTGACCTCTGTGCCTCAACTTCCCCATCTGCGGAAAGGAGATTCTATCCACCTGGATTTGAGTGCTGTGAGGATTAGATGAGACGATGTACATAGCATTCGGCCCACTGCCTGACACAGAGCAAACACTCAAATAGCTAAAATAATAAGATCTCCTATAAAGACAACATCTACCCTAATAAAAGCTTTCAATCCACATGATGACACAAATGACTATAACATAAAAGAAAATTTACCATATTCATTGATGGAGATGCATTTTAGACTGGCCTCAGACAGAGGTGCCATTGGGTCATTCACATCTGAAGGATGAGAAAGAATTGACAGGTAGATGAAGGAGGAAGGGGCTCACAGGACAATGTGATGCATGCACAGCAGCACGCACTGTCTCGGGCTACGTATGTAATTCCCGGTCTTCCACGCCGAATGTAGGCCCTGGGACCAATAACCGAATCTTCCATTTCTTTGTGTCCCTGGTGACTTCCGTGTGCCCCACACATGAGGTGCTCAGGGAAAAATTGCCCGAGACACAGAGCTTGAGAGGGCAGCCAGCTCACCAGAGACCCAGGAAGGAAATCCCATGCTCCAGGAACGCCCTATCTGGCAGGCCAGCTTGCTGAGCGGATGACCTGGGCTGGGACCCTGCCTTCTCAACTCCACAGGGCGGGACCTTCATCTGTAATCTGGGGCTAATGACCTAGCGCCCGGCCCGCTGGTCTAGCAGGAAGATGAAATGAGACGACGCATGCCGACTTCTTAGCACACAGCCCGGCATGCAGATGGGCACAATAAATATTAGCCTAAAACATAAAACAAAACAGTAAATATTTTTGTTCTGCCTGGCATCAGCTTGAGTTCTAGGAAGATGGCCGCCCTGGCCCCTCAAAACATTTTCCTTCTTGCTCAGTGGGGGCCTTTGATAGAAGCGACTTTTCCCCAAGGGACCTGAGTGCAGAGAGAGATGACTCGAAACCGCTGGAGGCTGGGGCAGGATTTGCCAAACTTCTTAGTAGAAACCTAGCAACAATAAGCCCTTACCCCTGAAAGGCATTTGATTGGTGGAAAAAAAAAAATCACAAATATTACAAATAGCCTGGGTTGGTAGCGTGATCCCATTTTATTTACAATGACAAACGAGGTCCGTAGGAAGCAAGTGACTTTCCCTAATGCAAGAGGTCAATGCGGGATGCGAAGCCAAACCATCTAACTGTTGGTCTAGGCTCACTTTGCCTTCCTTCTGGTTCCTGCAGTGTCCTAACGGGAGGTGGAGGAGAACACGGGCTCATGGTTAGCATTTGTCATTGCTGCTATTTGGGACGAGCTGAGGATACCTGGTGGGAGCCTGCTCCCATCTTGGCCTGGTCAGAGCTCTCTGGTGAGAGCTGTTAGCACGTCACACGCTGAGTGAGTCCCCCAGTCAGAGCATATCCAGCGATCTCCAGACCCAGGTCAGCCACCTCTGGGGCCAATGCAATTGGCCCAGGGGCAGGACGATGGGTTTGAGGGCCCCTGGCATTCAGGTGGGCTCTGATTAGACCTTTTTTGCCTTCATGAGAAAATTGTTGCTACATCTTTAGCTCTTCACTGCTAGGTGCCCAAGGCTGAATCCTTTTCCGGGAGTGTTTCTGTCAAAGGCCCATAACATATCATTCACTTCCTCTTTCTCATCCTCTCTGCTGTCAGCCAGGGACCACAGGATTTATCATCTAAATGGGGATAATTTTAACCATCCAAAGAGGTACTATCCCGGACAGAACACCAGACCAATCAGCATAAAATTGGGGAACACCATCCAGGCAAGCCAGACATATGGTCTCCCCACTAAGGACCCCTCATATTTAACCCTATTTCTTCCTGACCTTGCAGATGAGACCCTGTCTTGATGGAGGAGGCCTTCTCTGGGCCCCCGTGCAATCACAGAAGAGCTGCTTGCATTTGAGGAACACTCAGAAGGGACAGGCTCTTGAGGGGACCTGCTCCTTGTCTGCATAATGTCCTCTCTCTCGGAAAGGAAAGAACCAAAGCAGCCCACTTCAGAGATGCACTGTAGGGGGAGAGAGGAAGAACCATGCTTCTCACCTGAGTGAGGGTACCCAGAAGACGAAACACTCCGACGAGTGCCTCTCCTCTGCCCTACACGTAGACTGATCTGCCTGTCCTTCAAAGCCCAACCCACATCCCTCCCCTGTGGTGCCCACCCAAATCACCCAGGAAACAGGGACCCTCCCTCCTCAGATCTTTGTAGTTCTCACTCCTGGGACCAGAGGGTCTCATGATTCCCCCTGCAATATGCCTTATCCTTGAGTATGTCTTTTAGCATAGTAGGACAGAGTAGTCGTACAGTTGCATTTCTGTAATACATAAACATATGTGTGTATAAAAATATATGTATTCTATAACATATAGTTTGAAACATATTTTGGTTACATATATTCTATTAAATTTATGTACATATAAACATGTGCGTGCACATATATATACATATATACACATTTACATATACATGAAAGAAAGAATGGATGTTTCAGTGGAGAGATGAACTTCCTGAATATGTATTTATCTCAAAATAATCAAGAGAAATTTCCCCAGAGAAGAAGAAGTCATTTACCCAGTAGTCCGTCATAGAATTCTCGCTGTAGAGAATATATAAATTTTGGAGGAGCTGATTTCTGTGCTTTCCACATCTAAACCTCTGGTTTGTGAATTGACATGATGAGGATTTGCCCAGGTGGTTTCATGGAGGCATTCTGACCTTGAGAGGCAGATTAACACAGATAGAAAGTAAGCTCCGAGGTAAGGCCAGCAGCTATCGAGTGGGCAGAGTTTCTTGGAATGAGTTCCTCGCTCTTCTGACCAGTGTGAGCGGTGTCCTGGCATTAGAACCAGGTCATTAGTACCCACTCTTGAAGCTCTTCTTTATTGGCTCCTGTTGGGCTTCAGCCTCTTTGCCAATCAACAGTTTGGAGACAAGACTGGGCACAGAGACCTATTAAAATTTCTTTTCAGATTTCTGCAGTTGAGATACTTTTCTAGGGGTCCCTGTTCATGTAGGCAGAGATGGGTCTTTGTTTTTCAAGCTCCCTGCCTCCATACATAATAAGTAATTCCTCTTTCTACATTACCATCTTGGAGGCTTTCTTCCAAAATTAAGTCACTAATTGAAATGATTTGAACCCCAAACGTACGCACGTGCGCTGCTGATCAGAATGTTGTTTTCCTGAGCACCCTGATGCACCTGCTGCTCTTCGAATGTCCTTCTACTCTCTGGATTGATGGGGACAGGCACCCAGTCCTTTGAATCCCCTGTCTGAACAGCTCTCATAATCAATGTATGTCAGAGCCCAGTTACCCCAGCTCCCTCCATCTTCCCTGAGGTTTTTCATCTCTGGTCTGTTATGTGCTGAAGAAGATGCCTTCCTCCACTTCTCTGGGTGGGGGTGGGGTGGGGGCTGAAGGGCAGAGCTCCCTGTCATCCCTGTTGAGGAGCCTCAGAAAGCCAGAAACCTTAGTATGGCATGCACAAACCCATGCACGGCCCTATCATAATAATCCAACAGAATTTTTAATAATCTACTCAGTGATCTCCATGAGTCCAGTTACTAGTAGGGATGTTAGAAATTCTGAAGCCTGTGGCACCTCAGCTCTTGCCTTTTTGGTGTGACTTCTTCTCATTTGAAAGAAAAGCTTTAATCAGCTGGAAAAAAAAAAAGCCAAGTCCAGAGCTTGGAGAAAGGGAAAAGCCTGGTGGAAATTGTTGCAGCAATTAAATCCATTGTTGCTCCCCTAATTTACAAATTGGAATCACCTGCAGGGTGTGCCCAGCTCACTCCATCCCTCCCCTGAAGCCTGATTAAGAATTCCAGGCACCTCACTCTTGCTCCCGGACATACATAAAGTAAAGTCCCTGATCTGCAAGCCGATTCGCCTAACAACTCTCCTAATAAAGCGTGAGGGAAAGCTGCCCTGGTCCACCTGTCTGTATCATTCATCTCCAGCTGCATAGCCTCAGAGAGACAGAGGCAGGGAGAGTCTCAAATGCACTTATGCTCTGCGAATGGGCTCGGTGTTTAAAATGTGGCCCCAACCATTCAGATAGTGCTGAGGGTACAGCTGGGTGCAAAAGCAGAATTAATTATGAAATTGTTGAATTCATTTCTTGAGCAAACATTTACTAAGTGTCTACTTTATGCCAAGCTTTGAGTTGTGCATTGAGGACGTTCACCGTCTAGTGGGGGAAGAGAAAGTCATGTAGAGTGATAATTACCACACGATGACACTGTCGAATGAAAAATAATATCAATTAGTTGTTTGGTCACCAAAAGGATTTATTCGGGAAAGAGAAAGGGTTGCAACTCAGTGCATACAGACATGGCAAGTCACATACATACTCTGGACTACATGCCAAGATGGAGGGGTCTACATGGAAGGGAAAAAGGAAAAGGGAAGGAGAAGTTGAAGCCACAGAGATTTTATTATAAGCATAGAGTTCTTCTTGTAGTGTTCTCGCAATTACGCAGAGTGCAAGAACTTCTATAAGCCCTAGCTCCTCCCATAGATCCTCCCGACTGATTATGTTTGCTTAAAGTTGCAGTTAGTTTTTATCAATAGATACTATAATAAAAAAAAAAATAGAAAAATTGTCAGTTGCTGTAGGAATATAGGAAGGACCTGACCCTCTCAATCTGAGAAGGAGAGAATGTATGAGAAGCCAAAGAAAGTGCCATAGTGGAACCATCTGTAAAGATGGAATTTGAAGAACCATTATGAAAGCTGAGAGAAAAATCTGGCTTGAGTTAAATCCCCACATTACACCTTCTCCCATATAGTGTCAGTGCAGTTACATGCTAAATATGGTAACACCTAATCTTTATTCTTCCCAGTCACCAACTGTGTCATCACAGTGTCACTTGCCCACTGTTCAGACTTGATTCCAGGCCCTATGAGTTTGTGGAAACACTATTCTTCTTTATTCAATGGGGATGGTGCAACTTGAGGACCCTGAGCGGATATAGAGCTTAGCCTTGGGGATGATGAATTTCAGCATCCCACACCTTTCTCCAGAGAGCTTCAGTCTGGGAACCATTCTCACTTTTCTGAAAGTCTTCTGATCTCTAATTGTCATCTCTTCCTAAATTGATGGTTTCTACATATTCTTTGTACATTTTCAGATCAGAGACACCTAACACCTTGTATAATGTCTGGCATGTCATAGCGTCTTAATTGGTATTTGTTAAAATCATTTATTATAATCACGTGTTCACAACCTATAGGTAGGAGAGGGATGCATTTCCCTGGAAACTGTCACCTTCTGTCTTCAGCAAGTATTCTACGCACATACACATAAATTATAATATTTACACAGAGGATTGTCCAGATGTTAGAACTTGTACAATTACTTTCGATTCACTATGCCAAATCATGGAAATTAAAAGCCTGGCCTCATATCTCTCTCTCTCTCTCTCTCTCTCTCTCTCTCTCTCTCTCTCTCTCTCTCTCTCTCTCAGGTTAAATGCTACTTGATTTGGGACAACATTCTGTGAACTTCCCTGATAGTGTGAGAAGATGGATCTGCCAGGGAGAGAAATGCCTCCCCATTCAGCAAATCAAGAGCGAGATCCAGCTATGCTTTCCAGAAGGTCCCAGCATTCGCACTCAAAGAACAAGAGAATTCTCGGACATTTCACATTTGTCTTCCCTGAGAGGAGGCAGAATGGAAGTTCTTTGATACAGATGTATTGAGTCATCTTGGATCTACTGGGCAGCCATAGGGAGAGAAAAGAACCATGTGAGGAGTATCTCCCATATTCATACCCGGGCTTGGTAGAAGGGTCAGACAACGCTAGCCCAAGACCATAGAAGACCGGAGGAGACCCTAGAGTGGGCATGGGAGAAAGCAGTGCTCAAAGACAGAGACAGTCAGAGTGGGAGAAATTAGATGAGACTCCTTTAGTCTGTTTCCTGACCATCTACAGGATAGGGATGAGGAAACCTGCAAGTAAGTGCCATTTTTCTGAAATGGCAAAATAAGCCACTGCCCATCCTTCGCCCTTAAATCTCAACATGATGGAGATCCTAAAATAAAACCTGCCCAACCTAGAAATACTGATCGACCCTGTGATCTTCACTTAATACTCATAGTTTGCCACTCCCAAACACTCACATTCTAACATCTTCATTGTGCACAGTATATCTCCTAACACTACCTTAAAACTATTTTATGAGGTTACTTTTACAAAGAAACTGGTACACAGGAAATGAAAAAGAATCATATCATTTTGCTCAGTTATGTGTATTTGAAAACCTCAAAAAATGCTAATTTTCTAGGAAAATATAAATTCCTAAAATTGATTGACCACAGTGTAGTCAATTTTAATAGATCAATTGCCAAAGGTAGTATTCGATATATATCTATATCTATATCTACATA
>NW_011888907.1:1598499-1619199 GCF_000151845.1 Pteropus vampyrus | reverse complement strand
ATAACATCTTACAAAGCTGCAGTAATTAACGCAATATGGTACTGAGTCGAGAAGAAGTAGACCAATGAAACAGAGTGGAAAATTCAGAAATACAACCAAATGCTACATAAAGATGTAGTATATAAAAATTTACTGTATAAAAATTACTACATAAAACTGTAGTAGGTGATAAATGAATATTAGTGGGGGAAAGATGAGTTAATCAATAAATTGCATCGATAGAGTAGTAATCCAATAAAAAGTTAAAATTTGGATGCCTATCTTACACCCCCACAGATTAATCAACTCTTTAGATATAAACCCTGGAAGCACCAATGCACCAGAAGAAAACATAAAATTTGTGTTTATTTTTTTTAATAATCTCAATTTTGAGAATCCATTTAAAAAATATTTGACTACAATTTTACTTCTTCAAGATACATTTTGCTAAATAAATTTTTATTTTCTTCTCGGTGACAAATGTACCATAAAAAATCCAAAGGAAAATCACAATGGTAAAACATTTTTAATATTTATCCAAACAAATATATAAAGAACTCTTACAAATGGGTAAAAGACCAAAAACTAAATTTAAAAATAGACAAAGGTCACGAACAACCAATTCACAGAAAAAAAACTTACCAACGGCTTCTAAACATTTAAAAAGATGTTCAGCTTCACTCTTAAAAGGACCGTACAATGGGCTCTCAATGACACACGGTTTTACATACCATATTGCCAACAAATAAAACATTTAATAACACTATTTGCCAAGATTATAAAAAACCAGCTCTTTTCACTCATAATAAGTCATCGTGTTAACTTGGCATAACATTGGTATAACATTTTGAAGGGCAATTTTATAATATCTATCAAAGTTCAAATGCGTATCTTTTGAACCAATGATGCCATTACTGGACCTTTCTGCAGATTAACTTGCTTGTGCAAACTCCATGAGTATGTAGGATTATTCATTACAGCATCTTTACAATAGGAAAATACAGGAAAAAATCAAAATGTGCATCAGAGGGGCACTGGTTAAATAAATGATGATATATACATATAATTAAATAGTATACAGCCATTAAAATAAAGTAGCTTCATATATACTTACATGAAAAAACTCAAGATACAGTTTTAGTTTTAAAAAGCGAGGTGCAGAACAAGATGTTTAATGTGCTTCTCATTTATTTACAAAAAAACAGTTCATACGTTCTTGTGTATGCGCAGAATTCCTCTAAGACATACCAGAATTATAGGAGGTGACCATCAAAGGGAGGAAAAGTGCAGCTGGGAGACAGGGTACAGCTGAGACCATTTCCCACATACCGTTTTCCACTATTTGAACGTCATACTATTGACGTGTATCCTGTATTTGAAGTATTAACTGCTGATAGATTCCTCATGCCCAGAGGGCACTCATTTGCATGACACTGTCATCTGTGCCAGAATCAGCCGCAGGTTCCATGGCTCCTCTTCATGGGCTGCTCTCCAGGCAGAGCTCTCTACTCACCATTTCTTACCACACCTCGTAGTTTCCCCATCTGGTATTTTGTACCAACCTTCAACATCCCCCCTCCCACCCACACACCTTCACATCCTGCCAGGTCTTCAACATCTGGTGCAGTCACTCCACCTCCGTAGGGCTCTCCCTGCCCACACGCCCAGGATCTCTCCTCCTCCGATCCTTAGCCTTGGATGGCTCGTTTCCAGTCGCCTCCCCGTCCCGGCTGGAACATAAATGCCCCGATAGCACAGACCTGTCATGTACACCTCTGTAACTGCAGTGCCCTAGAGGGAGCAGATGCTGAACGAAAGCCAAGGTTGATGATTGCTCTTTGCATTCTCACTGATCATCACACTCCTCCAGCAGCTTCCGGGGATCTGGCGTGAGACTCCTCCCTATAGGGAGCAAAAGCCTGCTCTCACACACTTGGCCAGAGGCTAGCTGATAGGGCTCAGGTGCCTCCGAGCCTGCCCCCTGCCCTGATTCCAAAGACCCGTTCATTCCTAGAGCTCATTGCACCTGCACTCCCTCAGCCAGCAATGCCGGGAGCCCGGGAGTCCCCATGTCTCCATCCCATGAGAGTTGGAAGTCACTCTTTCTGCTGAATTTACTATACATCCTAGACACACCACTTTCAGCCTCGTGAACATAAGGAGATTCAGAGGGGAGACAGGAGAAAAAAACGCACTCCCAGCAGTATAACCAGATCTGACAGGTTAGTTTAAAGAACAAAATGCAATTCCGACTGGATCAGAGAATGTAAAGAAGCCAGCAGGGTTTGGAAGCTGAGGACCTACGCCTGGCAGTCTGGTTGGGTGGGACACCTTCTCTTTTCTTAATCACTGCCCCCAAGCCCAAATATACCTACAGAAAGAAAAAAAAAAAAAAAACACAAGAATGGGATGACAGAGGGAGTAAGAAAGTATAGCAAAACATCAGTGGGATGACGCTGGGCTCGCGGCACAGGGAGACCTGGCCGGCTCTTCCGTCCCATGAGCACGAGACCTGCCAGGGTGCGAGAACGGCCTCCTCGTCCCCTCCTCTTCACCAGACCCCCTTTCCTAGGTTGGGAGGGTTCAATTATTCATTTTAGGGATGGACCCTTTTTCCTTTTCTTCTTGCCCCTCTTTTGATCTCTTTTGGTGCAGTGCTGCTGTTAACAAAAAAATACATCGCGTTTGAGACAAAGTGTGTGCAATTCCTCTCCCAGAAAAGAAGCCTTTGAAGAAAAGGCAAGTGATCAGCATGAAGAGAGGGAGCCAGGAGGGAGGGGCTGGTGAGAGGCAGGCGAGGAAGGGGGTGTCTGGGCTAGGAGGGCGGCTTTGATCTGTGGGCAGGAATTGCCTTTTGCGGTTTTTTTTTTTTTTATTTCATTGTTGGGGTGAGGAGAGTCTTCTGCAAAGGTGTGGAGTGATGTGGCTGAGGAAGGGAGGTGAAGCTGCAAGTCTTTAAAATGACAGAATCAGATGCCTGAGACCTCTCCCCGCTAGCACCTAAGGGCATCATGGGGAGCCCACTGGTGTGGGGCGGGTAGAGAGATAGAAGGGCCTCTTAACCCTCACCCTTCCCCAAACACACGCACATTCACGCATACACACTCATTCATTCACACCCACATACATGCTCACTCACACACATTAACACCGCACCCACACTCATGCACTCACAGTCACACACATCCACACTCACGCACATGCTCACTTGCACTATCTCATGTGTGTGCACACACAATAACACATTCTCTCCCCATCTCTCCACACACACACACTTGCAGGGGCTCAGACCTGATAAGATTGTTTGTGCAAATGTGACAGCAGCTTCCTTCCCTGCTTCCCTTTCTGTGCTTCCTTCCCTGGAGGCTGTCCTTCCTCCCAACCAGCCCATCCTGTTTCCTGCAAGCCCTAAGCCTCTAATTCAGGTCAAGTTTCTCCCCACTGCCCTTGCACCTGCCCTCAGCCACCTAAACGAACCCCGTAAGCCAAGCCAACAAGGGCCAAAACGGCTTATTACGCAGTGGATCTCGGTAAGACCGGAACTCTAATGCGCGCCAGGCCTACGGCCCCGGATGCAGCTGCGGTCATGGAGCCCCGGCCTCTGCAGCAGGCCCTGAGAAGATCACTGCCCGCGGCGAGTCGTACCGAGTGTCCCACAGAACAGGACCTCGGCATGGAGGGCCTGACTCCACTGGACACCCCTTTAGAGTTTCCAGACTCCTGGAAGAGGCAACCCCATCACTGGGCCCTGGAGAGTGGACCCATTCACGCTTAGAAGACCTCCCATCTCCACACTCCAGACGTCAGAAAGGCATCTGTTCGCCCCCTGCCATTTCATGAAACAAGTGTTTCTTAAGATGATGACGTGTTCGCACACGGGCTAATTTGGATCTTTCCCCCGAGCAAAGGACCACGTTGGATAGGTCATCTATGTTCCCAGCAAATAAAACTCGAGTGACATGATGAATACTATCCGTGCCTTTGCTGGAGTCTGCGGCCCAGCCCAGGCTTAGATAACAGGCTCAGTTCCCATTGTTAGGGCAGCGCATTGTCCTCGCTCCGTCAAGTTCCAGGTCCTCCTCTCTCCCCTGCTCTCATGCTGCATCTACGGCTTATGAAAATCACACTTACTGTCTCCTCCCTGACCATACGTGGAGGCCCCAGCCTGTCTCCAGGGTGAGAAATGAAGTAGAGTGGATAGAGCATGGCCTCGCCCAGCCTCGCCATGTGCTAGCCCTCGGCACGTAACTTAGCTGCTTCAACTTTCCGTGTCACTTACAGGAAAGAGGAGTTCGTGACTCTCAGACGTAAAACTCCAGCACAGATCTCCCCCTGGATGGCACATCAAGCGCTACTCAACGTCTCTCCTTGAATATATAGTAGGGATGTCACGTCCAGCAGGTCAAAGAGAAACTTCTGTCTTCCACCCCAAACCAGCTCCTCTTGCAGCCTCCTCATCGACTCCATCCTTCCACTTGCTCAAGCCAGAACGTTCAGAATTGTCTTTCATGCCTATAATCCAATCTCCCAGGTATCCTTTCGAATATCCAGGAAACCACCAAAGGGCCATGACATCAACTTCTCCATCTCAACCCAAGCCGTCACCAATTCTGCATTAGTGGCCACTGGTCTCCAAGCTTCCTAAGCTCCCACAATACCGCTGCTGGAAACTAGTAGAGTGATCCTCTTGAAATACGAGTTGTTTCTGTCACTCGAATCCTACAAAGAGCCTCCAACTCACTGGGAGTAAAAGCCAAGACACTCACGATGGCCTACAAGACCCCACAGGCTCTGGTGACCCCTGGCCCCCATTCAGACCTGACCTCCTACTGCTTTCTCTCTGGTCCTTGCTACTCCACTCCTACCAGCTTCCTGGCTGTCCCTGGAGCTCGCCAGGTACTCCCCAGGCCCAAGGTCTCTGCACTTCCTGTGCCTTCCACTTGGAAAGCTTTTCTTTCAGGTTGACATATGGGGAAACCCAACCCTCGTCTGCTTCAAGGCTTTGTTCAAATGTCGCCTTCTCAGCCAGTCCCCAGCACACCCTCCCTGCCCGCTGTCTTTCTTCATGGTTCGTGTATACTTAAACTTACTTATGGGTACAATTGTCTGTCTCTCCTCACTTGAATCAATCTCCATAGGGACATCATCTTTGGTTCGTGGTGCTTATTGATATATCTTGAAGCTTAGAATAGTGTATGGTACATAGTAGTCCCTAATAAATCTTTGTCATAGTAGTCCCTGATAAACCTTTGTTGGATGAATGAATAAATGAGGGATAAGCACTTGCCAGGTATAAGGCGCTGTATTGGCATTTTACACGATTTGGCTCATTCGGTCTTCACCCAGACCTACGAGGTAGGTACTTCGCGATCCCCATGAATAAGGGCTAGAGCCTGTTGTGACTTGCTGGGAAGAAGAAATGAGATGGAGCATGCAAAGTACAAGGCTTGTAGTAAGTAATTAATAAATGGTGACAATTGCTATGATCAGCAACAACCAAGTAATCTGCACCTATTTACTGAGTACTCTCCCTGTGGCCAGCCCAGCGCCTGGCATGGGAGGGCTGACAGCTGGGGTTGGATGGGGAGGGAAGGCCCTGGCAATGAAGGGCCATGGAATCAGCCTCTCAGGAGGGCAGAAGCACACCCGCTGGGCTGTAGGCACTCCAGCTGCTATGTGCCAGCTGGGTGAGGGCCTAGCGGAAGGGCTGGATTTCAGCTGTGCGCCCGTCCACCCCTCTCCCCCTGCCGCCACCACCGATCCTGCCCCTCCTTTCATGACCCATAGACAAGCACTGCCCCTTCCTTGGCTCCGGTTCCCCACCTGTAAACTCTGTATAAAAGGGAATGGCATGACAACAGTCCAGGCTTTTCTTCCACCTCCAAAATGCTGTCTTTCTCCTTCCTCTGGTCAGATGTGCCAGAACATGCCAAATACCCCAAGCACTGCCTGCCCAGAGGGCAGGATTAGAGAGAAGCCCAGGCTGCCTCTGTTTACCCCGTGAGTCTCTGCTGCCAGCAGGGGCGAGCTGGTGCTTCCCCGGAGGCCGCCCGCTGACAAGCAGACCGGTTCAGACCTAGACTTCCCTGAAGTGCTGACTCTTGAGAACCTGCCTCTGCTCATTTTCTATGCATTGAACTTCAAACACTGGCGAGGCGCTCGGGCAGCAAGACGGGGGATTCGGCCATTATACTCGCTCGCTCTCCTTTTTCCCTTCATCTCCCTCTGGACAGGATTAATTCTTGTCTGGAAGCCACAAACCAACCTTTTTCTTCATAGAGTTTTATAACCTGCTTCCTCTCTCCTCTGCTGCAGTGGAGGGACTAGAAGCCGTCCTTTCACACGAGCAGTCTGGGTGAAGGTGTGCACCCTGAGTTCACCAAGGAGTCGGCTGTGTGGTTCCCCCCAGGCTCCTTCTCAAGGGCAGTACATGGAGGGGAGAGGAAGGGGTCAGTTCCTGGTGCTTATGACCCTCCTAGGGGGTGGCACTTGGAAATCTCCTCTCTAATCTGCTCCCCAAGGATAAGCAAAGCAATCAGGATAAAATATGTCTCTGGTGAACTCATGCATCCACTCGCCTGCTCTTAGCTAAGTGCCTCCCAGTTCTAAGCACTGTTCGAGGCCCACGTACAGGGATAAACGGTGACACGGCCTGGCGGGAAGGCCTGTGAATGGGCAAGGACAGTGACAGCTGTTCTGTGAGTATGCGATAGTGGAAAGCACCCTGCTGGGAGAGTCGAGGACGGCTCACCACCGGAAGTGACACCTGAGTGGACTTTTGAAAGTTAAGTAGGAATGATGGGAAGCAGAGGAAAGCAGAGGGAACAAAATAGACACAGGTTAAGAGACTTAAAAACACAAGATAAATTTCTGCAATCACTTGGACTTCCACATGGCGGAAAAGAATGGCACCTAAGGGGAAAAAGCGAGAGACGATGAGCGAGAAGGGAGCCTTGTGCATCGTGATAAGGATTTCGATGTCCCCGCGGAGTGGTGGGGAGGTCTCGGAAGGATATCATGTCAGGGCCTGACATGATCGGATTCGTGTTAGAAAGATGACTCCGGTTGCAGTGGGGAGGAGAGATGGGATTGTGACTGGGAAGTTGGGTGAGACTGAAGAGTACAGGAAAATCCTTGGGGAGAGCTGCCTAGTGATCACCTGGGGAGTGACCGGAAGCTGAGCAAGGCCGGGGAATGACCGGAAGCTGAGCAAGGCCAGGGAGTGACCGGAAGCTGAGCAAGGCCGTCAGGACGAAACAGGCGGGGGGCACGTTTTAAAGGTGGAATTGACAGGTGGCGGAAACAGATTCAAGGATAGGGGTAAAAAGAAAGAAGGAGGGAACTGAAGGGAAAAGGAAGGGACAGGGGAAATTCTAGATTACTCCTTCATTCTGGTGAGTGATGATGAGAGCAGCATTTGTTGAATAAAACTGTCTAGCATGAGGAACAGATTTACAGGGGAAGATGGCAGGCTCACGACCTTCCCAAGAGGTTGAGTCCGGGGTGCTCCAGGGCCACACAGAGGAGAAGCTGAGAAAGCAGTAAAGTAGGTCACAGGAGAAGGGCCGTGTTGGGACAGACAGACAGCACAGTGGTCAGGAATATAGGCCACCCAAGGCTGTTGGAGACGACACAATTCTCTCTGGAACTTTCAAAGAGTGGGAGGAGAAGCAGGCCAGGATTTAACTCTGGGAAAAGAGCCCCATACAGGGGACACTAACATCCCTGGGTTGAAGAAGAGAAGCTCACTTAAGAGCTTCTGTGGGCATGGCTGCACTGGTTGCCCTGCTCTGGGGCCTGAGAGAGGGAGAAGTCATCAGGTGGGTCCTTCCCGAGCCCTGGCACCTGTAACCATCATCCGCCTGCTGGCAGAGCTGTCGCAGGCTCAGCACTACTCAGAGGTCCAAGACTGACCCTGACAAGGGTCATTTTAGACACAGCACCCATTCCCTCTCACCGCTAGGAGGAGACAGTGTCCCGGTGCTGAGAGATGAGCCCTTCCTCATACCAGACAATGTCCCTCCAACCCAAACTTGCTCATCAAGCCCTACATCTGGAGATCTTGTTCGGATACACCGCACGGTCTCCGTAGGTTCTTAGGACTGCAATTAACCTGTGTGCCTCATCTAACTGTAGCCAGGACATCCTGGACTGAGTCTCCATCCAGTGGCTCGGCCCCATATCCTGTAAGCAACTCAGGTTGGTATCTGAGGCTACTTGTGTGCAGGTCAGCTTTCTGGACCTCATCCCTTCTGGAACTATGTTCCTGAGCTCCCTCCTTAGGCGAGGATGCCCCAGTGAAGTCTTCGTGCTTGGCCAGTGACTGGATGGCAACCTGGTCAATGAGTACCAGGCTTGCCAGTAAGGCTGAAGCCCTGTTCTTTCTCAAAGAGAATCTAGGGGCCAGACGTCAGGCCTCCTTCTGTCTTCCTCACTGTAATTGACCTGCACCTCCTCTGCCACAGTCCCCCAAGACCCGTATGAGAGTGTACATCCATCTCTCTCTCATGTGTAAGTGTCTTTGCTTCTCTCCACTTATTGCTGGACAGTTCCCAGAGCACTGCCTTGATACACAGCAGTCACTTAATAATGACTCCTGATGGCAGTGATGGATACAGTGGGCGCTCGGTGATCTTGCTCAGGGACAGACTCAACTGGAGACAGGACCGTCAAATTTGCCTTCCCTGCCCCAAGCTTCTTTCTTCCTTGATTCCCTCCCTCATTCCATCCACTTAAAACAGCTTCAATCCTATTATCTCTTCTCTCATGAGGTGAGGGAAGAAAGCGTTTGGTTCAGCCAGTGAGGGTGCCAGATGTGTACTCTGGAGGCTGGAAGAATGCTTCTCTCTTTTGTCCTCAATTTTCTCATTTGAGTGTTGGCGACTTGGGCTAAATGACCTCTGAGAACACTCCAGCTGCCTTCCTCCCTCTCAGCATAATGCTGGAGACTTTGGAAAGCCACTCTCGGCTGGAGGAGGATGCCCAGCACGTTGCTCTTGGACCATAGTTCTCCCTTTGGGAAGGCAGCCTGGCTCTGCTCTCCGTGGCCGCCCAGTCCTCTCACCCACAAAGTGCTGGAATGTGCTGAGAGCCCAAGGCAGGGTACGAGAGAACTACAACATTATTATGGTGCCCCAAGTGAGTGGCAAGGCCTGGATGCTCCCCAGGGGACTCACCTGGCTGCCTGCTCAAGGTTTGGTGTGGGGGCGGGGAGAAGCAAAGCTGAGAGTGGGCTTGGCAGGAGGACTATGGGTCGCATCACAGAGGAAGGTGGAGAGCCTGCGTTCCGAGCCTGGGAATGCAGACAGTTCTCCGGTGCGTCTTCCCATGAGAAAATGTACTCTCCATTTCCCTTTCAAGAAAGGGCAGGCACTTGCATTCAGAGGGCCAGATTTTGTTGTTCTTTAGCCTCCCAGGAGGACACTGGACAATTCACTGCGATGATTTTCAATCTCTTTGTGTGAGCAGTGGGACCCTTTGGAGTCCCACGTGGGAGAGTGGGGCCGCCGTGTGTGAACACTGGGTAGCAGGGCCTCAGTTGGGGAGCTCCATCCTCGCACACACACTCCCTGCCAAACTGACTCTGAGAGCACTCTGAGGATGCCCCAGGGCTCGGACGAGCACCCTTTGAAAGAACAGCAACGACAGATCAGCTTATTGCAAACAACACGACAAAACACAGTCATACGCCTCGAGTCATTTAAACAAGCAGAAATGTTACCTCGCCTAACATCCATTCCACAGCCTCGCGAGGACCAGGTGTCTCAGTGTTTGTCTTGGATGCTCCGCCACACCCAGGATGTTCGAGATCTGGCCATGTTCTCTAGGCTGCCGACCCTCACAATCACAAGAGGGCCACCATGCCTCCAGGTGTCACTTACAGAGGCAGAAATTGAGCCGCTCATTCTGGTCATCTGTTTAAAAATTAAGAAAACTTCCCCAGAGCCCTCCAACCCCGCCACCTCTGATGGGTTGGGGGTGCTTCGTACACACTTGCGGGAAGTGCTTCAAAATCCATTGTTTGTACTGGAACGGGTGGGGGCCGTTTTCCCTCGAGTTCTGTGACTGAGTGGAGAGACTGGACACCTGAACACAGTCCAGGTTCTATTCGGATGCAGGTGGAGGGGGCGTCACATCGGGGATCAGCAAGGAGAGCTAGAGAGGAGTGAGCTTCCCTCATTCCTGGGCTGGGGGATTCAGGTCGTCACCGAGCTCTGCCATTCACTGGGTTTACCTGCCTGGGCTCTCCACCAGCCACTCGCCTTTTGCCAGCCTTGGGCTCAAATTCTAATTTAGGTCTAAATCCTTTCTCTCCAGGTAGTAGGTTGTGAGCCTGCACTCCAGCTAGAGTGAGATGTGCTGCTGTCTAGGGCCGGCAGGATGGCGCTGGATTCCTATACCTTAGTGTTCCCAGGACAGCGGTCAGGCCGGAAGGGTGGTCATGACAGCAGGAGGTGAAGGGGACTCTGGGGACCCGGGCTTCCCAAGTGTGGCTATGACCCATGCTTCATCCCAGCACTTCCACTGTCTGGCCGTGTGGTCTTGGGCAGGTTACCCAATCTCTCCAGTGCCTCGATGTCCTTATGTATACGCAGTGGAGATACATGCGTTTGTATTTAATAGGTAACATATATCACTATGTATGTAATAGTACTAACCTCATAGGAATATATGAGGATTGCCTGAGTTCCTACGCATAAAGCAGGTGCACATGGTAAGTTCTCAAAAACATAGGAGGTCCCCATCACTTAGCTCCTGCACAGGGATCCCTACCCATCACTGCCATCACCATCATCATCACAGATGGATATAATGCAATCAACACAGGCTCCTGATGCCAAAACAGGCATTTAGACAAGGAGCAGACTGACAGGAGGTTTCAGCCCTGGCACTCAGAGACTACTGAACTGCTGGGGATGGAGGGGACCTGCTTGCTTTCTCCAGAAGCTCCAATGATATGAGCGGAAACACCCCTGAGCATGAGAAACTGGGCAGTTCCTTGTAGGCTTGCACGGTGTGCTCAGCAGTGACCGTGGGGAAAGGAGGCAGTTCATAGGTGGATGGTTAGGCTCATGACATTAATCATGCTGACCTCCCCCAGCACCCTCCAGTGCCCCCTCCCACATACACAGTGACTCCCTCATGATCCCCTCCCAAAACTTCCCATCTGTCTTTGCACCCCCTCCAATGCCCCGCCCACCCAAGCTGCCCCTGGCTGTGTCCCTTGCCCGTCAAGAGATCACCACTAGGGGAAGGAAGGCATGCCCAGTCGGGGCACTTTGCCTCCAGCTCCAGCACTGGCCCTGGGAAGACCAGGGACAAGGAACAGGGTGAGCACAGATTCTCCGCTTCTGCACGCACGAACATTGGCCCATATGCTGCCTTCCGGATGGGGCTTGGGGGCGGGGGGCGGGGGGCGGGGGGAGGCAGGGACCGCACTCTACCCCCTGCGACGGTTCTGAATGTGGAAGTCGGCCATGCGTGCAGGTTTGGTAGGATGATGCCAAGTGTATTCCACACTCAGTCTGGGGCCATTTCCAGAATGTTCGCCCTTCAGAATACCCTGCCAAACTGAATTGCCTCTGCTCTCTGAAAACACAGCTCTTCTAGCTGGGATTTTCTCCCTCCTGCTTCCTCTCTCCACACCCCTTCACCCCTCTCGTCTCTGTGCCGTCTTCGCCTCGGTTACCCTCGCTCATTTGTCTGTCTCAGGCTTCCTTCTTCCTCCTTCACTTACACTCCGCACTTGCTCTCCATCTCCAGTTCTCCCTTCCGCTCAGCCCTGCCACCCGCAGCCTCCCCCCGACACCTTCTCTCCTCTCCGTGGGATTTCCTCTCCTGGTAAAATCCACGACTGCCCAGGTCCCTGGGCTCCCATCACACCAGCTCCAGCTCCAGCCCGACCCGGCCCAGGAGAACCGCAGCTCTCACTCCCACCCCACCCCCCCAAGCTCTTTGTCCACCTCTGACCTGCTACTCAGCCAGGAAGCAGCCTTCCATAAATCACCTTCACCAGCATCTGGGATCCCATTGATTGTGACCAAGTGCACAGCGAAAGGAATGACTGATAAGTGGGTGCTGTGCAGGGAGTGATGCCAGCAAGCCTCGGCTGCACGTCCACAGGCCTGCCTTGGCAGGACATCAGCAGGGCCAAGCAGACATGAACGTGTACCTGCGTGTTTGCGACAAGCAGGCCCAGAGAAATGTGTAGGGGGCCCTCAGGGGCCCAGACAGGAGCTCCAGCAGGGAAGGCAGCTCCACAGCCACCTGTGAACAGCCTGCGAGCAGAGGACCGGTGCCAGAGCCAGCACGGTGAACAAAGATGTAGGTGGCGAGGGGAGAGATGGCAGCAGTGATGGGGCCAGTGCTGGGCGGGGAGCTGGCCCGGGTGCCAGACAGAGGCCGACACGGGCAAAGGAGAGAGGGAGGAGGGGAGCGGGAGGGGCTTGGCCAGGTTCTCCAGTCCAGGGTCAGGAGGCCGCACTTGTGTATTTCATATTTTTATTATTTAAACTTTGAGTAAGGTTAACCATGAGCAAGATGGTCACGTCAGCCCCATATGCCTTTAACAAGCTCCCATCCATCATCTTCTGCAGCTTCAGCCCCCGCTCTAAGGTAAGTATGGGTCACGTCAGCTGTGTGAGGGGAGTGTGGGGAACTTGGGCATCTAGTCCTGGAACCAGACTTGCTCAGAACAGCGGGAAACCCGCTGTGGCTCTCCAGAAGGGCCTCCTAGACCAGACGGAAGCCCCCGGACACCGCCGGTTGCTTTTTCTATACTCTCCCTGGCTCAAAGCACCCTAGCTGCGCTGTTTCCAGGGAGGAATGTTCTGCCAGCAGCAACTTCACCTTCTTTCTTAGTTGACTGCAGGATGAGGCCTCCTGCCCCAGCCGGCTCCACCTTTGGAGGCCCCAACCCTGCAACATGCCATCAACTGTCGAGATGGGGACTCCCAGGGAAGAGGCCTTGGATCTGAAGGGGAAAAGGCACCCCAGTGGGAAGCCATGAGTGCACTGAAGAGCAGCATTCGATTGTGGGAATGGGTAGTCAGTCCCGCGTGCAGGGGTAATCCTGGGAAAGCGGTTTTATTTTTCTGATAAACGCCCCCCAGCTGATCTCTGTCAGACGGCAACTTCCTTAATGACATCCTGGCCCCATTCCATAACTTGCCAACCTCTTTCATTTATTAGAACTATTTCATTCGAGTCTTTAAGACTCAGTCCTGTTCATTTTAAAACATCGGTCTCCAACACAGATCAAAACTTCTGTCCTGTGGCTATAATAGCCTACTGTGTGTGTGTGTGTGTGTGTGTGTGTGTGTGTGTGTGTGTGTGTGTGTGTGTGTGTTGGGTTTAGAAAGGGCTGTGTTGTCAGATTTAACAAGTAAAAATGCAGGGCACCCAGTTCTTTTTTAATTTCAGATGAATATTCATATCAAAGATGGAATAAAAACATTCAAATGCATTTTTTAGGATAAGTATCTCATGCTATATTTGGGACATACTTACCTTGAAAGGTATTTGTTGGTTATCTGGAATTCAGATTGAACTGGGAGTCCTGTATTTTATGTGGCACCCCTGAAATCCATGGTTTGGTTCCTGCACACCCTCCCCTCCTCAGCACCACTGCCCCAGGGGCGGGCCGGGGAGAAGGGGCAGTAGCTGCCGTAGAGACACATCCTCCCCTAGGCATGTGGCGTCTCCCAGGTAACAGACCTCTTGCTGACAGTTGCCATTGCTTCTCTGGTTGTCACCGACTAGCTTTGCTGCCCTCGATGCGATGGGCACTGCACTGCTGGCTCTGTGATATGGGTGTGCATGTGGGGTGCTTTGGGGACCTGCCCCGCCTCCCACTTTTCCAAGGTGGGAGATCCCGCTCTGGCCGAACCTCTCCCACGCCTCCTCAGCTCCTGCACAGGGATCCCCACCCCTCAGCGCACTGTGCTAGGTGGGGAATCACGGAGGGTCGCTCATCCTTATCAAATGGGCCCGGGCAGGCTTTCCGCCATCTCTCTTCTATCTCTGTCCGTTTGGATCACACAGGGACAGATCAGCCAGCCTGTGGGAGAGGCAGGAAGCAAAATGCCCGTCTCCCCGTCTTACAGAGCCCCCAGTCCCTGTCTTTATGATTGATTCTCCTGCTCCCCAAAGTCAGCTTCCTTCGTGCTGGTCCTCCCCTTACCTTCCCTGGGACACCTCCTGATGTCCATGTAACCCAAGCCTAATGCTGGGAAGAGGAGAGATGTCCAGGTCAGTGCAGAAGGAGCTGGACAGAGGGTCAGAGGCCCCGCGTTCTGGTCATCACGCTCTGACCATGAGGAAGATGCTCTCCCCCGGTCCTCAATGTCATCTTCTTTTAGACGAGGGAGCTGACCCAGGTTGTCTCTTCAGGACTTCGTGGTGTGTTACTGTCATTGCAGAAGTCTCGGGGAAGAGAGGGAAGGGCAGAAGGCCGAGGGACCCTTCCCGTCGGGATGTGGAGCTTTGAGTTAGCGGCGGTAGCTTCTCTTCCCAGCAACCAGCCTCCTCTGCTAAGAGGCCGCCGTCCTTTCCTCAAAACACATTCGCTTAACTTTTATGCAGCCGGAAGTGGGACTAGGAAATCAGAACCAGTTTATGGGGAGAAAATGTGCACCGTTAGTCTCAGAGAACTGGGTTACGAGTTCATCTCCACCTGCGTGGGAAGGGGACATGGGACCTGCCAGATGGTGGGAGACATTGGTTTTAAAAAATGAAAGCCTGTTTCTCTTTCCTTTGCCCTGCTGTACTGAAAGGCAGAGGCTTACGTTCTCTGAGGACAGAGGGCACCCCCCACTCCGATGACCCTAGGAGCAGGGGAAGTGAAAGACCAGCAGCAGAGGCCTCCCACTGCTGGCCAGATGGACACCGCCTGAGACGGAAGGTGTGGGCCGGAGCCAGACACCCGCAAGCTTTTGAGTTCCAGTCCTGTCTCTCCCACTTGTTACTTTGCAGATCTTGGCCACCTTAAGCTGTCTCTCTGAACCTCAGCGTCTTTGGGACATCGTAGGTAGAGTGGCAGGATGATCAGGAGCACAACAGGGGCCCACCTGCCTGAGTTTGAGTACGAGCACTCACCTTTCTAGATCGCGGGCATCGGGGAAGTTGAACATGCTGTGTGTGCTTCAGTTCTGTCATCTGGAAAATTCCAGGTCCACACTCATCACTCAACAAATGCTCCCTATTTGTTATGTATAATGTGATAAATTGTATATCCTGCGATGAAAACAACTTTAGGGAAAAGAGAATGGAAACTGTTTAAACGCAGAACCTAGGTGCTCGAAGGATTGCCTGCCTTTTGCAAGCAGGGCCTACAATGAGAACACTCCGTCTGTGCGTTTCAATCATGGCCACCACTTAGGAAGCAATTGTTCTAGACCCTCTCTCCAATCCTTGCCCCCGCCCTGCTGGTTTGTGTGTGCTGAGCTTTGAGGGCCACTGACTCACCTGCTGGGCCCTGACCTGGCTGGGGCGGGGAGCCATAGCAGGTCGGAATGGCAGCTTCATTGGTGGTCAGGCCACACTGGACTTGGACCTGTGCCGAAACTAAGTAAGGCCTCCTGCTGGTTCTCTCTCTCCAGGAGATCATCACAGCAGACCTTCTTTAGCCACACCCCGGGGTGCCATGGTGAAGTTACAGTAGAAGGGAGAGCTTCAGACAGGGTCCCAAGTCTGCTCGAGCCGGGCGGGGGACTCAGCGGCTCATGGCATGAGAGCGGGGGTCAAAAATGAAAGCGGATTTCTCTTTTGAGAATGCTGAACTCAGAGCAGGAAGGTTGGTCACGCACGAGTGGGAATCAAGGGTGCGTTTCCAATCCTGTGTCCCCCTGGGAAAACCTGAGAGCCGGCTATTCTGCGTGTGGAGAGAGCTATTCAGAAAGGTCAAGGGGCCGTCCAAGGCCTGATGCTGGCAGAGCCAGTGCTGAAACCCAGCTGCTGGCCCGGCATCTTGCTCACCTGCCGCTCTGCACTGCACAGCCTGGATCATGGCACTGAGTCTACGTGCTGCTCTGGCCTCTTTCCTTCCGTCCCGGGCTGCTGCTCATGTGGTCTGAGTCCTTCACCCAGGCCCCCTGACCGTCCCGCCTTTCCACTTGAGTGTAACACTTCTCTGCACATCACTCTGTCAGGTGACACTTTTAGACAGTCACGATTAACCACTCAAATGAGTGGTACAGAGAGTAACTGCTTTATGCTTTAAAAAAATAGCCCCCAAAGCCCTGGGCATAGATGGAAAGGGCAGAATGACACTCTGAGTATCTCAGAGAGGGAGATGCAGAGAAGGCAAATTCATGAGGCAGAGTGAACATTCACCACCCCCAAGCTCAGGGCTGCAGGAGAACCCAGGGCCACAGGGTGGAGCACAAGACAGCAGAGGGGTCGTCTGCCAGCACTTGTTTGACAGGAGGCCATTGGAGGGAGGGCACTGCCCAGATAGGGACCTCGCAGGTTGCATATGCAATGACAGTGCTGGTGATCCAGGCACATGAAGGGGGTCCCGCTGACTCAAGCACAGAGAGTGTATGGAATGGTGGAAGCAAAGGAGGACAGAGCAAAGGCAGCCAACTGGGGAAACGAAGCCAAGGCACAAATGAGTGAAGAGATTAGCCTTTATTCCCACGCCCTCCCCCAGGGTCCCAGACGACTTACGCTGACCGTGGGACTCTTCTTCAGAGCTGAGCGTGTCCTGGAAGCCAGGCGCTCAGTCAAAGCTCTGGAGCTGAGGGCAGGGGCCAAGTGCGATAAATCAAAGGAACTCAGAAACAAGGATGTGGGTCTAAGGGAGATATTGGAACCTGAGGCTAAGGCTCAGGGTGGAAGAGCAAGGGAGAGGAGGATGGGGAGCCTTGAGCAGTGTGACGAGGGGGACGGACATCTGAGGAAGCAGCTGAGGCAGACAGATGTGCGCTGTGCAGACTGGCTCAGGCATTGTCGACCGGGGTCTCACGTTGTGAGAACCCAACTCCTACACACATTCACAAGCCGTTCCCGGTGGGAGAGGGGTGCCACCACCCAGCATCAACCATCTCGTCCGTGGGGGTTCTGGCAACACAATTGCCGCACTCCACCAAGGTGAGATGAACACCCCCGACAAAGAGCCCCGGCTGGCATTCCTCCTGTGGACACGGGCAATCTGCTGGCATCGGCCAGGTGCGCTTTGCTGCTCACCAGTTTTCTATCCTCTTACCTGTTGGGGGCTTTTTAGCCCTCCCCCTTCTTCCTTACCTTAAAACCACAGGCTCTTGCAGATGGAAATACCTTCTCGCCTTTCCTGCGGATGGAAGGCCTTCGCCACCGGACCGCTCAGCATGGTAGGGGTGCGTCCCGTCTCTTGGAGAAAAGGAACGTCAGATTGTTTTTTGCTTCCATTCCATTGATCCCAGCGATTTCACAGGTGAGGAACTCTCTATGAATCTGTGTAAACAGAATTCTGATTAAACTGGAGGAGTTAGAAGATAAACACTCATACAAAGATTTTCATATTTTTTTATTATAAATAGCCCAAATATTTGGTCCCATTTCCAGTTTAAATGGGTAAACCATAATAGTGATGGCTTGCAACAGATACAGGATGAATCGAGCGTCTCTCTCAGCCAGCTGAGCCACTTTTAATGGGGAATATATCGAAGCTATAAATTCATGCAGACAGGATTGCTATGCAATAGCGTAATATATCCTCTATTCAATCTTTTACATACTATGTTTTGTCCTGCATTCCAGTGGATATATTTATGGACCTGGAGCTTCTCTGTGAAGAAGCACCAAGTACCACCCTTTGCCTTCTCTCAAAGTCTCCATGGCCTCTGGAGATAGTCATCACTCGTTCTCGTTCTTTACCTGAAAGCTGGAGTATGGTCCCTTCATCCACGTGAGTGAGTTTCCTCTCTGGGAATGAGGCTTCGTGGCCCCAAACCTTTCTGAGACCTTATTCACCAGTGGGAGGCAGAGATGCCAGAGAAAATGAACGGATGCTCATTCTCAGTAGGAGAGCCAGCCCGTTGCCCTCTCGCCCGGCATAGCAGTGGGCGACGCGGCTCTGGGTGCCTTTTTGACAGCATTAGGTACACAGCAGGTTGACTCTCGGCCACCACAACGCCTTTTTGTTGCGGTGGTTTTTCCCATTGGACAGTAGTTCCTAACAAACTAAGTCTCTCGATCACCCTCCCCCTTCACATACACACATGCACACACACACACAGACATACACATTACAACCAAACCCATGAGTTGTATGGGGCCAAAAGAGCATCCCATTTTGAGAAAAAAGCAGCCCAATGTGGGCCAGCATCTTTAAGAAAGCTTCACCTGGGTCTGCTTCTCGGCCTTACCACTTTCTTCAAAACCTCAATCACCTTCAATACAACTATCCAGCATGTGCTGATAAATAGTGAGCCAGTTCCTCATGTTTGTTACCTTTGTTTTTAACAGAATGTATTTAATTTTAAGTTTATATTGCTTTATTTTTAGTAACAGCTCTGTTTAACAACCAGATCACTGGATTTCTCTCAAGAGCTGGTAAGAAGAAGCCAGCTCCAGCACACCTGGAGTCCCACAGAGCGTGGCAGTCTTGAAGGCTAAGTCGCTGAGCACTGACATGGACGAATCTTTTATTTAGGAAGAGTTGTCCACATGAATAATAATGAGAACAAGAATGAGGGGCAGGGGAGGATGGGATGAGGAGGACGTTGGTCCTGAGAGGCTATTCAGACCATCTTGAGCAGGGAGGCTCTGACACAGGAGGGCTGGCGACCCCTCACTCTTCCCGCGTCGAAACATCAGAAGGTAGCTTCGTCGTTTGGTTTCCACTAACTGCTCTGGGAATTCTCCAAACATCACACGCAGCTATTTTCGAATGCAAGGCCAAGGACCACGTTCGAAAGCTAAACAGAAGTGATTTTTGCCTTCCTTCTCATTACCTGATCCCTGTTCCATCTCCCGACATAAAACAACACAAGCTGACTGTGAGCTGACGTGCACAACCAGCTTTATTTCCACTAAGGTGGACCCTGAGTAGCTAAAGGATAGGTGACAAGGATAAACGAATGGAGTTTTTCTCCTTTGATAAAGTGTGGTTAATATGGACACCCGCCTCAGAGGGGTGCCATGAGGATTAATTGAGATAATCCATGTCAAGCAACTAGCCCAGTAAACGTTTGCTGTTGCTGTTCTTGTTTTTTGTTTTTTGGGTTTTTTGTTTGTTTGTTTGTTTGTTTTGTTTGTTTGTTTTGTTTGTTTGTTTGGTTGGTTGGTTGGTTGTTTTTTTGGTTTTTTTTTTTTTTTTTTTGCGTCCGAGGTCTCTGGAAACTGCTTAAAAACAGTAAAACAGTGATTAAGTGTCTGACAAGCTTTTCTCTTTCCTGTGTTATGAACCTAGGAGATCCCATCCTCACTTGTTCTCAGCTTCCCAATTTTTTTTCTCACTGTATTAACCAGTAGAAATAAATGTTCTCTGGCCTAGAGATAAAAGGCACCGTGAGTTTCCAACATGGCAGTCACGAAGGAGGCACTCCGAGGCCGGTCTTCTCACGACATCCTAGCAGTCAACCGATTCTAGAAGTTTCCAGCTCACCTCAATATCAGAAATGATGATTATCTGCTTCCACCGCTCCCCTGCCCCTCCTCCAGAGACGAAACGGAAGGTCCAGAGTCCGAAGCCCTGCATGTGACAACAGCCCTGCTGTCCCCGGACCCCAGTGAACCCAGGATACCCCTCCACCAGTCTCAGCATCCTAGATGGTAACATCAGGGCAATAATTCAGAGGGATGCTGTAAGGATTAATTCAAAATTCCTTGTTAACGGAACCATGGGTTAGTGGTTTTTGTTGTCAGTGTAGCTCGTGTGTCCTACGAAGCATTTCGCATCCATTATCTCACTTGAAGTTTACAGCCCTAAAGTGGGAATGGAAAATGGTGATTCTGAAGTGGCTGAGTAGAGCTGCTGGGCTGGACTGAGAGCTCCTCTCTGGGCTGAAGCAGGAAGTGTGTCCTTGGGGAAAATAAGGTGAGCCAGACAAAGAGTTTAGACTTCACAGTGCCGGTAAAGGGATATTTAAGATCTCTGAGCAGAGGAATGCCATGTAATTGAGTTTTCTGAGTCTTCTGAGTCTTGTCTGGCTGACCTGCTCTTCTGTTTCCCTTACCTCAAGTGGAGAGAGCCTGTCCCTGAAGTTTAACGTCTAGCCTGACTCTCTCTCCCACACAGACGTAACTGGATAATGGAACGCGCTTTTCCTGGAATCGATAACCAGACCTCCAAGCTGGCAACGAAAAGGTGCTAAAAATGCCATGTTCTGTAGAGAGCTTCCCATAGCCGAGCCGGCCCCTGCCCCTACCCAGATCCACTGCCAGGCTCTGAATTACTAGTTTAGTGAGTAGCGTTTGTCTCCCCTTCTGTGAGAAGCTAGATGCCAAGGAGGACCCTGGTAGGGATCCGCTGTGGTTCCCAAGCATCTGCTGTTGAGACAGCATAGTACAGAGGTTTCAAGCGAAACCCCGGGGGCTAGCCCCCCCCCCATGCTCAAACCCAAACTCTGCTGCTGCACCAGCTGTAGAACCTTGACCAAGTTGCTTAAACTTCATCTTCAGATTCTATTGCCTCATTTTTCTCATCTGTAAAATCGAGATAATAGTAGCTGCCTTGTATGGTTATCTTGAAGACTACATGTTGCTATGGACTGAGTAGTTTGTGTTTCCTCAAAATCC
>NW_011888907.1:1595642-1598234 GCF_000151845.1 Pteropus vampyrus | reverse complement strand
TTTTGTAAAAACAACTAACGTGAGATCTATCTTCTTAATGTATTTTAAAGTGTGAAATACAGTATCGTTAACTATAGATACAATGTTGTATAGTAGATCTCTACCTTGAATAACAGAAACCTTATACTCTTTGAAAATTAATTTTCCACTTTCTCTACCTGCCAGACTCCAAGCAACCACCATTCTATTTCCTGCTTCTATGAGTTCGACTGTTTGAAAGACCTCATGTAGATGGATCCCTGCATTATTTTTTCTTCTGTGACTGGCTATTTTACTTTGCATAATGTCCTCTAGTTCCATCCATGTTGTCACAAATGATAAGATTTTTCTTTTCTTGAGGTTGAATAATATTCCACTGTGTGTGTATGTCCCATTTTTTTGTCCACTGATCTGCTGACGGACATTGGGTCATTTCCAAATCTTGGCTACTGTGTATAATGCTGCAGTGAACGTGGGGGCGCAGAGAAAAACAGAATTACCATAGGATCCAGGGATCCACTTCCAGGTAAACAGTCAAAAGCAGTGAAATTCGGATCTAGAAGAGACCTCTGGGCCTCCACGTTTATCCTTCTCATTTTAGCATCTGCCTATACCTCTGCTCTTTCATTTTTCTTTTGTTCCTGTACAGAATTCCCTCCGATCGGTTCTTAATTCCACACTCATTCTTTATCAATAGAAATAAGCATCTGACTACTTCAGGAGGACTTAGAGTGTGGTCACTGACAAGCATTCACACATAGAAATAAATACCCTTTTACATCAGGTCGTAAAATTTCAAAGGTAAAAAATGTGAAAGCGAGCGTCTCTCTTTCCCCAGTTTCCTAGTTTCCCCTCTCCAAAAGCAACTATTTTTAACTGTTTCTTGTGTGTCTGTCTGCAGCTATTCTATGCATTTACAAACAAGTGGATGCATAGATGATAGATGATAGATAGGTAAATAGATAGATGATTGATGATAGATAGATCGATAGATAGATAGAGGAGAGAGAGAGAGAGAGAGAGAGAAGATAGATGATAGACAATGAGAATTTTTCATTTTCTTTCTCACATGATTTGTTACATACTGTACCGACTATGTTACAATATTTCATGGAGACATCTCCTATCAGTACCTGAGGGTTTCCACAGCCCTCTGACCTGATGCAGATCACTCCACTGTATGGTGATCATCATTATTTAATGAGGCCCCTATTGATGGATATTTGAGTTAGCCACAGTTTTTCCTAAAAGCATACAAGGGTACATTAAATAATAACGTTGTGCACATGTGCAAATGCAGTTACAGGATAAATCCTGGAGGTGGAATTGAAGAGTCAAAGGGTACACCCATGTAATTTTGGTAGCAATTGTATGAATTATGTTCCCATCAATAACGATAAGGAATTCTCCTTACTAAAAATCTACCCAATACCTTGTGTTATCAAACATCTTGATTTTTGTCAATCTCAAAGGTATCTTATAATTTTCATTGGTTTTTCTCTCCTTTTATGTGAGATTTGACATATTTTCATATTTAGAAACTTTTTGCATTTCTTTTTATGTGAACTTCCCATGTCTTTTTCTTACAACTGACTTAGAAAATTAATTTTTTTGTTTGTTTCCTTAATGACGTTTAGGCACACTTATATTTGAGATGTGCTACCAATATTTTCTTCTCTGTTATTTCTTTTTTTATTGTATTATTGTATTTTTGTCATGAGAAATATAGTTATATTTGTGTAATCTAATTTTTCAGTTCTTTCTTTCAAGGGTATTGAGCTTTGTGTCAAACTCTAAAAGCCTTTTCCCACCCTGAGATTTTTAGCAATAACAATAGAAAATTCCCATGAGTTATTCTGGTATCTTTTTGGTACAACTTTGGTTCACTGGAATTTATTTTGGAACCAAGAGTGATTTGGAAAACAGACCTTATTGTTTTCTGGATAGAACTACATAGCTATTTCAGTGTTATTTATTGAAGCGTTTACTTGATGCCATTTATTTTATATGCACCTAGAACAAAAAAGAGTGGCAGTAGAGCCCAGTGGTTGAGAGCAGGAACATTGGCGCCTGATGGGAGGGGTTCAAATGCCAGGTTAGAATGGGTGATAAATTCCCGATGCGTTGGCTATCGCTATTATTGCCATTGCACATCTTCCCTCATGCATTCGGTGCCCATGCTGGACTTTCTACTCTAGTTCATTGCCCTTCTTAGCCATATGTCAGTAATCCATGCTTCAAATTGTTATAGCTTTACAATATTTTATATGTGTACATTATCATTTTGGTTACTATTATAACCAGAGTCTTCCTTCCAAAAGTTATTTGTAGATATGAAGGCTTCTAAGTATTGTTTTCTACCAATCTACCAATCTTCCCTCTTATAGTTCTTATAGTCTGTAATCGTTTTAATTTGATTCACTCTGCTCTTCCAGGAGTGCATTTATACAATCTCCAAGTACTAATAATTTTCCCTCCTTGCTTCCAATATTTATATCACTTATTTCTTTCTCTTGCTTAATTACATTGGCAAGTTCCTCCAGCAGTGGACATCCTTATCTTGTGTCTGACTTTAATGTAACTATTTTAAAGTGTTACCGTTATGCATAATCC
>NW_011888907.1:1579160-1595592 GCF_000151845.1 Pteropus vampyrus | reverse complement strand
TATGCATTTACAAACAAGTGGATGCATAGATGATAGATGATAGATAGGTAAATAGATAGATGATTGATGATAGATAGATCGATAGATAGATAGAGGAGAGAGAGAGAGAGAGAGAGAGAAGATAGATGATAGACAATGAGAATTTTTCATTTTCTTTCTCACATGATTTGTTACATACTGTACCAACTATGTTACAATATTTCGTGGAGACATCTCCTATCAGTACCTGAGGGTTTCCACAGCCCTCTGACCTGATGCAGATCACTCCACTGTATGGTGATCATCATTATTTAACTAGGCCCCTATTGATGGATATTTGAGTTAGCCACAGTTTTTCCTAAAAGCATACAAGGGTACATTAAATAATAACGTTGTGCACATGTACAAATGCAGTTACAGGATAAATCCTGGAGGTGGAATTGAAGAGTCAAAGGGTAATTTTGGTAGCAATTGTATGAATTGTATGAATTATGTTCCCATCAGTAATGATAAGGAATTCTCCTTACTAAAAATCTACCCAATACCTTGTGTTATCAAACGTCTTGATTTTTGTCAATGTCAAAGGTATCTTATAACTTTCATTGGTTTTTCTCTCCTTATATGTGAAATTTGACATATTTTCATATTTAGAATTTTTTGCATTTCTTTTTATGTGAACTTCCCATGTCTTTTTCTTATATCTGACTTAGAAAATTAATTTTTTTGTTTGTTTCCTTAATGACATTTAGGCACACTTATATTTGAGATGTGCTACCAATATTTTCTTCTCTGTTATTTCTTTTTTTATTGTATTTTTGTCATGAGAAATATTGTTATATTTGTGTAATCTAATTTTTCAGTTCTTTCTTTCAAGGGTATTGAGTTTTGTGTCAAACTCCAAAAGCCTTTTCCCACCCTGAGATTTTTAGCAATAACAATAGAAAATTCCCATGAGTTATTCTGGTATCTTTTTGGTACAACTTTGGTTCACCGGAATTTATTTTGGAACCAAGAGTGATTTGGAAAACAGACCTTATTGTTTTCTGGATAGAACTAAATAGCTGTTTCAGTGTTATTTATTGAAGCGTTTACTTGATGCCATTTATTTTATATGCACCTAGAACAAAAAAGAGTGGCAGTAGAGCCCAGTGGTTGAGAGCAGGAACATTGGCGCCTGATGGGAGGGGTTCAAATGCCAGGTTAGCATGGGTGATAAATTCCCGATGTGTTGGCTATCGCTATTATTGCCATTGCACATCTTCCCTCATGTATTCGGTGCCCATGCTGGACTTTCTACTCTAGTTCATTACCCTTCTTAGCCATATGTCAGTAATCCATGCTTCAAATTGTTATAGCTTTACAATATTTTATATGTGTACATCATCATTTTGGTTACTATTATAACCAGAGTCTTCCTTCCAAAAGTTATTTGTAGATATGAAGGCTTCTAAGTATTGTTTTCTACCAATCTACCAATCTTCCCTCTTATAGTTCTTATAGTCTGTAATCGTTTTAATTTGATTCACTCTGCTCTTCCAGGAGTGCATTTATACAATCTGCAAGTACTAATAATTTTACCTCCTCGCTTCCAATATTTATATCACTTATTTCTTTCTCTTGCTTAATTACATTGGCAAGTTCCTCCAGCAGTGGACATCCTTATCTTGTGTCTGACTTTAATGTAACTATTTTAAAGTGTTACCGTTATGCATAATCCTGACTTGAGGATAGAGAATAGATATCCAATTATGGAAATATCTGCCTATTCTACTCTATTAACACTTTTATCATGAATGAAGATTAAGTTCTATCTTAAATGCTTTTTTTCATAGTGTTTCTATTTTTATCTATAAATATTGTGCGTTATAATTATTACTTCATTCAAGAACTAGGTATTGAGTGCCTAATACATGCAAGGTGCTCTTCTAAGCCCTAGGAATTCGAGAGTGAATGTGTAAAATTGTTCCCCACCCTGGAAAGAGTTCACAATTGAATCAGGATGTCTGTCAATGAGCAAATAAACAAAGAATTCTAAAATATGATGTCAGGATATGAAATGTGATGCCAATGCTATTATAATAATAGATTGCTTAATATTGCATTATCCTCACATTCCTGTGTGAACTTAATTTTTATATTGAAAATGGCTGAAAATGTTGTGAAATTTTTCAACATGTATGTTATTAAGAGACAAAAAAAGGAATTTCACCAAACATCCTTCGTGACGGTGATTTAAAAAATTCATTTGTGTGCCCTGATAAAGTCAGACAGGTCCATAAACCACACAGATTTTTCATGGCATTGCATTAGAAATGCTGAAAAAGTAAGAATTAGAGAGTAGGTAATTGTTTGTTTAAAAAAGCACAATTTCTATGAAAACGAGGAGAGTGCGAAGTCATTTTCTGGGAAATGGCTAATAAAGACAAAATGAGAAATTAGTTTCTCCAGACTGTCTGTAAGGAATCATAATCATTGTCACTTCTGAGATACGTCATCAACATGCTCAGTGCCTTGCCTCTCTTCTCTCTTTGCCAAACTCTTTTTCATCCATCAGATGGAAAGATGCCTCTGCTCGGAGCCTCTCTGATTTCTCCTGTATTATTTTGCTCTCACTTCTTTGGTATAAGTGGGCTGTGTTTATTCCTCTCATTACACTTATCATGACACACTAATGCTTTTATTTATATGTCTTTGGGAGATTACAGAAGGATAGCCCCTGATATGGTCCCAACCTCTTGTACCCACAACCTTGTGTGGTCCGCTTACTTTCTGATTCCAGCTTTGGCCATGGTACTAGATTTGGCAACTGCGTCAATCACAGATGTTATGCAAGCAGAGGCTTAAAAAGTGCTTGTGCATTGGGGTTTGCAGTGTATCTTGTTCTTTAGAAGCCTGAGACTACAACGTGAAGACTCTAGCCTACGAGGGAGTGAGAAGACTGTGGGGATCAGAGACGGGCCCCCTGGCTGAGGTTCCCTGGAGCGGCTAGCTAGCCTGACATGTGAGTGAGCTCATCCTGGACCATCCAATCCCAGCCAAGCTTCCAGGTGACCACAGACATCAGCCAAGCCAATCCAGACCAGAAGAATCACCTGGCTGACCTGCAGAATTATGAGAAATAACAAATATTTGTTGTTTTAAGCCACATGGTTTTGGGGTGATTTGTTACACAGCAAAAGTTAACTGCGTCTCTTACTCAATTGTGAGCACTTTGAAAGTCAGGACGATGCCTTCTTCACTGAATGTAGGATCTAAAACAGTGCTGGGCCCATAGGATCTGCCTGACTAATATTTTTTAAATGGAAAAACTGAATCTCAGAAGGAGAGATTCTGACTACACCCTACCCTGTGCCAAATCAGCTGATGCTTGTACCAGCCACGTTCTTCCCCTGTGATAACACATTCTAGTATTACATTTCTTATGGCTGTTTTAAGTATTTTCCCCATCAGACTGTAAATGCTGTGAAAGCAATGCCCTCCTTCGTATTTGCTCACTGTTGTGTCATTCAGCACCTAGTATAGTAATGTATGAGGCCCTTGGTAAATATTGCTTGAATAAATGAACCAACACATCTTGGCATTGGCAACATCCAATAATGTAGCCCGGTGGTGGGGGAGAAGGTATTCATCTCCTCTCTCTGCTACACACAGCCTCATAGCACCTTGGTCCCCTCTTGGCATTACCAGTAGACATGCTTCCACCAAAGGGGAAATGTGGGTAGAGCAGAAAAGTGGATGACGGGGGTCCATGAGGTCATTCTTAGAGGTCAAGTGTAGCTGATCATCTTCTACTGAATCTAGGCAGGCACTCATACGTACTGTGCAGACTCATCTCTAGTGAGTCCTAAGCTAGGAAGTCCCCTGGTCAAGGAAGGAATAGTGGCTTAAAAGTCAAGAGATGGGAGACCCAGGCCCCCCTCTGCTGTGTGACTTATTTCAACTGACCTAACTTATCCGGGCCACAGGGTCCTTACCTGCCACTCTAATGTGCCAGCTCAAAGGAACATAATAAATAATATAAAATGGCTTTAGGAAAATAAAAGCCAGAGAGAAAATCTTCAACTCATAAAACAAGCTGTGTTCCACACGTTCATGTTTCAGAGGGTTGTTTGAAAGTGAGTATTACATTTTCCCATAGAAACCATATTGAAAATGATGGTTGGGTTCCCTGGCTCCCACTCAAAAGCCTATTTAAACCATAATGTAACTGAAATAACATATATTTGTGAAGAAAAACAGCAGGAAAAAGTACCGTTGCAATACTAGTAATTAAAACAGGAAAAAAAATACCACGGAATAAGGAACAGTGTTTCTGATTCATCTCAAATGCCGGTGCCTGAAGAAAAGTGGATTTAATTAGAAAAGGAGGAGGTGGCAGAGGGCTTTGTGGAGCTTCGAAGGCACCTTCCAGTCACAGCTTCAGATGCTCCAATATTGAGTTGGTAACACTGTTTGCCCCCAAAATGTTGGGGTGTCCGTTCTTAGTGCTTTAGCCTATGTGTGTGCCTTTTGCTGTGATTCAGTTCATATTTTGAGTCATAAGTGAAATGGGGAAAGGAAAAGGAGATTAATTATGTGGTCAAGAGCTGAAAGAGAAGGAAGAAGACACAAGGACGAGGCCGCTCAGCCTGGGGGCAGCACAGCGACACTTCTGAGACTTGCCGTGCAGCATTCCGGGCGATTTTCCTGTGCCCTCTTGTTCTTCTTCCATGACAGCCTGCAAAAAGGCATCTCTCTGTTGGGTGAAGGAGAGGCTGGGTGGGAAGTGACTTTGCCAGTAGGTGCTATGACAGAGCCAGAAAGGCTCTTAGGGCAGCCTGACTCTAAAGCCATTTCCTTTGTTGGCTCCCCTTGCTGGCGGCGAAGAGGGCAGAAGGCGAAGGAAGCATTGTTTCTAAGGAGATGGCGAGGAGGCTATTTGAAGACGCTGTCTGGGGGCCCCCCACAAGGTGACGGGAGTGCCATCCACTCCGGGATCTGGCTATCGATCAGAGAAAGAGGATAAGGAGGCTGTGGGCTTGGGGTAGAGAAAGAAAATGCACAGACAACCGACTGTCTGACACACACGAGGTGTTTAAAGTCAGGGTTGGTGACTCCGGCAAGAGCCCGTACAAATGTAAGACAGCATTAGTCAGATGGCTACAGTCCCTCTCCTTAAGAAACCACAGCCTAAAATCAAGGCTCCACGATGAGATTAAGTCCATGGAGAGACAGGGAAGGAAACGATAGCAAAACAAAGCACGAAATCCTATAGGAGAGAGGTTAATAAATAAAAAAAGAAAGAGAAATGCATAACAGAAGGAATGTGTGCTGAGTGGAAAATGCACCTCTGGAAGAAGACACTTTCTCTTCAGATAAACAACGGGGAAGAGAGCACGGGGAGGAAAAGAAACTTCACAAATTATCATTTTCTCTCATGTTGATCAACCCAGGGGTGCTGGCTCATAAAATTAAAAGAAATAAAATTCAGCTGTAACCAGCTCCCCAGGGCTCCTCAGCAGTGCTCACGTGGCAGGGAGGGGACTGTGGAGAAGGCAGCAGTGCGTTGTTCACTTCTGTCTGTACCGTGTGACCACAGAGTTACATGACCCACAAGGACAGCAGCCTCTTCCAGACACAGGGCTCTGGTGCCCACCTCCCCAGACCACCCACCTGGACCCCAGGCACAACCTCCAAGGTGAGGGCAGCGCTGGCTTTCTTCTGTGGCTGTATCCTTTCAGCTCAACCCATGACATTTGCTCTATGCTATGGCACAAAAGTGCCATTAAGCATGCAGATGTCCCCAGCGGGGTGCATGCCCTCAGGGAAACTCTGACCCAGTTGCAGAGAAAAGGCCAACATGGGAAGCAGAGAACAAATTCTAGACACATTCTGTGCACTTTCACTGAACTCTGCAACATGCTTCTTTCCCTTCAGTTATCTCTCTCCCCAATTTCTTTGGATTCCATTGAGATTCTCACATTTGCGAGGCATCCTGGCAGCCTCTGAGTTGGAAAATAGGATTGATGTAGAAAGCGGAGATGACAATTAAACCCAGCTCTTTACTTTGCAAGTTAACTCTATAAATAAATCCTTCATTTGTTTTAAAAGTGATTCAGAAAATGAAATATTAGCTATTATCATTGGTGGGTCAAAGGTGATATCAAAAACGGAGTGGAATTTGATTAGGTCATTTCCGGTATTTGTGCTCTAGACCGAGTAAAGAATACTCTTCATGGGCGGGACCTTTGGTGAACCATCCGATGTGACGATGAGGTCCTTAGCAGTTCAGCTTTATCTGTCCCTCTTAAAAAGCACTGGCTCTTGCAGTTCTGATTGCAATGCTCTAATGTGTGCTTTCCTTCTCTCCCCCTCCTTCTCCTCATTCACCTTTCCTTTCTCTCTCTCTCTCTCCCTCTCTCTCTCTCTCTCTCTCTCTGTATGTGATTAACTGGAAAATACATATTAGACAGAAGGAGGAAGCTGGGTTTAGAAGAGCAGTGATGGATTCTTCGGGGCCCACTAACTACCAGGCACCAAAGGAAGCATTTTAAAAGCATGATTTAATTGAATTCTCATAAATATCCTGCTCTTCTGACGTTATTTTCCCCAATGAATTGAAGAAGAAACCAAGCCTCTGAAATACCCACCCTGCATCACACAGCTGGTAAGTGACAGAAAATGAGATCTGAACCGGACATATTTGCCTCAGAAGCCCATGCTCTTTTTAACTTTCAACACTTCACGCTCCAAGCCCTTGCTTTGGTCAGCAAGTCTGGACTCTTTGAATAAGAATCTCTGGCTATTCCGCTCCGGTGTCTCTCCTCATCCTTTCTGGGATTCTTTGATTTAGTCCCAAGCTCAGAATTTTTCACAAAATTATATTCAAGGGCATCAGCTACTCCATACAGAAAGAAATCACATTTAGGCTGCAGTGGGCCTGAGGGTGACTGGCAGAGAAGGTGGCTGTCTTTCCCACCTGACAGCCCGTCACCCTGCCTCAGTCTCTCTGGACATCAAAAGATAGTTGGAAGCCCTTTGAGGCAACCCCTGGACATCCCTTTTCCCAAACTGTGCCCTCACCCTTCTTCAAGACAGCTGCCATATAAAATTGCCTTCACCTCCTGGCTGCCTGATTCTTAAGTACAAAGAGCATTCATGATGAAGGGCCCTTGGGGTCCCCTACTCCAGAGGAACCTACTCACGTCCAAGCGTGTCCATCACCTGGGAACTAGTAAAATATGTAAATTCCTGGGCTCTACCTCCCACGGTTCTCAGGGAACCTCTGACCCAGTTGCAGAGAAAAGGCCAACATGGGAACCAGAGAGATTGTCCCACGGTTCTTTAGCAGTTTGGGGGTCAGAAATATTTATTTTTTGAAGCCTCCAGAGTGATTCTGCTCATCAACCAAATTCGGACACTATTATGAGTTGATTTTGTCCCCCTAAAATTTGTATGTTGAAGTCTTAACCCCCAGTACCTCACAATGTGACTGTATTTGGAGAAGCATCTTTAAAGAGGCAATTGAGTTAAAATGAGGTCATATATGTGGGCTCTAGCCCAATATGACTGATGTTCTTATAAGAAGAGGAGATTAAGACACAGACACGCACAGAGGGAAAACCATGTAAACACAGAGGATGAAGAAATGGTTATCTACAAGGCGAAAGACCTCAAAAGAAACCAACTGGCTCTTGATCTTAGACTCCAAAACGGTGAGAAAATAATGTCTGTTTTTTAAGTCACTCAGTCTATGGTGCTCTGTTATGAGAGATAAAGCCCTAGTAAATTCATACAGGTACCTCAAAGCTAGCCCAGCCATCTCCTGATAAACATTTAGAAACTGATATCTAAGGAGGTCAACTAGCTTTACCCAAAGCCACTGAGCAAGTTAGTAGTGGGCTAAGGCTAAACCGATGTGTGTTGATGTATACTTCAGGGCTTATTTTGTGACCCTGTATTGACTCTAGGTACCATAAGCCAGACCAGCTCCAACTCTCCAGATGAAACCTTCCCTGAGGACTGGTGGAGTCGTACTAACACGTCACTCCTCTGAGAATCTGTGGTACCAATTACCTGAAGTGTCTATTCAGCACTGGACAGGGCCAGCTTTGTACTGACAATCATCTGGCCTTTCCTACTGACTCACGTTCCTACATTACTCAGAAGAGAGCTGCTGTTTCAATAGGTAACTGATTGATTGATCTGGAAATGGGGAGGGGGCAGAGAAAAGGAGATGGAAGGTGTATCTTCTCTCACAAGACTTCAAAAGGAGTAGGAGAGCCACTGAATCACTTATGTAGGCTCTGACCTGGTGTTCGCCGTAGAATTGGTTCTCAGTATTCAAAAGGGCTATTCTCCATATCCATCCTTTGAAAATGCAATTCCTCAATCAGAGGACACAGTCCCAATTCTCTCACTAATTTTCTCTGTGATCTTGAGTCCATCGCTTAGATTATTCGGGCGCTCACTTCCTCCTATGGAGAATGAGGGAAAGAGAAATGCCTGCCTAACCTACCTTACAGACATACATTGAATATCAAATAAGATAATATACAAGAAAGCACTTGGAAAAGTATAAAAATGTTATTCAAATATAAAATGTGACAAATCCTTCATGCTCAAAAATATATATGAATCAGAATGAATCTGTGTCTGGAGGAGGCAGCAGCAGTCACGATAGAAAATGTGAGGCCTGATTGATGGACAACCTACACGAGTGGCTTTCAAATTTGGGAAGGGAATTGTGGTACAAATTTTTTTTTTTAAATGGGACTAAAAATCTAAAGATGAGTTTCTGGTTCCAACCCGAAAGAAACTACATGTGTAATCTTATCTGAGCCCCTAAGTCCTCCAGACCTGAGTCTTTTCATTTCTAAGAAGAAGATAATATTTCCCACCTCGTCTTGCAAATGAGGCTATTATAAAAATCAAATAAGATTATATATATGCAATATATGTGATTACATATGTAATAGGTAATGCTAATACATCTAAATTTTAAAAGCATAATGTGTTAAATAGACTGAGTAGGACAGGGCAGGGTGTCAGGGGAAAAATTAAAGATAAGTAAGATTTTAGTTGGAGAAACTACAAGTTTAACCAAAAGGAGCTCTGACCAGAAAGTCAGTAGGAGTGTATTAGGAAGGATGTTCTGAAGTAGGGAATTATCCATGTAAACAGAAATGGACCAACCAAGAGAGAAGAGAAAAATTCAAAGAAATGTCAGCAAACGAAGACTGTGTGACCTTGAGAATTACGATATGACTAGAGCAAAGTTAAGCTTTTTTCTTCCAGTATAATACCTGAATAAAACATTCAGTAAGGCCCATATTTCCTCAGTAAGTAGGAGAACTGTGAAAAAGAGCTATAGCTTACATCAAGGATAGAAGCTAAAAACCTCAGAGGGAGGCAGAAACTAAAACTCTGGTTAATTATTTTATTTTTGTCAAACTGAATTGAGCAATGAGACTGTGCCAATGATGGGTCATGGCAGACTCACAGTCACCGAGGACCAGGCTCCTCTTAGCACTCTACTCCACTACCTGCAAGATGTCTTCATCTTCATCATCCTAAAAGATTTCTAGAGCTCCAGCTATCACCTCTGTGATCCGAGGAGAAGAATCGAGAAAAAGAAGAAAGACACTCTCCCTCTTTTCTAAAAGACTGATTGAAAGTCTCACGCTAGACTTTCTCTTACATTTCACGGGCTAGAACTTAGCCACAGAGCCTCCCTTAGTCACAAGGGATTCTGGACAATGTGGTCTTTTATCTGGGAAGCAATGTGTCAATGTGTCCAATTAAAAATTGGACCCTGTTACTATACAAAGAGAAGTATGACAATCAGGAGGCAACTAGGAGTCTCTGTCTTACCACAGTTAAAAAATTCCAAAGCCTCTGCTTTGTTAGTAACAGAAACCTCTAAAACACATCTGTTTGAAGATTCCCCAGACCCATTTGGACACATGTGGTGTCAGCTCAATCTAGTCCTGCTGCTAAATGGGAAAATAAAAGCAGCATATTCTGATTGCTTTACTATTGCTATTATTTAGGGGACAATTGGGCTCAATGAAACAAAGAGCACTGTGAGCATTGAAGAGAAACCCAGGAAGTTTATCTGTGGCTGCTCAACCAAGAAACAACTTTTATGTGTTGTCATGAAAATTATGGACAGAAATGTTTCCGATATAAACGTAATTTGGAGGAAGAAATGCCAAGACTGGAAAAAGAAAGGCCGAAATCTGAGTTAAATTTTGCTCTAGCCATTGGCTTTCAATCTTGCTGAACTGAACATTTCAAAAAGGAAGCAGAGCAGAGACAAATTTTATAGCCCTGTGAAAACATCTCTAGATGGATTTTGCACCTACAAATGATCATGAAAAAATACCGTGATTGCAACAGAGCCCCTTGCCATCACATACGGAGTTGGCATTCTGGAATCCAGGGTGAGCAAACCCAATGCCCATTGTGTCAACTCGCTGCCTCATGTGCAGAGCTGGATCATGCATCAGGCCTGGGCCAGCAGTGCCATGTCCACTCAGACCCCACAGCACCCTCAGCCTTCCCAGCACGGCTCCAGAAGCTTGTCTCGGCTCCTTTCTACTCCCTTCCAAAGCCAGCCTAATTGAGCACTTTAGACGAGGAGCCAGAACACTGGGGAAGGCTCCAGCCTTAGCTCTATTCCACACCGAGTCGCCTCACCCTGCGTATGTCCCTTCCCTGTCTGGACTTCAACGTCTTCATTGTACAAAATGCACAAGCAGACCAGTTAATCAAAGGTCCTTTCTGCACCAAATTTCATGAACATCGAAGAGGTCCCAGTGTAGGGTTTAGTGAACAAAAGCAGTGGGGTGAAGGGAAGCAAAAAGTTTCTAAAGCATTCTAGGTCTTTTTTCAAATCTCCGCACTAAATGGGTGAATTTGTTTCAGAACTCTCCTCCAATGCCCCATTCAATCTTACGAGAACAGCCAGGCACCAGCCATCGTTTGAGTCCACCCCCCGGAGCCCTGGTCCAGGAGGCTTCTGCTGCCTCCACAGATGCCAAGGGCAGCACAAGAGCACAATGTTCTGAGCTCACTAAAAGCACAGACTCCGGACTCAGAGGGACCTGAGTTGAAGTCTCAGACCAGCAGCTTCCTATCTAGAGTCCCCCGGCAACTTTCCTAACCTTCGTGTCTCTTAGCTTCCTAATCTCCAAAGGAGAAATCATAACACTGCCATTCACAGGGTTGTCGTTAGAGGCAATGGAGCAATGCACTTGAGCTCCTATCACAGTGTCTGGCACATACCGAGCAGTCAAATATATTAACTATTTACAGAAGCCTTACTTAGAACACGTAGAGACAATAAATCCTGGAAATTTAGAGGTCGTGAGCCTGCTTTGAACCTTCTATACCTTAAACCTCAGGACGAATGATCCAGATGCATTAAAATGTTTGTCCCAAATCTAGCAGGAAATAATGCATGGTTCCAGCAAATGATTCAAAACCCAGATCAGAAGCTGTGTGCATGTGTGTCTCTGTGTGCATGTGTGTCTTTGTGTGTGTGTGTGTGTGTGTGTGTGTGTGTGTGTGTGTGCGCAAAATGCAACGAAAGAAATGAAGGAAGGGAACTCTATTCTCTAAACAATGGAGGGAGGACAGCTTCCCAACCACGGTATGATTCTCCTCACATCAAACATTTCTAGGACATTTCCTTTTCTCTGCACTTGCTGCCACTTTTAGGAAGACCCAGCTACCTGCAGACATTACCTGGACACAGAACACAAAGCTCATCTTCATCAGTGGAAGCGACATTGCTGAAAATCTGCTGATTTTCGTCTGGAGCTGACAACACGGTGATTTATATTCTGCACGGCGTAACCAAAGAGCTTGTTATGCAAACACAGGCCACTGATTTGACAAATCTCCTGGAAGCAGAATTAATGTCTGTATTCTGAGCAAAGATGTAATTTATTTTAATATTTTAAAGAGATAATATATATCTATCTATCTCTATATATTCAGGGAGTGAGATCTATATACACATAGGGATATGTATATTTAAATAGAGACAAGCCGGGGGCTGGGCCTGGTGTGTTGCCGCATTAAGAGGACCTAGGACAAGAATGAAAATAGCCTTGCTCATTATTACTCACATCTTTCATTTGCTGTGTTTCCTTTTCTATTCCTGGTGATGATATAAATGTTATTCTTTTTAAAAATGCTTTATTTATGGTGCCAGAGCAAGGAACACATTTCAAGGTAATGGAGGGTTTTTTCAATGGAGAGTAAGTTGAGCTCTCTCTCCCCAACGGGAGAAAAAGTTTTCATTGGGTAGGAGGCTCCGAGGAGGATTTCCTAGTCGTCATCTTTTCTTAAAGGGAAAGTTTTTGCTAAAAGAAAGAGCAGCCCTGGCTGTTTACAAAGGATTGACTCTGAAGGTTGGGGGTGGGGGTCAGTAAAATACACACACACACACACACACACACACACACACACACACACACACACACACACACACACACTGCCAGATTTGAGGAGCAATTCCGGAGAGATTTTAATGGTTTCCCTCGAAAACAGCTTATGGCCTCTTTTCTGGGGACAGGTGCTTGAGGACCTGGGCTGAGCCTCGCTAAGCTTTGACAGGTATTTGACCAGAAGAAGCCCCCCTAATCCTCATTCTTTCCCAGTGGGGAGAGAGAAAAGAAGCGGCTTCTCACGAAATCCTTACAGCCCTTCATCCTCTCTTTACACTCGCCTCCCGCTTCCCTTGCAAATCTATGATTTAAGGAATTAAAACCACTCTGCCCCGTGTCCCCGATTCCTTTGAGTCTGATCCCTCTCTCCTCCCTCGCCTGAAACCCCCTCATGGAGAAACCTAATCAAACCCGCCACGTCTGTGGTTGATGTGTAGCTAAGGGGCCTAAACAAGAAATCAATGTTTTGTGGCCCAGGGGATCCATTTGGCTGTTTTCTCCGTTAATACCATGTCAGGAGATGTCACCAGGAAGCCAGGCTGCTGAAGAGAGCATCGTTCCCATTTGGAAAGGCCCCTGACAGCACTCAGGCAGGTGAGACTGAGGGACTGAGGGGGAGGGTCCCACAGGGAGGGAGCTACTGGGGGCAGACAATGGGCCTCCTAAGCGCTGTTCTGTCTACTGACAGGAGAAGTCAGTCCAAAAGGAAGGGGATGCAGGGGGCTGGCCTTCCTCCATGGTAAGAGGGGGCAGCAGGGTACCCTAATAGAATCCCTATCTGTACCAAGGGCTAACCAATATGCTGCGTCAGCTCCATTTCCATTTTGATTCCCACCCCGTTCTAGACAGGTATATGTACAAAATCAGGCAAATCCTGGCCAGAGAAACGGGGTTTTACTGACTGAGGTGGACTAGGCGGCCTCAAAAAGCAGCCTTCGGACTAAACGTCATCTGCCCAGTTTCTCCACCACATGCCCTGTAGACTGACACAGGTTCACTGCACGCTCCCTCGCCACCCAGACCTCAGTGCGCCCTGAGCTCGCCTCCTGCCTGCTCCTCACCTTCTCATTGCCAGCTGGCTTCCGGCTCCCAGGAGAGCTCCGGCCTCGTGCCAGCCACACTGCTGGTTTATGAGGCAGAGTTGAGACGCGGATTGAACTGACAGTTACGCAGCAGCTGCCGGGGTCCAACGTCGCAGCGGATGCCTTGTGCCTTAACCAGTTCATCAGAAGACCTGGGGTCCAGGTCTGGTTCTGCTGGCCCTCATGACCTTAAGCAGAAGAGTGATGGACTCAAAGCAAACATCATCTTCTCAGTTAAGCCTTCCCAGACCCTGGTCCCTCCCTCTCTCATAGACAAGGTGATATTAGCTGCTCCTTGGTCTCTGTTCCAACACTCATTACACCTGTACATCTGCCATGCCTCTTGCCACTCTACCTTTCTCTCCATCCATCTATCAGCTCCTTGAGCATGGAGATCGGCCAATTTAGAGTCAAGGATCCCAAGTCTAGCTCAGCCCTTGGCATATCGTTAATATTCAATAAGCATCGGTCAAACACATGAATGAATTCAAGGAAGAGAGGAGATAAAGATGAACACACCACCTGGCTTTCACCAACCTCTGCTACGCTCACTAGAAAGAGGAACGGGTTGAAGATGCAGAAATGGCTGAAAACTCAGGTTTTGAGTTAAGCGTCCGTGTTTCTAATTCGTGGTTCATGGGGGAGATTGGAAAGCTTAGCAGAAGTTACTAAGTACTTCCTAGCTTGTAGCAAACTAGAAATTGTATTTTAGACAAAGTCTAGACTTTGATTCTAAAACAAGGCAAACCAAATCACTTAAATGACCACACAGAAACGTTGGCTGCCTGGAGCGCGTTCCTGCTAAGGGATGCCTGTGCAAAAATAGTCCCCCGCTTCCTCCTGAGTAGTTGTTCATCACACATTGCGGGGAATAAATCCAATTTACATTTTCGTTGTTGTTGCTCAAAATACTCAGGCAGGACCGCCGGGGCCTGGGTGGTGCAGGAGGGCGGAGCCACTGCCTGTGGTCACATCGTGAGTCTTTGCCTATGAAGTCAGTGCCCAGGCTCCGGGGGCTGGACCCCCGGAGACAAAGCTCGAGAAAAGCCCTGCAGAGACCAGCTCTGTGCTGAGCTGAGGGATAAATGACGAGATGGCTTTTGGGCCCTCAAGGGCGTCACTCTAGTTCAGTTCCATTCTCACTTTCTAGTAGAGCATTATGGGAGGATCCCCCACCCACACAGCCACAGAACAAATGATGGAATTTTCTACCTCATGCAGTCCCAGGAAATCAGGGAAATCTCCTAAATCTTTCCAGGCTGCAATGGAGATGTAAATCTCACGTGCAATGGCTTTGCCATGAGAGACGTTTACCCAATATAGAAGTCGAGCTCCCGATTAGACCAGCAAGTCACATTACCCAGGGGAGGGCAAAGGGAGTTGGGTGAGTGCCAGAACTAAATACATCTTAGTTGGAGGGACGAGCCAAGGAGATTTTTCTCAAAGCAACAACAACAAAAAAAATCTCTTTAGGTTGAAAAGATGAAGGTGGAATTTGCCATGCAAGAGGGCCTTCTAATAGACAGTTTTTATCTTGATAGTGGTGTTCTCTTAACATATATTTACTTTCTAATTACCCAGAACTGGATAATTAACCTGTCACTAGACAGCGCTTGCCACACTAATGAATGGATGAGGATTCTGAGTGTTAGTGATCAGCCCAGCAGAGGAAAGGTGATCCTTGTTTTTATGACTCAGTCGGCTCGTCTCTCTGGCAGAGCCTTATCTCTCTCTCTCCTTTATTTCTTCTATTGGGGTGTCAGCCCAAAGGAAACTTCTTTTTAATGTGAAGGTGTCCTAAGACCCCAGTTCGCACCAAAGAGAGTTAGGTGCCTTAAGTGAGGCAAGCCTCTAGATTAGGGAGAATGAATGGTTCAGAGTTACAGATGAGCAAGAATATCACCCCAGGACTCTGAGTAACAGTAACAGGATGAGTGTATTTCCTTCCTTCTGGAGTCAGACAAACGTGGTTTTGAATTCCGTGCCCATCACTGACCAGCGGGGTGAGAACACTCATGTCACCTCGAGTGTGGCAGGAAACAACGAAGGAGATGTGTGTGAAGTGGACAGTCCTTGGCGCACAGTAGGTCCATAAACAAACGCCACTCCCCTCTTCTCCCTTTTTGTCCTCAGCTTCAGTCTCTGGGCTTCTTCTCTTGTGTTGTCTCAGAAATCAGAACTCTTCTTTAAAACAACAGATCGACTGTTACTGTTTCCAGCCTCAGATGATCTGTGGAACGCTACAGTCAGATGCCACAGATGCAGCCGCTGATGTCCCCAAGGGAAGCTCTGCCTCTTCCTTTCTGTTTGTGAAAACCCTCTCCCGGGAGGGCGCAGGCGAGGACTGGAGATGCATTAAGGAGGTGAAAGAGAAGCTCCACTAAGTTCTCTCTGGAGATTAGCTCATAAAATAAAGGTGCACGAAGCAACTGGCAGATCAGAGGGAAAGGCCTAAACAGAGGATGGGAGGTGCTGTTTGCTGTCTCTGGGGACTCCTACCGCCAGCTGCTGCTTGCATGGTTCCTGAGACGCAGACGCCACCCTGGCTCCTGGGCCTTAAGACACCAGGAAGGAGGCATCCAGGGTCTCTTAGGAGTCCTGGGGCCCTACGCCCCTCCCTGCAGCCGCTTCCTCCCTCCTTTGTCCTGCCAGGCAAGCATTTCCCTCACTTTGCCTCCTAATGGGTCAAAACCCAGCCCCACAGCCACGTCACCCTCAGCGCCACTTCAGTCCCCCAGGCGGCTGGCCTCCCAAGGCAGCCTCTCTGTCTCCTTCTGTTTACTTCCATCAGACTCCTTCTTTCCTAAGTCCAAATCCCTCTCAACCAGGTGTCACATCTGGAAGAAGCCTGTTAAATTAATCCCCACTATAATGTCCCCGCTAAAACTGACAGCAGTTTACAGTGCTTTTAGGCAATGCATTTGAGACCCTCCC
>NW_011888907.1:1559858-1577770 GCF_000151845.1 Pteropus vampyrus | reverse complement strand
CCGCTTGCAGCCTCCTAGCTTCTTGCCCAAGCTCATTAGATTCAACCCAAGTCCACATTTTCTGCTGCACCTTCCCTCCCCGATTCCCCAGCAGGAGGATTGAGGTGACCTTTAAATGTCGCCTGTAAATGCCAGCTGATGCTAACTGGCTCCAAACCTCTGCACCAGGCGCAGTTTTCCCAAAAGCCAGCCAGTGGCAGAGCTCAGGCACAAGAGTGGAGAGGCTCGCTTCTGGGGACAGGTCTGTGCCTGGAGCAGGCACATGGCTCTGCATTCAGCCAAAAACCCCGGGCCACTATGGCCAGACTCTCAGCAGTCTGGGAGGGTGACGTCTGTGTTATTAAATGTCGCAGCTGAAGGAACACTTAGAAGCCGTCACCCTCCATGGTTTCTAGGAGGAAAATGAGGTCCAAAGAAAGAGATCAAATACATAATTTTGAGAACCTAATGTCTGCTGAGAACTCTGATAGACACTCGCCTAACCCTGATACATGCTTTTTAATGAATGAATGAATGAATGAATGGTTGTTTCAATTAATTCTCACCACAGCTCTGAACCATCCTCATGTTAAGATAAAGAAACACTCTATGAAGTTGATTGAATTGCTAATAAGGAGTGAAGCCAGGATTTCGATCTAGGTTTGCCCACACCTAGAACAATTAAGCAGCCCATCTGCACCCCGCACTTCATTCATTCCCTCTCACCAAGTTCAGGTCTGGAGCTTTTGATTGCCGCATGCCCCCTGATGGTTTGCCTGAGTCTCTGGTTTAATTCAACATTTATTTATTTATCAATTAGCATCCTCCTGTTCTACTGCCTGAAGCTTTCATGTCCCATTACCCAGCTGCTATGTGTTTGTCAGAACAGATCGCCTGCAGGGAGAGTAGGAGAGAAGAGCGAGGGTGAGACTCTATCTCAAGAGATCCCGTCACCAGGCTTCAATCACCGAGGGCTGTGGAGGATGTTGCGTTTTTCCTCTCGTTCTCCAGAAAGAGGAGGCCCAAGAACCAGCACGTGACCTTGAAGAAGGCCCTCCTGGAAGTCAAAGGGAAAACCCTGAGGAGATGGGGGACAGCACTGGACTTGAGAAACGAGACCCCTGGGCCAGATTCCAGTGTGGCTCCAGCTGAAAACAATTCCATGTCCTTTTCTGTTCCTTGTCAACCTGGTAAGTGACACACCGGGCTGCTGAACGTGCCGTCGTGGGTGGGCTAATGCGTGTCCTCGATTTTCCATCAGGAATCTCATAAATGGTACAAGAATTCTCAAAATGAAAAAGTCACTCCTGGCTGACAACATGGTCACGTCACTTTTACCTCTGAATCAGGAAAGAGGCATTATATAGAGTCCTGGCATTGGGTCCCACTTGACTGCCCTCCTGGGAGGCTGCAAGAGTCCCATGAAAAGGCCCTTAAGAAAAAGGAATGACTTTTAAGGAAAAATAAGGAATTTGATTGTTTAAGACATATCTCGCCACAGCAAGAGTTGTCACCTCTGACTACTTTTAGGTGTCGTGAAGCTATCAAGGTTCCCAGTACCCTTAGGCCCGTAATGCACAGGCAATCATTAATGCAGGAGTCAGACTGGCCTCGGTGAGCTATCGCACCCACTAGGCGTTTACAAGGGCTCTTTTTACTCATTCATTCGTTTATCTGTTCTTTCACGCATTTAGAAAGTTATTCATTTATTAATTGATAAGCACTGAACTCTCGGTGTGTATGCTGTCCTTTGGGAGAATGAAAAGATTTAGAAGATGCCGTTCTTACCATCCAGAAATGTGCAGTCCAATTTGCCAAGGAAAATAGCACAAGCGTCAGAGCCCTCCAGGTCCGGCCAGGCAGCATTCAGAGCAGTGCGGGCCTTGGGGGCCCCTGGGCTCAGCCGGAACTCCTGTCTCCTCTGAGTCTGTGGATTCACCACTGTCTTGTCTTCATTCCTGGCCTTTGCCCAGGAACTTTTCTTTTTTCTCCAATAATATCAAGATGCTTCATTAAAAACGTTTTCCAACCCCATGTACATCAACACCCTCCCTAACATCAGAGGATCTCCTGAATCAGGGAGAAAATAATGAGGGAAAAAAAACCCACTTTTGGTAAATAAATCTTAGACATTTGAATTGAACGTTTGAGTAAATAAGTGTGAGGACTCTTATCTCCCTGCTTATTAGGAGCCTACAGAGATGAACTTCAGGAGGCTGTCCTCATTAGAGTGGGTCTCTAAGGACTCCGGTGCCCCTGTCATCCAGTCACTGGTCAAACCGACAAAATGGGCATACAAAGCAAGCTGCATCCTCTCCCAGGAAGTCTGACACATGCTTATGATTTTCTGATTCCATTAAAAGAGAAGATTGAGACTCACACTTATTTCAGTTGAAGTAGTTGGCACAGCCCCAATAATAATAACATGTATGCTCGTTCTTCCTATTGGCTCAGTGGGCGACAGTCTGTGTTTATTTTCTTTTCCAGCAGAGTGAAGCATGTAGAAAAGCTGAAAAGGACCTGTTCTAATCACCCCAGGATGCCTCTCTATTTACAAGAGAGCATGCATGCATGAGGCAATAGAGAAAAGAAAAATCAACTCAGGAAAGAAAAAAATAAGATCAAATGATGTTCACTTGATAAAGGAGTCTTCCCAAGAAATTAGAAGCAAGTTGGGGCAGGATGGAAGAGTCAAAGCTGCAGCCAGTGATGCTCGGAGCGGGATACGTGGTGAGGACTAAGAGTCTAAATTGTAGGTAAACAAAGTTTTACAAGTAAGAGGAATATTATTTTTAACTGAAGAATTTAGAATTCCTAACCCCAGAGCTGTAGAAAGTATAAGTTCAGTTTAGGAATAGTCTGTAGCAAGAACTTAAGAAGGACATTAACGCCAGGTATCCCAAACCCAGCTGTGGGCTGAGGACTCAGTCTGAAATGGTTTTGCTTCCTCTGCCTTTAAGGGAGACGACTTTACAGGCAGATCTCAAAGGTATTGTAGTTTGGTTTCAGGCCAGCACCATAAAGCTAGTATTGCAATAAAGCAGGTCATAATCCTTTTGGTGATGGAGGGTCTTGCCAACCGTTTATAAAAAAAAAAAAAAAAAAATCTAAGAAGTGATCTAAAGTGAAGCACAATAAAACGAGGTATACCTGTAATCATTGTAATCGCTCTAGCTTAAAAGTAAAAACAAGAAAAAGCGAGATGTACTTTTATGTGGGAGAGATAGGGAGTTCTGCCCAGCATCGATTCCTCTTCCATTATTTTATTCTGATTTTTCCTGGGGGACCCCTTTCTGATTTTTAGCCCATGAGCTACTGAATGAGGTTGAGTTCATCACCCGCACCAGATGTGAAGCACATGACCTTGACCCAACTAATCAGCTCATCACAGATCGGTACAGAATAGGCACATGACTGCATCAAGCCAATCAGAGGAATTGCTAGGGCTTCTGTAGGAGCCGCCAGGAAAACCCTTTCTTTCTTCTAAAAGTTTAGAGTTGACCAAAGCCAGTGCAGTCATCTTTCAACCCCAAAGGGAGAGCTTGTCTGAGAATGGAGACAGTGCTAAAGAGAGTCAAGAGATGCCGAAAAATTGAATCACAGACACCGTTTGAGTTTCTGCATCAAGACACATCTGATACCAGACTTAGAACTGGACTTTTGTGTTATGATGAAGCCAGTTTGTGTTGTACTTCCACCACTTCAAACCAAATGAGACCTAGCTCATGCAGTAACTGACTAGAACTATTGCAAAAGATAGCTGAAGTTGGGATCCTTTCTCGAAATACGGACTTATCTATGACCTATATACTGGTGTTTATCGCATGCTAAGAATCTCTTGTATTTTAGCAAAACGCTTTGTGCCTTCTTGCTGTGCAATGGAGCTTGTTGGACCAGAGAAGACCTTGAAGAATTGTGACACAGGTCTAGCACCTCACCAGTGTGAAGCTCAAAGGCTTGGCGTGGCAACAATGAATGTTTCCCAAATAGCAAAAGAAGCCCTCGACAAACATCAAACACTGTACCTTGGCTTAACAGTGACCGCAAGCCACCTTTTCAGCTGGCTGTCCGAGCAATGGACTGCACGTGACCTCACTAGAATTCTCACCAAAAGAAAAATGAGTTATAGTGCAGGGAATCCTGATTTACAAGTCAGTCAGCTTGGCTCGCATCTCATTCCCCCTAATTGGATGACTGGCCACGAGTCCCAGACCTCTCTGGGCCTCAGTGTCTCCTGCAGGGGTGGTACCTTTTCTCCCTGCCTCACTAAGCCGAAGGAGATCCTGAGGTGAGGGCACCGTGAGAAGCCTAGAGAGCTGCTCAACTAGGAAGCACTCTTAGGAAAACTAGAAAGCTCTTCCTGAGGACACACGCATCAGTATTCGCTCCTCTTTTAGGTATGAAACAAACAAACAAACAAACAAATAAACAAGTGAGTCGTTGGTATAATCACAGCTAAATTGGAAACGCTGGCATTACCCAGAACGAGCTATCTATCCAGAGATGCACAAAATCATATTTCCCCAGGCATAGGATTAATTAAAACTATCAAGTGTTCCCAGCTCTTTGAAATTAACTTTGAAAGTGTTTGGCGTGAAGGGATAAAGAGAGAGGCAACGTGGTGGGGGGAGCCGCCCAGGGGCGGGTGCTGGGAGAGACGCACCAGAGCTGTGAGTTCACTTTATTCTTTCTAGGAGAAAAGGAAGAACAAACTGAGGTGTAAATGTCTTTAAAAAGGAATGCAAAGATAGAGACACCTCCGCCTGCGCCCCCTCCTGTCGGGTGCATATCGGCTCTTTCTGGTGGACACGCTCAACACGCAGCACCAGGGACGAGGCCTGGCAGTGTAGACGGAGCAGGGAGAGTCGTCCAAAGTGGGATTAATCAGCTACCTTTGTTCTCTCCCCTTCTGAGCGTCATTCTCATTTAATTTGTCTCTTTTTCTATCTTGTGACTAAACCCGTTTCCAGCACTTTTCTGAGCTCTTGGACGAATGGTCATATAATGAGGAGAAGCAGCAGAGAAGTGCACCAGGAATTTTGAGTCTAGTTCTTACTCCACCGTAGATCAGCTGTGTGACCTTCGCTAAGTCACCTGCTTCTTCCTAAGACTCCAATCCTCACCCGGAGGAGGGAAAGGAGGGCTGAGGAGTCTCTTCATCAAGAAGCACAGTGAGACTTGGGAAACGAATCACATACCATAGAAGGGATTGCCATGGGGCTTCCAGAGGCCCTGAACATTCTCCTACACTTTACTTTTGCTCAAACCACTGTGAGCCGGTGAAGAGGACATTGCTAAGCCCTTGTGGCGATGGAACCTGAGGACTCGGCAGACTCTGGACAACCAAATGGCATCTTTCTTGTTGGAATTCTATTAGACATGGCAGGGGAATGCATTTTCCTTGCCTCGTGCTATCACTGTGAGACAATCCTTGGAAAGCATATCGGTTTCTTTTGATTCTCACTTCGGCCAGCTTGAGATCTTCTCCCAAGCACTACTCACCATCTGCTTGTTTCTCAGGTCCCTGGATTTCAGAAGGAAGCACTGCGGGCCCTTCGAGCTACAGCTCTCACCACTCCCGTCTCCTGCCCCTGAGTCTGTACATCCCAGACTCAAGGATTATGAAGCTTGTGGACTCCACCTTGTGGGACTAAGGGATCTGCTTCTTCGTTGTATACCAAATCCCTTTTCAGTCATGTAAGATGTCTTCCCCATTCCTTCCTTACAGTAGTGAGAATGTGGTCAGAATTCCTACTCTCCTTCATTCATCCATGTGCTTCTAGAGAGAATAGCCTTGTCACATTTCTCAGGTACAAGGAGTTTGTCTTGATTGGTATAAACCAGTCACAACAGTTCTATTCCTCTTGCCAAATGGTTGAGCCATGGACACACCAATTCTAGACAGCAAGAGACAACGGGATGTTCTTGGGGGCTTCTGGGAAAAGTTTCCCCATTTCTGAGGGTGGCAGAGCAGAAGGAAAAAGTGCCCTGAGCCCATGACACTGCTGAGTTGCTGAATTAACCAGCCTGCGAGCCTCCTGCCTCGGGACTTTTTGTCACATGAGATAATTTTATCAATGTTTTAAATCCGTCTGAGTTGGGATATTCTCTTACTTGCAGCCCAAAGCGTTCGACAGATCTACCAAGTCCCCCCATTTTCCACGAGGAGTTTCTTCAGACCTGGTGTCATCTTCCCAGTCTGGGGCTGGAGCTTGCTGACACTGCACCAGGCAGGCTGCCAGGAGATGTGTCGATGCTGCTGGGGAGAGGACAGTGCATAACCTCACCTTCGAAGTGCAGACCTCAACACCCCATGGAGCGCCAAAGCCAGTGTAGTCTCTTCGATAGTTTTAAATCTCTTCCCATCCTAGTCAAGCTGCATCATCTCTTGCTTGAACTATTCCAACTATATTTCTAGCTCATTCTCCTTCTACTAGTCTGGCCCCAGCTCAGTTTTGTTGTTTTCATTGCCGTGAGAGTGAACTAAGGTCAGTGTCTCGCCATGGTCCATCTCCTGCATAATAGCTCCACACTGTACACGGGACAAAGTTCAAGCTCCTTTGCAGCCTAGTGAGAATTGCCATGACTGTTCCAGGCCTCATTTCCTGTCTCATGTCCCACAAGACTCTGCCTTGCCCTCTATGCTCTAATAACATCGAACTTGACTGCATACCCTTTGCTGCTTCGTGCCTCTGTCCTCTCCCACGTAGCTTTCTGTGCCTAGAATGCCGTTTCCTCCTTCTGCACCTGGCTGATTGTAATGACCTTTTGAGACTCAGCTCAGGCCTCATTGCCTCCTAAAAGACTACCCTGAACCTCCAAGATATTCTAAACCCCATCTTCTGGGCTTCCACAGCATTCTGTGCATATGCAGAGCACAGCGTTTACCAAGTTATATTAACGTTTCTGTCTGAGTCAGTCTTCCCCGCTAGATCCTAAGCTCCTTAAATAGGGCAGGAACTGACGCTTATCCATTTCTGTGCAACCAGACCCTGACATTTTACCTGGAGCATGGTAGTTCCTCAATAAATATAGATCGAATAGAAATTTTGAATTTCGTATTTGTCAAGTGCACACAAATACTTAACGTGAAGAAACAAAATATCCCCCTTGAAGAATGGCCAAACAAAAGAGAACTACATCTTTCACTGCCCGTTTGAGCAAACAGAGATTATTGGCTAAAAGGAGAGCTTAAACTAAGAATTTGGCATAGGACAAGGTGAAGAAAAAGTATTGTCTCAAAGCTTATACCAATACTTTCGATACTAAAATTGAAGATAGCGTAGATGGTTCTATTGATTTAAAAACATTTAATGGCTTTGTTAATAAGTGACAGGACCCAGGTCAGACTGGACAAAGAAAGGCTGAAACAAAGATAGTGAATTTGCTCAGCTTGATAAAGTGGGAGGAGCTCGATATGGGGCTGAAAGCCCAGCCAGGGATGCGCACGCCCAGAGAAGGTGCGAAAAAGGATGTATAATATTTTGGGCTTGTTGGCTCTGCCCGCTGGTCTGCAGTCAGTCTCTGTCAACTCCACGGCCTTGGTGGAAGCCTTGCTCACAGGTGCGCACTTCGATGCTGCTCCCTGGGATCGTGAGGGAAGGAGGTGAGTTACCTCCCATCGCGTGAGTTAAAGTGTGAACGGAGGCCACGCGGGGCAGGACCCAAGTAGGGACTGAGAATGCCACAAGAGCAGAATTCCAGAGTGAATGGTGGCCAGAGAAACTTAACCTTAACCACCCCACCCCACCCCCGAAAAAAAAAAAAAAAAACCATACATACTCACCTCAGTGTGAAATGCTGGATTTGGTACAAAATATCCAACAGCACAAGGGAAGGGAGGCTCGAATCATTATTTTTATACCACAAAGGAAAAGCTGAGCCCAGACCAGAGGACTTTAGAATGCTGGGCTTCATATCTAAATACACAAGTGACACATATATACCGTATGTATGTGTCTATATATGTGTGTGTGTGGACTTATGTATAGATATGCAGATTGTATTTTTCAATTTAAAACAAATTAGTAGTTAACGTATAGTTAACTACCAATTACTAATAGTTACTTTTTAAAAAGTAGTTAACATACTTTTTTCAGCCATAAATGAATTACTTAATCTTCAGCAAAGAAAAGATAATTCAAGAAAAACGCAAGAAAGTTCCTTTCTTGACTTGTAAGTACTGAACTCAAAGCCTCGCTTAACAATTTTTTTTTTACTGTTGTCGGCTTTTTTAAGTGATAATTCCTGCCAGCACTCTCTGCATCTCATTGTCACAAACGGTCACCAAGTTTCATGTTTGCTTACTGGGTGTCTTCCTTGGCCTGTGCAGTGAATGGTAAATTTTTTTTTTTTTGCGGGGTAGGTGGGGAGACCTTTAAGAAATACACTGTCAGTCACATCTCTTTCCTTCTTTACCTGTCCCAGGTGCCTGCAGCCCTCACAGAAACAGCTAATTCTTGTCTCGGCCTTTGGCCCTTTCTCTGCCTGGCTCTGCCTGGACTGGAAGCGCTTGTAATTCAAGTCAGCAGGTCTTTACTGAACAGAGAGAGTGGGGGCGGGGGTCACCCCAGCCAAGTGCTTTGTAACCTGCCCTACATCCATGAGCCCACGGCGCCCCGAGTGCCGAGTGCGGGGAGAACCCACAGATTTCTCAGCGCAGGCATTCCAGACCCTTCCAGCGCTCACTCGGGGCTGCACTGCGCCCCTTTCCCTAGTCGGCAGTCTCCTTCCCGCCACCGCTGTGACACGCCATCTCCCCAGCTGGCGCACTTTAAACCTCGGTGCCCTCAGTCTTTGTGAGCCCCTCGAGCTTCTTGCTGCTTCCTACATAAATTGTGGCTGGACTTATGCCATCGCCGGACTTCCAGATATTGGATAAGCTGGGCTCTCCTCTGTGCATGTCGGATCCCACTGAATGGAACCAGAGCTTGGCATACTAGTGACAGCAGCTGCTGGGCCTTTCCTGCCTGGCTACGCTCCCAGCCTCAGGCTCAGCAGCCAGCCCAGCTCTCCCCCACCTGCTGACCCAGCTGGTCCTCCTGTCCAGCGTGGACCAGCTCCTTCTGCACTTTGCCTCTAGGGGCTGAGCAGATTCCAGCAACATCCTCAGACTGATGCTGGGGAGTTAATTTAGCAAACACAGTTTAGCAACTTAGCATTTTTCTGGCCTGACTTTCTTTTACACCCAGACGGTTATTCAAAAGCAATGTTTAGCCCTTACACAGAGTGTATATATGTATATATGTACGAAATACATGTCTTCTCCACCCATTACTTGTTGCTTCATTTATCCAAATATTATCCAGGTATTAAGGTTCACATCATGAGTTGTCTCCCTTCTAAAGACCTTCTTGATGATTTTAAGTTCTATCAACCATTTTAAACTCTTCATTTCTTGGTACTACTATTGATAACATAACATAACATAACATAACATAACATAACATAACATAACATAACATAACATAACATAACATAACCCTGATGTCGACATAAACTCTCCTGCATTTTCCTCAGATTTTTTATATATAAAGTAAGAGTATAGGGGTGTGTGTGTGTGTGTGTGTGCATGAGTGTGTGTTTTTAACCAAGACTATAAGGTCTCTGAACACAGAGATTATGCTTTGCTTTCTTGTTCCCCTTCCCAGTATAATGTCCTTTATATGAGTATTGACAAAGAAGGAAGGACTTTGACTCAAAAGGATTAGGTGTGAACTTTGTCCAGTGGGCAGACGTGAAATGTCCGGGTGGATGGGACATGGGATGAAAAGGGGCGGTGAGCGGACTTAGGTGAGCTTCTTCACTGAAGCTCTAGAAGCATCACCAGAGGTTTCTCATTGGCCTCTGAACCTCAGACAATATAATCCAAGGCCCAAAAAGTCTTTCCAGCCCACGATGGCTGCAATCTCTCAGGGACGACTCACTGTCAAAGGCACAACACAGCCAAGCCCAAGTTCAAGCCCCTAACCCAGCATTAAGTCATCTCCATTGCAAGTCAGGCAAGGATCGGAGCCAACGTGCCTCTTGTTGGGTAGAAAACAGATGGCTGGACCAGAGAAAGCTGACGGAAGGAATCGCAAAACAAGTATCAATCAACCCAAGCAACTCGGCATTAGCAAACAGGCAGCTTCGCAGCCTGGGCAGGGACTCTCTGGTGGCGTTTTTAGCGGCTTTCCTAATTAAGAATGAGCTGTGGAGCTCATCAGCCACCCTAAGTCCCTGTTAAATGTGGCAGGTGGCATCTGAGAGCCCCCTCCTACCATGACTCCTCAGTTGTACTCAAGAGGGGCCTGTCCTGCCAGCCTAGGAGCTGTGAACAGAAACAGAGCAGAGGAGAATTTAAAGAAACATTACTCCCAGTGAAATGCCCTAATGCAGCAATCTCCAACCTTTTTGGCACCAGGGACCGGTGCCCCTGTGAGAATCTAATGCCTGATGATCTGAGGTGGAGCTGAGGCAGTGATACTAGCTCTGGGGAGCGGCTGCAAATCCAGATGAAGCTTCACTCGCTCGTCAGCTGCTCACCTCCTGCTGTGCAGTCCAGTACCTAACAGGCCAAGGACCAGTACCAGTCCATGGCAAAGAGATTGGGGACTCCTGCCTTAATGGCCTTATAGTCTGGGTCCCCAAGTCCAGCACATCCGCTGCTGAGTGTATCTCGTTGTCTGTTGTGTGTTGTCTCTCTTCCTAGACGCAAATCCTTTTAGGAGAGGGCTTCCTGTCATAGTGTTGCTGATTTTCACAGCACTTAACATAGGAGTAGAAACACTGACAAATGTTTTATTGAAATGTGGCCAGCTCGATCCATTGAGTTTTATTGAGATTTCTAAATGTTCCATATCTACGTGCATTTTGTATGCCATACTAATCTGTGCCTTATCATCGTCTACTTTTACTAGTTTGTGTGAATTTCCATTGTTCCTTCTACAGTTATTAAGTTTTTAAGAGAGGCACCAGGACCCGGGATTTACTCTGGCTCCTTCTCCAGCTCCCTAGTAGCTGGATGAGGACTGAGCACATCACAGGCTCTCCATTCATGCTTGCCGACCTGAATCAATGTTGGGGGCTGACCGTGGACGTGGGTCACACGCACAATTCCCAGAGGCACTGGGTTCTCCCTTCCTACTCGTGCTGCTGCTGACCTGTACCAGGCGCTGTGTAAGGACGCCAACACCCCGACTGACTCCAGCCCCACTCCAGTGGGGCGATGAGCCTTTGCGTTCCCATTTTGTGATCAAGAGTCGATGGCCCTCTATCAAACCCAGAACAGTTATTTTACTCAGAGTACTGACTTCTGACTTTTAAGCTTCCCAGTCGTGTAATCCTCACATGCTGATCAATTTTGTGTTATTAAACTAGATGAAATCTATAACGTGGTCAGCGAAGTCTGGCACATGGTAGATGCTCAACTCGTAGTCATGACTTTATCATAGATTTTTTTATTATAAGCATTAAAAGACTTTTTATTCATTTTATTATAAGATTTATATTTCCTTGGAGCTTTCGACTTAGGTTCCTAGGGCTGGAAAGGGAAAGAACAGAAAATAATGATTTTTTTTTTTTTTTTTTACTAGATGAAACATGGCTATGGCCTCACAGATTTTCTTCTAAGTATTTGGATGTTAGACCATGAGTGTGACGAGAAAGATGCCTTGATCACGGATAGAGACATGCTCATTGTTTTTTAAGGTCACTGTGGCTGATTCACACTCTGCCGTTGCCATCTCTCGCAAGGCATAGTGGTACCAATCTTTGGACATCCAGGAAAAACTTGACAAGCAGGCGTGATAAATCCGAAGAGAGGCAGGTGGGGGCAGGATCCCACAGAAACAACCTTAAGGGAACACTTCACGATGGTCTTGGGAGGTGAAGCAGACGATGATGTAGAAATCTGAAACCCAGTGAGAATAGATCAGGGACATGTCAAGGAAATCGAGAAGTCAAAGAAAGTCGAGCTCTAATCCCACCAACGGAAAGAGAGTCTTCTCTTTCTCAGAATTCTCCTGATACCATGTTGAAGGTCAAAACCAGCAAGTGTCCCCAGCAGAGACAAGGACACAGAGAAGGATCCATGAGTCTGACACAGCAACGTGAGATGACGTTTGATGGATATAAATCTGCCTTAGCAGGAAATGCACCATGTCTATGCTCTACCCCAGAAGGTGGAAACTTCTAGAACCTGTATGAACGAAATGGAGCCGATGGATCGACTGGGAGAGCAACCGTTCCTCCACCGCATATGCCTCAAAAAAAAGACATAGTTCTAAGGTAAGGTTTGTGTGTACTACTGGATAGCTCACTTTTCTTACTGGAAGCAGCACCCAGGATGCACTCAGAAACATCATGGGATTTTTGAAGAAGTTAGAGACCAACTCTAGATGTGCCCTGACTCCATCTGGGTCAAGAGAAGAGACCTGGTGGGGGAGGGGTCCAAATAGAGTGAGAACCTCATTGCCGGTGGCATTTCGATGTGTGTTTCAGTAGAGGTGCCAGGAGCAAGACCTGGAGGTCCATGAAGGCTGCCTTCTCGCTGCATCTCACGCAGACTACCCCTTGCCTGCTTGCTTGGATTCTGAAGTTCCACGTCGGCTCTCCCCGAGAGCCTGTGGTAGGCAGGCTTTTTGTTTGGACAGGGAGACTCTATAACATATTAATAACACAAATAAAATAAGTTTTTGCAAGGGTTTGGAAAAAGCCATAAGGACAAATCCACAGAGACTTATTAAAGCAAAGATGAGGAGGATCCAGGTTAGATATTGGTCTCGTCGATATTGGTCTCAGTTAGATACTGAATGAACCAGTGGTCTCCAAGTCCGTTCCTCTCTATGTTTCTATAAGGCCACCTCACTGTTTAACTAAGGAAGACACACCCAGGGGAAATCCTCAATAAGCCAGGGCTCGGGAATTTAGTGAGGAGAAAATCAAATCCACCCGAAAGCGCCAGGAAAGACAGAGATGCTCTTCGAGTTTGATTGGGCATGTATTCTCTGCCTCCAGCCGACAGGTTTGCCTCCAAATTAATTAAAAAGTCAAATCTGACTGTCATCCCAATATCTGGTGAAGGGCAAGCTGTTCATAAAACACCTCGCATTTGCATAATAATTTTACGCTTTTCCAAGTACTTTATCATCTATTGGCTCATCTGAACTTCGTGACAACTCTACAAAGTAGGCAGGGCAAGAACTGCTGGAGAGTCTGTAGATACCAGAACCAGGCTGCCTGAGTTCCATCCTCAGCCCTGCCGCCTCCCAGCCGGTGATTTTGGGCAAGGGGTCAACCTCTCTGTGCCTCTACTACCTCCTCTATAAAATGAGCACAGCGCAGTGCCTGCATTGCTGGCCTATTGTAAGGAATGAATGAGTTGACATGTGTGAAACAGTCATAAAGCCTGGGAGAAAGTAAAATTGAAAAAAAATACTAGCTTTTAGTATCATTGTTCCTACTTTATAGCTATATCGTGGGTTTAGCAGGATGCTAGACCTTCAAGCAGACACAGAGAGAATGTTTTGCATCCCGAAAAGCTTTGCTTGCTGCAAAGGGATATGCACTGCAAGGAATAGCACCCCTTCTGTGCACCCCCAGGAGGAATGGGTCTGATGTGGCCACCCCGCTCTCAGGCATTCTGCACAGGACAAGAATATACTGGGCCACACCAGAAAGGAAACCCTTAGCTGTGCTTTTTCCCAAAGGCCTTTGAATCCTCCCACTCCTGCTAGGACCAGCCCAGGCTTCTGTAAAGGACAGTGGAGCAGAGGCTCACAGGTAACCTCTGCCCAGGATGGTGAGGTGTCTCCACAGACCCCGGAAAGATGCACCAGAATCCAGCAAACATTCTGAGAGGCAGACCCATCAACCAGGCCTCCCTGACAGCTAAAAAATTTTTCCAGCCCTGAGGTATGTCACAACTTGTCATGGATCAGTTTGATGTTTACAGTCCAGGATGAGGCACGGTGTTGATGTGAAACAAGACAGCTGCTGTGATGCCTAGAGCTTCCACTGAGCCCTGAGCCCAGGCTCTGGGGGGCAGGGGTGGTGCACGCTCGACCCTCTGAGTTTCCCTAAGTCTCCACCACATTATTTTTCAGAAAAAAAACAAAAACAAAAAAACACTGATAGGGAGACAGAGCATAAACTGGCAATGTCAAATTTTAACAAACCATTAAGTATAAATAGAGCCTCACAGGACAGCACCAGACTGAATCCCTGCACAGGACTAGGTGTTTGGGGCGGGGAGGAGCATGTGGCCTCTCATGCAGGACCCTCTTGGGGACAAGGGGCAAGGCGGATGGGCTCTGAGCCCCCCTCCCTTTTCTCCCTAGTGGCAGCACCAGTACCTGTTCAGTATGCTAAGGCTTTGCACCATGCTTCACTTGGAAAAGAGGTTCTGCAGCTCTAAGTATAGACATCAGTAAAGTGTGAACCTCCTGTACGATCCAGGGTGTCAGTATCCTGCCCAAGGTGGCCCAGCTAAGAAGGCAGTGTCATCTCCCCAATACTACTGGGCTGCCCTCCATGGGATCCCCTGGCCTTATTTACTTCACTACCACATTTTTGTGCAGCAAACAAACTGGGCCAGCTACCAGAAAGGCCAAAGGGTTTAGACTTAGTCCTTTTAAGTCCTTTTAAGGTCCACCAGGCGGCTGAGAAGGCGCAGATGGACAACAGGAACTGCTGTTGTGGCAGTAAGTGGTGACTGCCAGGGATGTGGGCCAGGCCCTGTGTACTCAGGTCTCCAGAAGAGGGAGGGACACGAGAGCTGGGTGGTCACAAAGGCTTCCAACAGGTGGTGGGGCTGGGACAGAACCTGCCAGACACGGAGGCATTAGAAAAGCATAACGCTGAGTGGAAAGTGATGGCAGGAGGGGGTGGTGTCTAGGACAGAAGGTAAGGCCAAGATGGTCAAGCGTCTGGGAAGCAAGGCACAAATGATCTGGGAGCAGGTTTTCTGTGCAAGACCAGTGGAGTGGGGAAGAGAAGGGAAGAATCATTTCAGTCTATTCGAAGATTTCTATGGCCAAAGGGAGACCGAAAGCAGGACAGCTGTGAGTGATGGAGATTGTACTGTATTGTCTCCAAGCTCTTTACCTGTGTCAACCTGGGATGGAGAGAAGGGAGTCAGGGAAGGGGAATAATCGGGATGCACGATGTGGTCTTACAGCAGAGTTTCAGCAATAACAAAATTCTGTCTGTCACTCTCCGCCCGCCAGTCCCCACCCTAGACGCACACAGCCTGAGGCAGGATGCCGAGTGAAGATCAGAGTAGAGCAGATGGGAGCATGGGCTGCGCCATCTACTTGGACGGCCCCAGGGGAATGCAGACGGAATGGAAGGAGGGAGAGGGGCCCCACCATGCCCAGTCAGGAAGCCCCTCCCCAACCCTTACATGGGCCCTCAGAGGTGGTGGCCCTGCCAGCGGGGTGCACTCAAGGGGAAAAGCAATCCGATCAAACCATCCAGAAATTGACAAGTCAAGCTATGAATTTCCCCTGTTCACTTTTGGGGCTTCAAGGAGGTGGAGCCTAAGTCACGGAGACACTGGTCACTGATAAAAACACAGGCAGAAACCCACAGAGACCGCACGACTTGCCCAGACTTAACGCCTGCACGCCTGAGGGCACCTCTGCCTTTGCTCCACTCACCCCCAATGCCTGTCACACGAACAGACACACACCAAGACACACACACAGTGGGAGAAGACGTCCACCGTCTGCCCCAGGCCTCACATGCACTTGGAGACGCTTCGATCCTGCCCCGGGTATCCAAGCCCCACATGACAAATGATGAGGGATGGGGATGCCAGATAAAATACAGGAGGACGCCCAGCTAAATTAGAATTTTGGATAGACAGCAAATAATTTTTTCTCACTGTAAGTATGTCCTAAATATTGCATGAGACATACTTATGCTACAAATAGTATTCATTGCTTCTCTGAAATTCCAATTTAACTGGGAATTGTGTATTTTTATTCGCCAAGTCTGGCAACCCCAGGAGGATGACAGGAGCAGGGGAGGGCAGGGAGGCAGCGAGAAACGAGAAACGTCAGGCCGTGGTTCATAAAGGCATGAGAATCAAAGAAGAGTGACTTCGTCAAACACTTCAGTCAGTTGCTATGCGTGGAGGTAGATGAGCCAGGTGAAAGTGTGGGGGCGTCATCCTCATGCGCACGTCTTCCCAGGATGATTCAGCGGGACACCATCGGGGACAGGAAGTGCTAAAAAAAGGTGACAGTACGGTGGCCCCTTTTGACCGAAGGTAACCGAACTCACCTTCATATATTTGTTTTATCTTTATTTATTTATTTTTTTAGGTGAGGCAACCCTTGGTTGACCTCACAGATTGCAAGGACTTTGTCAGCTTACAATCCCTTATTTTTTATTTCTTTTTTACGCCTATAGCACCTGGTCTTCCTAGGTGGTCTCCCATCCAAGTACTAACCAGGCCCGACCCTGCTTAGCTTCCGAGATCAGACGGGGTCGGGCTTGTTCAAGGTGGCATGGCTGCAGACTGTTTGGTTTATCTTAATACTCAACATATTACTATGTAAATCACTTAATACTCAAAATGCTCCACAAAATGGTATTGCAGTTTCTATTCTACAGAAGTTCAGAAAAGTTAAGTGGTTGGCCCAAAGTCATGTCACTTTACATGAGCTCCAGGATGGTAAACCAGGCCTGACCAGACCCCAAACCTGTCTCTTCTCCACCATCCCATTGCCAAGCACCCCATAACCCAGAGCTTCCTCCCGGACCCTCCTCAGCACTGTGTAATAGAACTTTCTGTGATGATGGGAATGCTCTGTGGCAGCCTCTCCAATGCAATGGCCACCAGCCCCACACAAGAACCGAGCACTTGAAGTGAGGGTGGCTGATGGGACTGAAAACCAAAATCTTTATGTAATTTTCATTTCATTTCTATCTCAGGGGGTCCTCGAGGCCTGGATCCTGCATTTCCTGGATACGGCAATGGTTCTGAGACACACAAATTACTCGGAGTGACAGGAGCCCTTGGAAACCCTTGCCATCCACATCCTCATTTCCAAGATGGAGAATCTGAGGGTCAGAGAGGCCAAGGGAGCCAGAGGCCTTATTATTGATTTAATGTCAGAGCTAGTACTGGAGAGGAGGGCCGAGGACAATAAAGGCGAAACTCCAGGGTCCCCAGCACACACTGGCTGGAGCCCCACCTCGGAATGCTCACTGTTTATAAAAAGGCACATGGAAGGAGCTGTGTCCCAGAGATCGGCAGAAATAGTCTATCTGATTAATGCAAGAAATTCGAGAGACAAAGGAAAAAAAGGCAAGAATAGCACAAAACCTTGCCGAGTGTGTTCCCCCCATTACCTTGGAAGTATAATTACAACGACCCTTAATATCTACACAGCCAAGTAATTATAGCTGGCTCATGGCTTCCCACTGCAATCGGATATTAACTTTTTATTGCACCCTCTGAGTGCATTGTGGAGAGACAACCACAGCTTTAGTGAACCCTGGGGTCCTACTCAGAAGGTCAGCAACCCCAATGACCCCCTGGCAAGGGCAGTCCAACCTGGTCAATCCCCCATCCCCCTAGGACTACCACATTCCCTGCATCCTGCGTAGTAAGAGCATCCTGTGTAGTAAGAGCATCCAGCGGAGAGTCCAGGGGGGTAAAACGTAGCCCAGTCTTATTTGCTCAGCTCTGCACCACAAAATAGGTCTGTCTCTAATTCAGAGGCTCCAGCTCCCATTGCAGACACTCCCCAAGGTCTGGGAGCAGGCAGGCTCCCAGCTCTCAGCCTGATGGAGGACGGACTGTTTTTGAAAGTGACTGGGGTATAAAGGAAAGACCTACACTTCAGTCCTGGTTTTGTCAATTGGGCAGTCACATCCCCTCTCTGAGGTTCGGTTTCTTTAGCCATAAAATTATAAACATGATACCTGCTCTGCCATCC
>NW_011888907.1:1546522-1557083 GCF_000151845.1 Pteropus vampyrus | reverse complement strand
GGGAAGGTATAAAAACAATCCCAGATCAGAGCATGGGTCATGTATTTTCCCTAGAGGACCTGGGATAGAGGTGGTTTTAATTAACTGTGCATTTCTTTTAAGCTTAGCAGGCAAGTTATCGTACATCAAATAAATACCGGTTGGGTATTAAGAACACATTTACTTCTGACTTAACAACTACAGCAGGTTATAGATACAGATTTCCGTTAAACCACAGTCTGGTACATTTGTTTGGAATAATCAATTGTTCTTTACTCAAGATATAATAATTGCCTTATCGAATCGGGAGAAGCTCTTCTCTTGGTAATTTATGGCAAACAAATTTCTCCATTTAGTCACTATGTCCCTTTCTCTTGAAGGAGAAAAAAGAGGAGTAAGGAAGATATTCTGGAAGGCAGATCTTGAGTTAAGGAAACAAATTTGGCCTGTTAAAGATTCACTGCAGCTTCCTGTCTAGGAGATCTGGATTCTGAACCAGGCAGGGAAGCCCAGAGAACTAAGTCCAAATAAAAAATAATTGTTTAGTATAAGTATTTCCCATGCAGTGTTTAAGACATACTTATGCTAAATAAGTATTCATGGTTTCTCTGAAATTTACACCTGACTGGGGGTCTTGTTTTGTTTGATTTTGCTCAATGCTCAGTCTGTCACCCCTAGTCCTGATGGGCCATGAATACAGAGAGCAATGTGTAGGCAGTCACTGGGGGCAAAATCTCACCCACGCTCTCACTGGTTCTCCATCTGTGAGTGATCTGAGGTGGGTGAAGTGAGCTGGACAACCTGCAACCTTCACACCAGGAGTGGGAGGATGCCCCCAGCTCCTCTACTCAGCAGTGGCTTCCACCTCCTGTGCCCTCACTTTCTCTCCTGCTCCATCTCCACTGGGGCTCACAGATCACATGGTCAGAGAGCCATGAGGCCCCCCTCCATCTAACAGTTGAGGATACCGAGGCTCAGGGAAGCATAGTGAGTTGAGCAAGGTCACAGAGCCAGTTGGTGGCAGAGCATGGTGTTATGATCATCATTCATCATCAGCATCATCATCGTCATCATGATTAACTGGTACCTATTGAGTAGTAATTATGTATCCAGCCCTTTGCTCAGAAAATCTTCACAGTAACCCTATGAAAAAGATATTTTCTTTTTTCTAGTTTTTATAATTGGGGTCACAGTCTCGAGTCAGAATCCACAAATTTTCTCTGTGACGCCCCATTACTTTTTCTATTTTGACTTGTTTTCTCTCTTTTTTAGCTCTTGTATCCTCATCTATAGTATCAAACACTAAAGCCCAACACTGAACCAGGCACTCTGGTGGACACGTAGGAAATAAGACAAATGAGAAAGAAAAAGAAGAGGCACTCTGTAGGGGGAACAGTACAGACCATGGAGACCCATTGCCAGGATGTGACTCTTAAAAACACCACTCGCATTCTGGCAAGCATGGCCAAATCATGTGACCCTTCAGTGTCTCCCTTCTCACAACTGTACAACGGGATGACACTGGTCCTTATCCATAGTGCCTGGAACATGGTAAGCACCGTATATTTATTCTTACTGTTAAAAACCTGATAATTGAGCAAGTAGCAGAGATGACAGAGCCAGAGCACAGAGCTAGGTTATGCTTCGTGGATAACAAGCACCTTGCCTGCCTCTGCTTCTCTTGACACCATTGGGGAAATGGTCTAGGCCAGCAAGAGATACTCCCACACACACATTTTCCAGTAAACCTCAAATCCCATGTTAATGTAACTTTTGTCAATTACTATGACAATTAAGTTCTAAGATTTTTAATAGAGTTCCTTTTTCAAGTATTTTCTTACATTATGAACATAAATCATATAAAAGTATTAACAAGTTCAACATGTATGAATTCAGATGACTTCTTCCAGCCTGTCTTCTCCAACAGTAAGAACCCCACCAAACTGTTGTCAGATAGTACTCCCCATTACCCCATCACCAAAAAGTTAAAAAATATGATGGCCACACATGTCCATAACCATAGTGTTACATACAAAGATACTAAGTCATATCAAGATGTAAAGTCCTGTTAGGTCTGACATTAAATCGTGGTAACTGAAATAAATGGCTTGGTATGTATTTATTTAGTTAGTTACATCAGACTTTGTTCCAAAATGATCGAAAGAGAGCTTCCAGACATACACGAAGTACAGGATGTACGTAAATGGCTATCATAAAAATAATTTGAGTTTCCGAATATATTATTACAAATAAGTAGAAAATCTTAAGATCAATAATCTTAGAAAAAATTAAAAATAAAATAAAACTGTCAAATAACTAACAAGCTATCAAAATGGTTCCACGATGAGATGGCTTTAACAGTGAATTCAATTAGTCTTTCAAGGAGTAAATAATTTCCATGTTAAAAAAAAAAAAAAAGTTGATCTAGAGCATAGGCAAAGACTAAAAGCTAACTGAGTCATTTTATAAAGTTGGCTTATGCCTTATACCAAAAATTTAAAAAATAGTTGCCAAAATAGGAAACTGTAAACAAATTTCACTTATGAATATAGATACTAAATCCGTAAGGAGAGTACTAGCATGGGGTATTAAATAATAAATTAAAAGAATGACCAACTATTACCAACAATGATTCATCTAGGAAGGTCAGGACAGATTATTAATAGGACTTCTATTAATATAAAATGTCACATCAATAGATTCAATTAGAAAAGCTTAAAAATCTCAATGGCTGTCTAAAAGTTATTCAATAAGATTGTTAGAAAAATAGAAATGAAAGGGAATCTCCTTAATATAATAAATGCTATCAAGCTTAAACTAACTGCCTAAGAAGATATATCAGTGATCTGTTACCACAATAATATTATGTAGCAAGTCATCTCCAAACTCAGTGATTTAAAACCACCAGAATTTGTTTAGCTCATATGTCTAAAGTCCAACTGAGTGGTTCTTCTGGTCTTGGCTGGGCTCGCTTTCATCGAAGAGTTGACTGGCGTTTGCGTCATCGAGTGTGGGCTCAACGGGGATGACCGGTACCGCTCGGCTCTGCTCCATGTATCTCATCTTCCAGCAGGGTACCTCAAGCATATCTTTTTCATGGATAGAAAATGACTTGTTACGTAATATTATTATGTAACAGTGATCAATCTCACTTTTAAAATCTCTATGTGCTTACATTTGCTAACATCCTATTGGCCAAGTCATATAGCCAAGTTCAGAGTCAGGATAGAAAAACACTCCAGAGTTACACAGCAAAGGTCGTAGCTACAGGAAAGGATCAAGGCCATTTGTCAGTCCACAGATTTAGGTTTCCCAGAATATCAGCTCTACTGAATGATGATAGATTTTACATTAAAAATTTTATTTTTGCGTAAAAAATATTCCATGATCAGATAAGTTTGAGATGTGTCGGGTGCAGTAATAAATAATGTTAAACAGGTGTTTTAACAATGGTACTCTTCAAATTTTCATGAATGTGTCATGAGACACCATTTCCAAGTGAAGATCACAGCCTTTCTCAAACCGGTTTGAACATAGAACCCCTTTGTTCTTCACAGAGCATCTGGAGGATCAAGCTTATAAAACACACTTTGGGAAAAGAAGATTAAAAATTTTAAGTGGGATTCACATAGCAAAACAAAAAACACATAAATTAAAAACATAATAATAATACACCCAGAAATGATTCTAATAATAAATGTGTAGGTTTATATAAATAAAACTACAAAACTATTCCCTGAGATATATAAAATAAAGATTTAATTAAATGGAGACACACCATCATTCCGGAAGAAAAGAATCAATATTATAAAGAAGGCAATTCTTTATAAATTGATTTATAGATTTAACATAACTCCAAAAAAAATCTTAATGAAATAATAATAACCAAGTGTTGGTAAGAATACAGTGGAAACAGACATTTTTATACTGCTGGTGGGAGTTTAAATTGGTACAACCTTTCTAAAAAGCAATATAAAGTCTTAAAATTACACAGCCCTGTTGACCCAAATTTAGTAATATACCCTAAAGAAATGAAATGTAAAAAAAAAGTATTTGTATGGATTTTTATCATAATATTGTTTAAAAGAAACAAAATATTGGTAATAACCTAAATGTCCAACAATAGGGGAATCACTAAATAGATTTTCAGGTTTTTATAGCAATAAAAATTACACAAGGTTAAAATTCATGATTTAAAAATCTAATCAGATATAGAAATGCTTAACTTGTTGAGGGGAGAAAGCAGAATATTGAGATATATTGCAATATGATCCCAACTGTATTATCTGTTTTCACATAGAATGAAAACCATGAGAAAATAAAACAAAATACTAATATTTCTGAACTTCATTTATTTGAATTTTCTGTATTTCCTAATTTGTATATATAAACAAGTTAGGAAATATAGAAATATTATAGTATATTTATATTTTTAAAAACTATGTCAGTAAATATTGTAAAGATGAGAAAAATTGTTAAGATTATCTTAAAAACGGTGAGATCGGCCAAGATAATGTTGCAAAAGGAAAGTTATGGTGGGGGATGCATAAGAGGCAGGACTTATCCTACTAACATGGAAATAAATAAACGATAAAGTACAACGGTAATGGTTCGAGTTGACATACCGGTGAGCAAAAGTCCCCCAAACAGGCTATAAATATCAAAGGATTTAATAAATGATAACCTAATAGGAGTACTACTCAATAAATGGAATTGGGAACATTGACCATTTAGGAGAAGAAATGCTCAACAAACACAAAATAAATTTTAAAAGGCTTAAAGAGCTAAATTTAAAACAATGAAATTATTAAAATATAGAATAACAATATAAATGCCCAACTAAACTTAGAAAGGGTAAAATTTTTTAAAGCATAATCCATGGAATATATTATCAAAGAAAAGAGTGACTGAGTGTACTAGTTAATCATTAAGAAATTCTCAACTTCAAGATGATCAAATAGAAAATTAGAAAGCATCAAAATCTGGAGAAAACATTTTCAGCAACTAGAACCAACAAAGGTCTCATGACCTTTACGTACATGAAGGGCCCCTACAGATCCTCATCAATGGGAAACAGTATCCTGCACAGCTGACTCTACAAGGAGTCTCTTCTGTATCATCTCTCCAATCCTCATTCTCCTCACCTGTCAAACTGAGCATAACCCCCCAAAAGAGCCGTTGTGAGGATTAAATGAGATAAAGAATATAAACTGCTTTGCACATACCTAGTAATTAGTGAGCGCTCAATAAACGTTAACTAGAAACACTCTTATTCATTCAACAAAAGTCTATCTGGTACCAACAATGAGTTGTATGCTCTGGTAGGCACGAAGGATAAAAAAGGGGCATGTGACAAGGAAGTTTATATACAAACGGTACATGAACTGGCAAGGCTTCTAGAATGTGATGTTACAATGGGGTGGGGACAAAGTGACATGGAGCAAGGAAGTCCATGAAGTCCATTCATCCTAGTCTCCAGGGGGCATAGAAGGCTCCTGGAGGTGGCGGTTTCAAGTGGAGCTCTAAAGAATGAAATGTTAAGCAGGCAAAGGGAATGGAAGGGCAACTGGGCGAGAAAGGACCACATGTGTGAAGGTTGGGAGATGGAACAAGAGTGTTTCTAAACCACAGAAGCAGTCACCATTGCAGGACAGTAAATCTTATGGTGGAGACTGGGGAAAGGGGAAGCTAGAAGGGTTGGCAGGGGCTTCAGGTACTGGGTTAGGGAGTCTGAACTTTCACATCAAAGGTGACAAGAAACCATGAAAGTGTTTTAAGTAGGGGTGTGACGTTCAGATTTATACTTTGAAATGTTCACTCTGTTTGCAGTGTGCAGAATGGGTTGGAAAGAGCCAAAGTTGGAGGTGGAGAGCCCAGTTAGGAGCTAAGGCTTTGATCGTCAGAGATTCTGGAGGCTGAGCCAGGACAGAGGCAGTGAGGATGAAGCAATGTAAACAGATCTGAAGGATATTTAGGAAATAGAATAAAGAGATGTGACTGATTGAATATAAGTAATGAGTGGCAGGGATTTGTTAAGGGTGACACTCAGAAATCTCAAAGCTTTCAGAATAAATATGGCAAAGGTTAGAAAGAGGCAATTCAAAAAAAATACACATGGGAGCATGGAAATAGACATGAGAAGTATTTAATATTAGGTATAATTAAAGAAATGTAAATTAGAAATATAATTTTATCATCTAGCAAATGGTATGTGTTAAATTTGTATTCAGAAAAATATGTTATTTTTAAGGCTCCTTTATAGCATGTGTGTTATCTGGACATACTGGTAAAGGAGTGGCCATTTATCGTTCCATGTTTCTTCTATTTCATGGGTCCTTGACTGACTACCCACTATATACAGGCACTATGGTAGGTGCCCAGGATTTAAAGTCAAATAAGAACCTTTCCTGCCCCTTGATACAGCACGCAGGCTGCAAGTTGCTGGTTACAGGGTGTTATGGTCAAGCCATTATTAGCACAAGATGCCAGAAGAGGACTAAGATGGGGCTTGTAAATAGAACTTGGCTGGAGGGAGGAAGTATCAGAAGAGAAGATGCCGAAGCCAAGGTCCTTTGGGTTCTGGAGTAAACTTGAAGAAGGATGTTAACCATTCTACTACAGAAATTCAGAGAGAGATGCAAAGACAAGTGATTCTGCTAAAAGCTCTAGTCTACAGACTACTCCACTTGGGCAAGTCAAGATTCTGCTGGCTGATAGAGAGGTGTCTCCTTCCGGGAAGGCATACAGGAGTGTACTGCCATCCAGTGGCAAGACGGGACGTGCGACTCAATTGCTTTTCATATCCTTCCAAGCCACTGCTGAGATTTGAGGGCCTTCCAGGGGAAGGAAATGGCTCAAAGTAAATCAAAGATGGTGGCTGGAGAGATGAGCAGATGCTTTCTTTAACCCCCTGAAGAAAGATCCCACCTTTAGTATACGTGTTTTTCTAAGATGTCTTGGTGTTTGTAACTAAATGTCTCTCTCCCTTCTCTCCTCTCCTGTCCCTATGACTGATGGACACAAATTCTGGTTTTGGTACCGGGAAAGCTAAGTAGACTGGATCAGTTCATGGCACATTCATCCAACTAAGTGGTAGAGTTCAGAACTTACTTCTTTGTATTTTAAAAATCTCATTCTTAATATCATATTCCAATCATCATGAATTTCCAACTCTAGATATTGGTCATGACACATACCACATCTTGGAATAAGGTTATTGGATCAGAGAAATCCAAGATATATTTATTCAACAATTTATTTTTCATAGCAAGTATTAGATTCTAAGTCTTAGAGATATGAACAAAAAAGACCTCTTCTCCTCTTACAACACAAGAACAACAACAACAAAAAACAGAAACAAAAACGATTTAAAAATGGATAAGGAATTTGAATGGACATTTTTCCTAAGAAGATATACGAATGGCCAATAAGCACATGAAAATGTTCTCAACATCACTAATCATTAAGGAAATGCAAATCAAATCCATAATGAGATACCACCTCACGACCATTAGGAGGCAGCTATAGAAGGAGAAAAAGAAGGAAGGAAGGAAGGAAGGAAGGAAGGGAGGGAGGGAGGGGGAGGGAGGAAGGAAGGAAGGAATGGAGAGAGGAAAAGAGGGAGGGAGGGAGGGAAGGAGGGAGAGAGGGAGGGAGGAAATAAGTGTAGGTGAGGATGTGGAGAAATTGGAATCCTGGTGCACTGTTAGTGGAAAAGTAAAATTATGCAGCACTATGAAAAACAGTATGAAGTTTCCTCAAAAACTTACAAATAGAATTACCATGTAATCCAGCAATTCTACTTCTGGGTATGTTCCCTAAATAATTGAAAGCAAGGTCTTGAAAAGATAGCTGTACGCCATGTTCACAGCAGCATTATTCACAATAGCCAAAAGGGTGGAAGCAAGCCATATGTCCATTGACAGATGAACAGATAAACAAAATGTGCTTTGCCTATATGATAGAATATTATAACAGCCTTAAAAGGGAAGGAAATTTTGATACATGCTACAACATGGATGAATCTTGAATACATTATGCTAGGTGAAACAAGACAGTCAGGAAAAGATAAATACTGTATCATTCCACTTATATGAGGTACATAAAGTAGTCAGAGTCATAGAGGCAGAAAGTAGATGATGGGTGCCAGGGGCTGAGGGGAGTGGGGAATAGGGAATTGTTTATGTACAAAGTTTCAGTTTTGCAGGATGGAGAGAGTTATAGAGATTGGTTGCACAGCAATGTAAATATACTTAACACTGCTGAACCATATATTTGAAAGTGGTCAAGATGGTAAATTGCATGTTATTTAGATTTTACCACAATTTTTAAATAAAAGATTTGCACTCTATTTTCAGGTTGCTTACACTTTTGTACCAGTAAGGTGATTTAACACTCCTTAGTCTAAGGCCTTCCATGGCTATTCCATTCAGATAATTCATCTTTATATAGGTGGATGTCTTCTGTGTGGATGCAGCTTTCTTGGTTTTTTGTTTTTTTTTTTTCCTGTAAACATTCTGGTTTGGAGCTTCTTTAATTTACAGGTCAGAAACCAGAGATTTAATGAAAGGGGACATGTTCAGCGTTAGAAAACTACTGCAGAATCCAGGATGGCCCTGATGCATCCCCTCTGGTTCACTCGAAAGCACTGTTTTTATTATGTTTTGTTTTGTTTTGTTTTGTTTTGTTTTGTTTTGTTTTGTTTTGTTTTATCTAGAAGGGCCTTTGATTAACTATCTCGAGCTTTCTCACAAGGTCATCAGCTCAGACAAATGCACTGACAGTTATTGGCCAGCAAAATGAGATGATCTTACTCCGGACTCAAGCTCATCAGGGTCCTTCCTCTGTCTAGTAAGTTCAGCCAAAGGCAGGGGGTCTCTACAAAAGAATTTCTCATTCTCTAGCTGCTCTTAACCTCACCTTTCAAATGGAATTGAAGAGTTCTCTGGGCTGCGAGCCCCTGCCCCAGCCTTTATGATGGGGCTGGGGGGCGGCGAAGGAGGCGGGCGGGGGTGGAGGTGGTGAGGGCTGACCGCAGGCTCAAGAAAGAACAGTCTCCTTTTCACAGCCTTCACGTCTACCTTGAACGAGTTGCTCAGAAAGACTTGTAGCTGCTGAATCTTGGAGTTGCAAACAGAGTAGTCTTCCTCCTGCTTTGAATAGAGACACGCAGAAGCGGTCCACCCTTAAAATGCTTGAGTACCAGCCAGGGTGATACAATCAGAAAAGGGCGGGGAGAGGGGGCAGAGTAATGGAAGGGGAGGGAGGGAGGGAGGAAAGAAGAGAGAGACAGCCGCCTTCAGCTCTGGAAATGACCTGGTCATTTAAAAGTCTCTGCGTCATCTCCATCAGCCTCTCTCTGGGAGTTTCCTAAATGGCTGTGACAATAGCCGGTTGAAAGCATTTGGGCTGTTGAGTCCACAGCCTCTCTGGCCAGGCTAACGCCAGATGTTTCAGACAGATGTGCACCAGGGCCTCCCTGTCAGCAGGAGCCCTCACTGCTTGGTGTCACTTCTCCCTGTTTTGTGCCCTGACATTTGGAATTCAGCCAGAGGCAGGCTCTGTAGGTCACGTAGATTCTGGTATTTTTAGACTCAATAACAAAAAAATAGCTCATTCTTCCCTTATGAAAGCGTCTCACCTTGTTATCCCTGTGCTGATGTGGATGGCATCATCACATGGTGTGGAAGAGAGAGGATAGATTCTGGGATCAGGTGAGCATCCTGGGTCCTTTTACAGGATATGCTGGCCATAAGGTTTTATGCAAGTTATTCAGCCTTCCGAAGATGTAGTGTGTATACTACGAAATGAGCATGTTGGTAATCTCTCTCTCAAATGGTTGCTGTAGGAGTCAAAGAAAACATCCATAAATAAACTACACATTGCCACACAGTTGCTCTGTACACCAGCGGTCAAAGCATGTGGTCCCCATGCCCCATCCATGCCTTGATTTTAACCCATCTGAATGGTCAGGTGCCCACAGACCTCACTTCTCCATATCATTTACATCCAGTTTACTTCACCCATGTTTGCCACCAGCTGTGTCTGGAAAGTTTGAATTCGAGACCCTCGACACGGAGTGTTAAAGGTAAGCAGCATTCAGGATGCAGAGCGGGCATCCACATGGATCCACAAATGTGCCTTTGTGAGCACATCAAGAAAGAGCCTTGTAGTGAGGAGCAACCTCTGACTCACTGATAACAGGGGCGTAGTAAGTCAGAGTGGTCAGTTAGAGGAGTTTGCAATGTCGAAGAAAACAGCCCTGAGGACGGGAACACTCTTGTCACTCTTTCTATAATAACAATGTGCTACGTTACGAAGCCTCGCTGCAATTAGAGTTGCCTTGGTCTATACAGTACTGGCACTAAAATAAACATATTAGTGTTCATTGTAGAAAGCCCAGAAACAGAACTTAGCACCTGTAGGAACTTAGTATCCAATAAAGGTGGCATTTCCAGCTAGTAAGGAGATGATGGATTTATTTCATAAAAGAAGTTAGGGTTATTTGTTAACTGTAAAATTACAGTTGTTTTACATTGTACTCTTCACACTATAAACCAACATAAACTCCAAATGGATAAAA
>NW_011888907.1:1537251-1543387 GCF_000151845.1 Pteropus vampyrus | reverse complement strand
CTGGAAACATTGTTATTTTGGTTGGCATACTCACCGAGGGTCCGCTATTATCACTACTAGGTAGATGCTGCATATGGCTGAGCTTTAGGACACAGTACTGTGACAATGCTTCCTTCTCAGCATGGTTCTGTTTTGCTTGATTTTACCATCTCCTTTGTTCATTTTGGTGTATTTGTCACATTTCATATTTCAAACCCAAACTCTCAGCCCATTGTTTAAATTTCCTCTTAATATGTTTGGACCCGTGCAGTACTCTATCAGCTTCATTTCCTTTGAGAAGTCTCTCTCAGAGCCTCCTGAGCTACTCCAGTGTGGGCTACTTGCCCTCCATGTAACCTGGGGCTTCCTTCACCATCATTCTAGGACTCCACTTGCATATTCACTGTGCAGTAACTCTCATGTCCTTCTGCCCCTTGGTTTACAATCTCATCTTGGTGGAACATAGCTTCCAATAGCTTCCCAAGAAAGGCAGACTTGGAGGTAAATATCTTATGTCTGGAAATGGCTTTATTCCATTCATTCACATAAGTGATCATTTGAATGAATATTGCATTCCAGGGTGCAAATCATTTTGCATCAAAATTCGAGTCCTAACTGCTGATGTTGCTGTTGAGAAGACAGTCATTCTGATTGCTTATCCTTTGCATGTGATCTACCTTTTCTCTTCCCTGGAATGTGGAGGGTCTTCTTTTAGTCCTAGTGTTCTAAAATTTCTCAAAGATGTGCCATGGCGTGGTCTGTTACCATGTATGTTTTGAGCATTTATTGGCTCTTTAAATCTAGAAACGTGCCTTCATATATAGACAATTCCTTGAACTGTTTCTTTCATGATTTTATTCCTTTTACTTCATCAGTTTGCTCTTTCTGGAACTATTTTTCAGATATTGGTCCTTCAACACAGGTCTTTTCATTTTTTCCCCCATTTCTTTTACTTTCAGTTCTGCTTTCTCTGAGAATTCCTTAGCTTTACCTCCCAACCCTTCTGTTAAGTTTTTATTTTTTGCTATCATAGTTTTCATTTCTAAATGATCTTGTTCTCCGAATGTTTCTTTTTAAAATATCAGGTTCTTGTTTCAGGACTGCAATATACTCTCTTATTCTCTAAAAAAAATTACCGATGGTTTTAATTTTATTTTTGTGCTTTGCACGTAGTCTCAGTTTCATCAAGCGGCCTTTTAGATTTTTTTTTATTCTGGTGTCATTTTTCCTTTGGAGGTTTTCCTCAGATCTCCAATTCTCCTTAGATGTCTGATAATCTTTAAGACTGAGAGTCTAAGAACACGGAATGTATGGATGGGCCTCGTCGTCTGGCCCTGTCACACTAAGATAATCTGTCTGGCCTGGTTCACTGGGAAACTCTCAATTCAGTAACTTTATGTCATTCTTCTGGAGCAGATCATATCCCGAGAGAAGGTTTTTCTATCCTCTTGCTTGAAAGATAAAGGTACGGCTGCTAGTGTACTGGAGCCAAGTGGGGAAGCATGCTAGGGAAAGGGGTCTTACTGGATCCTACTGTTTTCACAGGTGCTCACATCATCATTTGTGCTTGGCTTCCCAAACCCAAAGATCTTCTCTTTTATCCTTCTGGGAAATAAACCTCTGGTCTTCTGCAAGAGTGGAGGAGTCACCTCGCCAGATAGAGTAGAAAAGAGATTTGAGGACCTAAATTCTTATACAGATACTTTAAACCAATCCTCCTGATAACTCCCCTCTTCACCCCTCATTCCAGGCACGCTTGCTGCAGCCAATTCTTAAGCTATTTGACGATTTATAAACATAAATCTGGTTGATTCTCCATTTTCCTCACTGCCTCTGTAGAATTCTGTTTCCTTGGATCTGCTAATTTACTACTCATCTATATACTTTCCACCTTCAAAGTTTTGTTGCTATTATTTCCTCACCTCATTTCCCTTTCTTTTCGGGCTTACGTTTTTTGAAAAAATCCCTTTACTGTGAATAGATTTCTAAAGGAGGCAAAAGTAGATACATGTGTTTAATTTTCCATTGTTATCTTCTGGTTCTTATTTACATAATTAAGAAAAAAATGCTTATAAGACCTTTCCTTGGTGATCCCAAAGCTAGAACAAGAAGAAGTGAGATAATTTAGTGTTTAATGGAATCAGGTGAAGATAGTCTCATACATCTATCTGCTCCCTGGGGATAGGTGGTCCAGTCAATGGGAAGCTAGTATCCAAAGTCTATGTCTCCCCTTCAGTGGGCACTGGCTGGTGTTGTCTTCTGTGTCTTCTATTCTGAAACTACCTTTTTTCTATCAGCCCTTTTTAACTAACTCCTGTCTTTCAACATATTAATATTATCGGTCAAGTAATAGACAAGTCCGACTGAACCGGGAGGCTTTTGTATAACATTACTAAAACTCTACATGAGTTGGTGCTTTGTGTAACACACAGAAGGCAAAGCTACCTTCTAAGAATTTTTATTTTAGGGATCACCAAAACACCATCTTCTCCTTGTCTATCTAGCCACGGACATGGTTAAACATAAGTCCAAAATTTCAATCCAAAAGATTAAAAAGCTAAGCCATATTCCTCAAGGAAGAAGAAATTATTCTAGCCCCTCTAAAAAAAGAAAAAATACCTTGAGCATGAAATATCACAAATATCAAATGTAAATTCAAATCACTCAATATTCTTTGATTCACCTTAATGAAAGCTACCAAGCAGCCACTTCATGAAATGTGCTGTCCCAGTCTGACAACGATAAAGAGCAAAGAATAAAATTAAGAAGAGTAGAACACAATCTCTGACGTCAAGGACATTATAATATAGTTGTTGAAATAAAAGCAATCCTGAAACATCTAAAAAGTATAAGCTGATGTGAATAAATCTAGTTCAAATAATCCAAGAGGAGATAAGAAAGGGAAATCAGAGGAAGAAAAAACAAAGAGAAAAAACAGAAAAAGTAACAATAGCATGGTAGCCCTAAGTCTAAATATAGCAATAATTACATTAAGTATAAATGGTACAAAACCATAAATTAAAAGAAAGAAACTGTCAGAAGAGGTTTAAAGTATGTCTTAACTATATGTTGTCTGTAAGAAACTCAATTCAAATATAATTATATAAGAAAGGTAAAGTAAAACAATGGGAAAGGATATATGATGAAAATACTAATAAGAAAGCTGCAGTGGCTATTTTAACAGGACATGAAGTAGACTTCAAAGAAAATTACAGAGGATTAAGAAAAATATTACATAGTGATAAAAGGGTTGATTCACAAAGGAGGTATAGCAGTTCTAAATGTCATGCACGTAACAACAGAGCTTTAAAATACATAAAGCAGAAACTCACAAAACTAGAAGAAAAAATAATCAAATTCACAATTATAGTAGGAGACTTAACACTCCTTTCTCATTAATAAATAGACCCAGTAGACAAAAAAATCACCAAAGATATAAAAGAACTAAATATACCATGAAATAAATGAATTTAATTGATATTCATAGAGCATTCAACCCAACAACAGCAGAATACACATTCTTTTCTAATGCACATGAAAAATTCATCAAGATGGACCGTATCCTAGATCATAAAACAAATCTTAACAAATTAAAATAATTGAAATCATACAAACTTAATTTACTGAACATAATAAAATTAAACTGGGAATAAATAACAGAAAGATAATAAGAAAATTACCAGACACTTGGAATTTTCACAATATGTTTCTAAATAATTCATGGGTCAAAGAAGAAGTCTCAAAACACATTAGAATATAATTTGAATTAAACTGAAATATATAAAAACATAATCAATCAAAATGTGTGGGCTGCAGCTAAAGCAACGCTTAGAAATTTTTAATATTAAGTGCTTCTATTAGAAAAGATGAAAAGTGTCAAATCAATAAGACATATATTGCTTTGACATTAGACTCTACAGATATTAAAAACCTAGTAAGCATATACCATACACAGCTCTATGCATATCAAGTTGACAACTCGAATGAAATGGGCTAACTTCTCAAAAACCACAAACTACCAAAATTCTCCTACATGAGGTAGATAATCTGAATAGTGTTATAACTATTAAAAAAATTAATTCATAATTTTAAAACCACCTGAAATAGAAAATCTCAGGCCTAGATGGTTTTACTGGCAAATTCCACCAAACATTTAAGGATTCTACGCAATCTCTTCCAGAAAATAAAAGAGGAGGAGACACTTCAAAGCTTACTTCATGAGGTCATCATTATTTTGATACCAAAATCGGACAAAGAGTACAAAAAATAATTATAGATAAATATCCTTCATACATATAGCACAACTATCATCAACGAAATAATTTACAAATAAAATCCATCGATATATAAATAAAAAGAATAATACACTATAACTAAGTGGGGTGATCCTCAAAATGCAAGGCTGATTCAATATTTGAAAATCAATCAACCTAATCCACCATAGGAACCGTCAAAAGAAGAAAAACCATATGATCATATCAATTGATACAGAAAAAACATTTGAAAAATTTAACATTCATTTATGATAGAAGTTCTCAACCAAATAAGAATGGAAGGTAATTCCCCCAATCTGATAAAGGGCATCGATAAACACCCTACAACTAACATAATGTTTACTGCTATAGATTGTTTCGCCTGAGAAAAGGAACGAAAATGATGCTCACTCTCACCACTCCTATCAGTATTGTACTAGATGTCCTAGCAAGTGTAATAAGGGAAGGGAAGAAAAGTAAAGTGAAGGCATAAAGATCAAAAATGAAGAACTAATACTGTTACTATTTGCCGACGACATGATTGTCTATGTAGAAAATCTAACAGCAACTCTATTAGAATTAATATTAGAGTTTACCGAGGTTACAGAATACAGTCGACACAAGAATATTTATTGTATTTCTATATACTAACAATATATAATATGAAACTAAAACAATGCATTTAGAATAGTTCCAAAAGAATTAAATACTTTCGTATAAATTTAATATAACAATATACAGAACCTAAGTAGAATAGCTAAAACAGTTTTGAAAAAGAAGAATAAAGTTAGAGAAATTAAGCTGTACAATTTTATGACTTACTACACAGCCATAGTAATCAAGGCAACATGGTATTGATGAAGGAATGGATGCATAGATCAATGAAACAGAATAGAGAGCCCAAAAACAGACCCACATGAATATGGACAATTGGTTTTTCATAAGGATGCAAAACTATTCAGTGGAGAAAGAATAGTCTCTTCAACAAATACTGTTGTAACAATTAGATATCTTTCTGCAAAATAACAATAATAATAAGTAATACTAAACCTCAACCTAAACATTGCAGCATTATACAAAAGTTAACTCAAAATACATCATAAATGTAAATGTATAAAATACAATTATAAAGCTTTTAGAAGAAAACGTGGGAGCAAATCTTTGTGAACCGGGAGTTGCCAAAGAGTTCCTAGACGTGACACCAGAAGCATGATCCATGACAGAAATCCTATTCTCTAGAAAAATTTACCCTAAAGAAATAAAAATTTAGGATCACGCAAGAATCTACACGTGAGTGTTTATAAAAGCTCCATTCATAATTATCAGAAACCACAATCAACCAATGTCCTCCAATGGGTGAATGAATAATAAACTATGGTACATCTATACAATGGAGTAGTATCAACAATAAAAAAGAAAAAAACTATTGATGTAGAGGACACTTAGGATGAATCACAAAGGCATTATGCTGAATGAAGGAATCCCGAGTCTCAAAAAGTTATATCATGTATGATCTGATCCATTCCTACGATGCAATAGAAAGACAAAACTCTAGTAACGGAGAGCAAGTCCAGGACAGGGGAGGTGTGGTCAGCACCGGGACGTGAAAGGAATCGGAGAAGGGGTGGCGATGGAGCTGTTCTGAATCCCGATTGTGGATGTATTCATGGGAGGCGAAATAAGTCAGACAGAGAAAGACAAATGCCATAGGATCTCATTTGTATGTGGAATCTAAAGAACAAAATAAACAAACAAACAAAACAGAAATAGACCCCTAGATACAGAGTTCAAACCGATGGTCGCCAGATTGGAAGGGGGTTGGGGGATGGGCGAAAAAGATGAAGGGATTTAGAAGTACAAATTGGCAGTTACAAAATAATCATGGGGATGGGACGTGAAGTACA
>NW_011888907.1:1531110-1537001 GCF_000151845.1 Pteropus vampyrus | reverse complement strand
AACTGTACACCCCTAAAATACTCAGTGTTAACTAAATGATCATTTCGAAAAATAAAATTAAAACTAAACTAAAGAATAATAACGAGCTCATGGCAACTGGGAGGAGGGCATTACTGGCCAAGCAGAGTTGCAGCGAAGACAGTTCTGACTTATCTGAATCCAGGTTCAATGCAGACCCATCAGTGTGGGTGGTCTCAGAGTCTACCTCTCCCTTGCACAGATCTAGTTTACACTGGCCCACCGAGCACATCTGGTCTCCCATCTCAAAAGAGTCCTCTCCCTGCCCCTGATCCTACGTGCCCCGAAGTTTCTGGAAAGTAGGCAGTTTCTGGAAAGCAGGAGGTCATTCATACATCCCTCTCCTAGCCCCACGCAGCCTCTCAGCTGGACTTTCCAAGCTCCATTCATAATTATGGGTGGCTTTTAGCACTGTCATCAGAGGAAAGCAACTGACGATCCATTCGGACTCGTCCCTGAGCGTTTGTGGCTATTTTTGCCTTGTGAATACAAAGCAGAGAGTGGGCCGAGCTGGGCCCGTGGCCATGAGTGTTTGTGTGTATGTGTGAACCACGTGCATGACAGAGCAGAGCGAGAGCCTTTCCGAGAGAAACTGAGTGGGTGGCTGCCACCGACAGGGTGTATGTAGCCAAATACAAAACATCATGCGAGCAGTTTCTGCAGTCAAACACACGGGGTGTCTGCCTGCGTCAGCAGGGCTGTCTCTGCTCCCCCCTGCCTGCGGTGCGATTGCTCTGGGCGGGAAGAGGCTCAGGCTGGGCTGGGAAGGGCTTCTTTAGCTCCTTGCGGGAGTAGAGCCGCTCCGGACTCCGGAAGAACACAACACCGGGAAACACTGCGTGGGGCCGCACTTGTCCAATGAGCAAACCGAGCCACCTAATGATCGATTCAAGCCACAGTTTTCTGATGCAGGCACCGTCCTGCACAGCCATCGCCCGTCCCCTTCACACCCTCCCGCCATTCTCCTTCGCTTCTCAGTCTGGACAGTGGAAGGGCCCCTGGCTTTCTCCTGCTCCTGTGTCAGTAGTGAGAGCTCCAGGAAAGGGGTTTGTTGGGCGCAGCCTAGGAGATTGGCAAGTCGAGATGCAGCAGAACCAGAGAGAGAGCCACGGTCCCCCATGTGCCTGGTCGGTAAGGGATGCCAGGGAAAAACACAGTGATCCAGCTTTCACCCAAAGGCCCTCTGGCCAGTTCCAGGAGACCTCAGCCTGGAAACATCACGACTACTTAAATTTGTTTAAAAAAACACAGACTCTGAGCTCCCAGAGATGAAAGATCTGTATGTCAAGCACCCAGGTGATTCTGATGTCACCTAACCATTGAAGCCAACAATCTCTCAGGAAGGGACGTGGCCTGGGAGACTGGAGACTGGAGTGAGAGGCTCTCTTCTGTCGCTGACTGCATGGACAGTTCAAACTGTGCCGGACTCGACAGGGAGCATGACACCCCCCCAACAGACACAGAGCGCGGGGCCGGTTCTGAAGCTGTCCTATGGCCATGGTGAAGGTCTACACGCTGACCAAGGTCGAGCACGCCGGCTACCCCACCGGCTCAGCAGTGGGCACCTCCAGACAGGAGCACAGTTCTTCTCCAAGGCGAGCAGAGGAAACCCATTCTGATGGAGAGATGCCTGGGGTAAGCTGAGGAGACACAGTCCCCTCAGAAAAACCATATGGGACTGGGACAGGAGGAACAGGGCCTGCAGTGTAAGCTCTGTGACAATAGCTGTGATCCTAGCACAGAACGGGACTCAGGTCTGTCTAAGGCCCTCTGTCCAGAGCACAGGACCCTCACAGGGTCAACAGACTTGCATGTTTGATTTTCCCTAATCTAGAGACAGGGTCTTCTGCCCCTGAGAAGCTGAGCGCCTCATGGTGGGGCTGTCAGAAGGGTCACACAGAGCCCTGGGTAGGAGGGAACCCTGAGAAAGTAAATGTGAGGTATTATTATCCTTCCTCCCCAAACCACATGTGCTCAAGACGCTGGCCCTCCCACACCAAGTTAAGAGGCCACAGAAGTTAAACCTGGATGCCACACAGTTTTACCTATAATGGTGCAAATTACATCATCTGTAACCTTTTTTTCACAACGGGCAAGTTTTCAAACAGCTGTAATTTATGGATGTTCTTCCAAGAGGAATTAGTCAATATATTTGTTTTCCCTTTGATATATAGCCGCAGGAGTGCGTCAGGCATGAGGTTTATTAAGCCTTGCCAATTTGCTGCCGCTTCGCAGCGCTATAGATTTTGCTCGTGGAGTGGGCTGGTTCCACCCCGACATAGAAAAACATCATTCAGAATACTGAAAAGCCTTCCAGCTCCGGGAACACAGAGCGCACGGCGGCCTTGGGAACGAGACTGCTACTTCCCGCAGTCGTGGTTGCTGGGGACTCGGGAGGAGGAGGCCACAGGTCACACCACGTTCTCTCGCGGGTTCTGGGCTGCCGACCAGCACAAGGCCCAGAGGAGATGAGAAGGCTCCTCGCACTCTGCCTTCCTTCGCTGCAGCTGAGGTCAGTCCTCATCTCCGGCAGTCTGGACAGTGGTGGCCAGAGCAGGGGCGTTCTAGCCACTCCACATGGCCACCAGGTCAGGAAACGATGCAGTCAACACAGCGCATCCTCCCCTAGCGCCTGAAACAGGGGACCAGCTTCCAGAGTCAGCCGAGGGTACCTGAGAGTCCAGAAGCCTCCTTCAGGGAAGGCAGCCTCAGCCCCTCCAAAAAGTGAGAGGTGCCCCGTGGAGGGGGGCAGTGGTCCCCCAGCCTCCGTCTGCACAAGAACAACCTGGATGTCTGGGGGGAGTGCAGATCCTCAGGCACAACCTGCCCCCACCGTGTGATTCAGTTGGTCCGGGAAAGCCAGGACTCTGTGTTCTATACAAGAGCTCTCCACAAGGTGATTCAAACCCACTGGCCCCGCTCCTCCCACCTCAGCTCGTCACTGCTTCGATGAATCAGGGTTTCCTGTATCTGAGCAGAATGTCGTTTCTTCTAGAGAGACACAATAAAAGTAGTGAGCACCAGAAAAAATTATAACCTGTCCAATTTAAACGTTACCAGTGTGGGATACGTGCCCACAGACACCACCATACAGAGGAGGCCGGGTAAGGAGAGCTGTCACTTAACAAGTGCCTAGGACATGCAACTATCTCAAGCACCTGCACGATGATCCTGCAGGCAGGTCAGGGTCGACAACTTGACCCGGGGCGCACGGCTGACCAGCGCCACGCTGGCGTGTGGGGCAGGTCTGTCCAGCGGCGACTTCTACGGTCTTCTCAGGCGCCCGAGGCCGTCCTTGCCAGGCTCCTAGCCAGGCACAGGCTCCCGCGGCTCTCCCTGAAGAGCGTTTCAGGTGAGCCCTGCTCTGCTTTCCTTTGCTCCTTTCCCGGGGTCTGATGACTCCCCTCTCGGGAAGCCACTTCCTGTCTGAACAACACACCACACTGCTGTTTGGGTCCCGGTTCCGAGTCCAGCTCTGCTACTTCCTAGCCATGTGGCACTAGGCAAGATCCTGACTCCTCGCTCAGCCTCAGTCCCTCATCTGCAAGTGAAAACAACCCTTAACCCTCCCCCGGAGTAACTGTTCGACTTATGTGGGTTAAAATACACCAAGCTCGTCCGTGGCCCTTTAAAAATGTCCATTATCCTCTGTCCCACTGCATTTCATTCAACGGTCCTGTGTGTTCTGACTACATGCAGGGTGTCCATGGGAAGGACTTATCTGAGTCGTCTAATTTGGGAGATGAGCCTGGACTGGGCCCTGGGAACTTGAATAATTTTAGCTTTCAGTCCGAGAAGAAAGGCACCCCACACAGGCATGCATGAGAGCATGTACGCGTGCACACGCACACACAGTCCTTTGGCCAAATTTGGACTGCTAGAATCAGAGGGTATGGGTGTGACCAAGAGTGCCTGGTCCCCAGAAAAAGTGGGCAGGTGCAGCATCTGCATGCCACCAAGAGTGGGGAAGAGGAGGGTCACAGAATCAAGTATGTGGTGCACGGGGAGCAGGACAGACTTGACAGGAAAGGCAGATGGCTGGGAATGGGTATCAGGAAGGGCCCACAACATGCAAATGAGAAACACTGGGGATGTGCGATGTCGGGTGGGTGAGGACCGGGATCAAGTGAGGACCGAAAATAAGCTTCATAACCGCATCCAAACGCCCGCACCCGAACAACTGCATCAAAAAGTCCACATCAGAGCGGTCTACACACACACAGAAACTCACAGACACGCACACACATAGGCACAGGGACACAGACACACAGACGTGAACGCACAGGCACACAGGCGCACAATGACACATATGCAGGCACTCACAGACAGACACACGCTCACACACAGAGACGCAGGGACAAAGACCTACAGACACACGCGCAGACACACTCGGACACACACACTGCTCAAGCACAGCATCCCTAGCACTGTCTGGCCTGCAGCTCTGCACAAGCCTGGCTGTCTGAATATAAGGAAATGGGGTAAGAACTTTAAGTTCTGCCATTAAAATCAGGGATCAAGAAGAAGCAACTGACTTTATATTTACACACAAAGAACCAGAGGACTCTGAGGCCCCAGGAGACGGAAAACAAAAATTTGTGTGAGCTTTAATCCAATGCGTATTGACTCTGCCAGAATAATGGACTCTGCAGAGTAACGGGACCCACCCAGGCAGCTCCCTGGAGGCAGGTTGGTGTTGACTTATGTTAGTGCCTGGATGTAGGAGGCAGGAGACCCTAGGGGAGCGAGAGGGGGTGTGGGGGACTGGCGGGGCAGCTCTCAACAAGCTGGACACTCATCTCTTCACAGATCTCCCTTTGCCATAGACTGACTCCCTGTGAAACACACCTGCCTGTCACCCAGGGTCCCTCCTTGACAGTTACCAAGACTGCAATGAAGCAAAAAAGGCGATTAGTGCCTTAGTATCTCTCTCTCCAGAAGGGAAACTCCAGAAGGACATGGAGCGTGTGTGTTTTGCTCAACGGCTATACTCCGAGGGCCTAGCATATAGTAGATGTTCAATTAACACAGACGATGGGAAACGGATGAACAACTTAACAGACAGTTTTGGAGCCAGCAAAGGCAGCTGGATGCCAAGGACATGCTCCTTAGCTGAGAGAATCTTGTCATTATCCAGGGATAGCCCAAGTACCCATTCGAGTCCTGGCCCTGCTCCCCCTTCTTGCCACCTACTCCCCACCCAAGCAGGGTTCACCTGAGTTTCTCAGAGGCACTCAGAGAAATCCACAAGATTATACCTCAAATATATCAAAGCTGGGCAAAACCCTGTCAAAGGGACACAATAGGGGAAGGAATGTTGCCAAAAAGGATGGAGGTAAAAATCACTAAGATGGGGCCCTGATAAAATAGTGTTATTTCCATTTATATCCCAATTCCTCATTATGCTCCTCACCCGCTCCTTCCCTCCCATGGCCCCAACCAACCCTCTCTCCATCGCAGCTTCCCAGGGCCCTCCCAAACCCCTCCATCCATTTCATCTCTCTCCCACAAAACATCTGTTCTCAGATTAAAGGCTTAGCCAGCAACTGAATTTATATTTCAAATGTCGAGACTTCCACTTTCAGAAAATATGGAATAAACGGAACTAGATTTATATTCCCTCCTGAAACAAACAAACAAACAAACAAACAAACAAACAAAAACAGACAATATGTATAAAACTACAGTTCTCAGACATTCGAAAGTGTGTAGCACGGGCAACGATCCCCAAAAGAAGGGACACACCTAAGGCGAGCCCTGTGACTCCCCCATCTTCCTGCCTGCAGAGCATTTCCAGGTGACAGGGCAAGGAAGGGCAACCCAGAAAGAGCTGCCAGTCTTTCAGAGTTGAGGAGACAAAGCCGGGGTCCAAG
>NW_011888907.1:1510734-1529630 GCF_000151845.1 Pteropus vampyrus | reverse complement strand
ACCGCTTTGGCTTCTAGAAATTTCTCAGGGCAGAGATCATCTGGCGGGTGCTGTCATTGTGGCAACAAGCTCTGCTGTCCTCCTGCCAACACCTCCTGTCCCACGCCCTACGATGTCCATTCTTTAGCCCAGAATGAAAATCTTTCTTCTTTTATAACTTTCTGGAGGTGTAATTGCCGTATAATAAACTGCCCATATTTAAATTATAAAAGTTGATATACTTCTTACTTGCCCATGAAACTATCACCACTACCATAATAATGAATATACCCGTCACCTCCAGAAGCCTCCTTATTCCCCTTCCTCCAGCCCATCCTGGCCCCCTCCTCAACTACAGGCGATTGACCACTAACCTGTTTTCAGTCCCTCTACGTTAGTTTGCATTTTGTAAAATTTTATATAAGCACACTCATACATAATGCACTCTTTTTTTTTCTGGCTTCTATAACTCAGGATAATTTTTCTAAGATTCATTAATATCATTTTGCGCATCCACAGTTCATTTTCTTTTATTGCTAAGTAATATTCCATTGGATGGATATAACACAATTTATTTATCAATTTACTTATTTATGGACATTTGGTTTTTTTACAACTTGGGACTATAACAAATCAAGCTGTAGAGCACGTCTGAATGCAAGTCTTTTAAGGACATCTTTTTATACCTAGGATTGGAATGATTGGGCTACATTATAGATATATCTTTAACTTTTTAAACTATTTTCTAAAGCAGTTATACCAGTTATATTTCTACCAGCAGCGTATGAGAGTTCTGGTTCACCAACGTCTTCTGACACCTGGCATGATTTTTTTTTTTTTTTAATTTGAGTCATTCTTGCAGACATCTAGTGACACCTCACTGTGCTTCAAATTGACGTTTCCTTAATGACTAATGATGTCGAGCATCTTTACACGTGCTTATTTACCATCCACATAACTTCCTTTGTGAAAGGTTTTTCAATTCAATTCTTTCGCCCATTTTTTATTGCATTGTTTGTGTTATGATTCAGTTGTAAAGCAGGATAAGGGGGGAAAGAGTAACAGAGAAGGCTATTTTGAATAGTATGACTAGAGAAGGTCTCTCTAGGTAAGTGCTATTTAAACAGAAGCCTGAAGGAGGTGAGGAAGTAAGCCCTAAGTATATTTGAGAGAAGAGGCTTCCCAGAGGAAACATAGGCAGTGCAAAGGCCCTGAGGCAGAGAAGTGTTTGGTGTGTTTGAGGACTAGCAAGGAGGCCAGTGGGACTGGGGCAGGGGAGAGAGAGAGAGAGAGAGAGAGAGAGAGAGGAGATATTCATATAAGAATATCTACTTCACAGAGCATTAAGTGAGATACTGAATAGTAAATATTTAATTTAAAGAGTCAGTTTAATACAACTATTTACTCACTAGACTATGCTCAACCTCTGCCCTTTCGATGCTTAGCTCCTGGCTCCTCTTTTGAAGCCACTCTTTGCCATTCCAAAGGTTTTGTTCCCTCACATGTGCCTCTCTGGGGCCTGCGGTTGCCTCATCCCACGGGCCTGGCCCAGGATCATTTAATCAGAATTGTTTAAACTTTTTGCTGGACTTCATCTACCATTATGATGAGACATAAAAGTTTAAGAGCTTTTGTCAAAAAAAAAAAAAAATCTATGATCCAGCTCTATACAAGTTCTAATAAATCTTCAAAGAGGGAATTTATCATCTCTCAATAAATGTGTCCCTTCTGTACTATCTTCTGAAAACTCAAAAACCCCAGATATAAATCTCAACTGGAGGCTTCATGTTTCTCTTCCCAGGGGGAAGATGTTTCAGGCCCTGACAGGGCTGCCCCCGCCCCCGGCAGTGCCGATCTCCTCCCAGGGTCTCTTGTCACTCCTTGTCACGCAGGCCTTCCTCCCCACTCCCTCAGCCTCTGCTTCTCTTCATCTCGGGGAGCCCCAGAGCATTCTAGAGAAGCTGCGGCTGTGCAGGAAAGCTCCCTGGGCCCCCGTTTCCTCATCTGGCAAGTAAGCAAGTCAAGCCACAGGACCTGGGTGGGCCCCTCTTATTCCAGAGACCCCTGGTGGTACCCAGCCTGCTGTCTGCTGAGGCTTGTCGGATGAGGCCAAGGGGCTAGGAAGTCAAGGTCAGATAAAGATGTGAGGAGGGAGATTTCCTGGGGACAACTCAAGGGCAGTCATGTCCTCAGAAGGTCGGCAGGGAAGGCAAAGCTGCAGACCTGTTACATGCGACGACATGACAAACCCTGAAACGTTTGCTAAGTGAAACGAGGCAGACCCAAAAGGCCCCATACTGCATGCGTGATTCCATTTATGTGAAATGTCCATCATAGGCAAATCCACACAGACGGAAAGGGGATTAGTGGTTGCCAGGCCACAGGGTGCGGAGGGGAGCACGTAGATCGGGACTGACTGCTAATGAGAACGATTCTTTTTGGGATGATAACAATTTTTTGAAATTAGATAGTGGTAATTGTTGCAAAACATAGTTAATATGCTGGAAACCACTGAACTGTGCACTTTAAAATGATGAATATTGTATTGTGTGCATTATACCTCAGTTTAAAAATATGTAGCTCTTAACTGCAGTCCTTGGCAAGGTGAAGGAATTGGCTGAGAATGGTGGGCAGCGGGACTGGGGAGCTCAGCCAGCTTGGGGAAGGGCGGGAGGATTCAATGCCGGCGAGGGCAGGCGGATGGGCTTTCTGACCCAGGGGGCCTCTCTGCTCCCAGCAAGGCCCCAGCCCGGGATGGAGAACTTGGCCATGGTTGTGAGGCCCAGAGCCCAGGAGGCCCAAATCCAAATCCTAGATGCAGAGCTTCTCAAGGTATGACCCCAGGTCCATCTTCATCAGAACTAGCTCGGGGCCTTGTTAGCCAAATAGGCCCCCAGCCCCATCCCAGACTGGCTGAACTGGATTTTTATTTTTAACAAGCTCTCTAGGTAATTCTTTTGCACACTCAAGTTTGAAAAACATTTCGAGCTAGAGTGCTTTTCAAACTCTAAAGGGCGTACGAATCGCCTGGAGAGCTTATTAAAATATAGATGATTTTGATTCTGTGGGTCTAGGGTGGGGCCTGGGATTCTGCATTCCTAATGAGCTCTCAGGCCTGCTCATGGCCTTGGTCCCTAGATTCCACTCTGAGGAGCAAGGATTAGAACAGTTCTTAAATTTGGCTTTATACTGCAATCGCCCAAGAAGCTTTAAACACCACTGAGGCCTGGGTCTCCCTCTCTGAGGCTCTGAATTGATCTTTGGGGTGGTCTAGGCATCAGAGATTTTAAAACTTTCCCCCAGGTGATTCTAGTACGCAGCCAGGGGTGCAAACCCCTGCGGCAGAGGGAGACTGGAGTTCTAAGCAGGTGTCCAGGTAGATTAAGGAGTGGAATCCAGGGGAATCAATGTCTCTGTATAGGAACAATTCAGAGGGGGTAGGGGCCACACAATTTCTGTCTACACATGTAGGAGGTGCCGCTGTCACACCCCTGGAGCCTGAGAGCGTGAACACAGTGCTAGAATGGCCACCTCCGAGCTCAGCAGTCCTACATGGCTCCAAGCCTGGGCCTGACAGTGGGGTCCATCAGAAGATCCGGGTCGAGGAAGCTTCGTGAGCAGAGGCGGGGACCCGGCACCTCCTGCCTTGCCCAGAATATCTCAATTATCGGAATCACCTTACATTCAAGGACAGCATTGCTAGGGAGGTCTCGGGGGCTGGAGGAATCAGCAGAGTGTCATCCCTTCGACTCTCATTCCTGCATGTCCCCAGCTGCAACCGCAATTGGTTTTGATTGGAGAACGTTGAGGGATGGGGAACTTCATATCCTCCAGGCTTGCATTAGGGGGACTCTCAGCATTTCGAGAAAGACACACACTCCAGGAGGAAGAAAGATATGGAGAGAAGGGTCCTAAAAGTGCCGTTTGCCAGGTAGCCAGAGACAGATGCTGAAAGCAACACACAGGCACGTTGGCAAGAGCGTGCCCAAGCTGCGTGGAGCAGAAACACAGGCCATATTTCAGCAGGAAATAAAAATGTGTCTGTAATTAATGATCCTCCAGGAACACACGGCCTTATTAATGTAGCAATTTGGAGAAACATAATTCACTAGACATCAGGCTTGAATTGCCAGAATGGTTTTTCATCTGGAGGAAGGTTCAGGGAGAACAGGAAGTGGAGGAGGAGGAGGCACAGGTGGTAGGGTCCCCTGGGAAGGGTGCCAGGGGCGGGGCACTGGGAGCGAGCAGGGAAAGGGCCGGGAAAGCCATGTTGATCTGCTGGGACACTGGGGAGAGGAGGCCACTGATCACTAGCAGTACCCAAGTGCCCCACCTCCGCACTATGGCCACAGAGCTGTGTGTGTAGACTGCAGAGCCCGATGGTCTTGTTCGCGTCTGGTCTCTTCCCCTTGGCCCCGCTGCTTGATGTCTCGGTGCCTCAGTTTGTTCATCTGTTAAAAAAAAAAAAAAAAAAAAAGAGCATAATAACGTACCTACTCATAGAATTAAATAAAGCGCTTTAGCACAGTGCCTGGCCTATAGTAAGTGCTAAATGAATAGTTTTCAGTATTGTTGGCGGATTTCATCTGTGCATTCACGGGAAGGATGATAGCATCATGGGGTTCAATGAGGTTTTCTGCAGAAACCCCTCGCTAAGCTATCTGCCCAACTAGCAATGTGAGAGTCTTGTGACAAAAGAGGAAAGAGCAGAGCGGAAATGGCCTGTGTCCCGCTTAGCACACAAATGGGATTCAGTGACAATAATAATAATAATAATAATCAGGAAAACAGAGTCGTTGCGTGTCCTAGGCCAGGCACAGCAAGCAGTGTAAGGCTGACCTATTGATAGGGAAAGAGCAGAGTACAGAGAACCAGGAAACCTGGCATCCAGTCCTACCCTTCGTCTTGGAGCTGGATGGCCTCAGGCTAACTGCTGTTTGCACAAAGCTTTTCCTCGTCTAGAAAATAACTCATCAGATAGTATCTGAGGGCCTGTGTAGTCTAACTTTTTTTTAATGCTATGGTTAAAATGGAAATTTAAATTTATTCAAATTTATCTGAATAAATTTGGAGGACAAAGCTAGGGAAAGTTGCAGAATGCACATCAACAATCCACATGTCCTCCCAGGCAAACCTCTGGATCTCGGTCAGAGAAGCTCGCTTTTGCAGTCCGGGCATGACCACATCATCTGGCGATGGGTCGTACCTCCATCCTGCTTTTCAGCTGCCCTCCCACAAAATCCTAGAGCAGGCATCCCCAGCCCCCAGGCCATGGACCACCTGTTAGGAACCCGGCGCATGGCAGGAGGTGAGTGGTGGGTAGGCAAGCAAAGTTTCGTCTGTATTTGCAGCTGCTCCCCAGGACTAAGCACCTCTGCCTCAACTCCACCTCAGATCATCAGGCATTAGATTCTCATGGGAGCACCGGTCCCTGGTGCCAAAAATGTTGGGGACCTCTATAGAGAAGAAGTCACATTCCCAAGTCCTGACCTTCCCGAGCTCCATCTAGGGGCCCATGTGGTCCCAAATGGCACCAAATTAGACCTCTCCTCCATTAATTTTAATTATGCTCTTCTGTATCATCAGATGCTCTTTCTGGCTCCCTCCTTCCAGCTTATCAGCATGCTCACATCTGCCTTATACTAAAACAAAAAAAGAAACATCCCTTCCCTTCGCTTCTTGATGCCTGACTCCCTTTCCCTCGCAGGCAAGCATCTTGAAAAGTAATTGGCACTAGCTGTCTCTATGCCTTCCAGAGGCATCACTCTGGCTTCCGCCACCACCATTCCATGGAAACCACTCTCACCACATTCATCATCACTTTCCCTGCTGCCAACTCCAAGGAGCCTTTGCCATTACTTATCTTAACACTCAGCTGGATTTAAAAGGCTGGTCACGCCCATCTTTTCAGAACTCCCCTCCTTCGGTCTGCATGGCGCAGGTCCCTCCTAGCCCTTTCCCTGCTTCTCTGATGGTTCGTGATGGCTGGACCTCCTCCTGCTCCCACACCTTAATTGCTCCTATTGTCTAGGATGCTGCATTGGTCCACCTTCTTCTCTTGTTTTTACATCCTTTTCATACAAGAGATTATTCATCCCTATGGTTCTAACTAACATCTAGCTACTTATTATTCCGAATCTTTATCTCCACCGAGACCACTCTCCTAAGAGATAAAATAAGTTGTAAAACCCACGTACTCTATGTCTTTGAATGAATTCTCTATAGCTATCTCCAACTCAGTGTACCCCAGAAAACCCTCTCACTATCATCGCCCCACCCCCACTCCCAGCTTTTTCTTCCTCCTGTGCTCCCTGTATCTGATGGGTCACCCCAGAGCGGCACATCGCTCGCCCTTCCATCCGCCTGATCCCCAACGGTCTCCCAACCTGCTGACTTTACCTCCAAAATGTCTCACGTGTCAGTCCTCTTCCCAACCCTTACCCACTGTCGCTGCCCTAGTTCAAGTAAATCTCTCAGTTGGATGGGCCGATAGTCTCCTAACTGGCCTTATTGTCTCTCAGTTCCTCCAAACCGTCTGCCTCACCACCGCAGAAGTGACTGCTCTGTATATCTGATCATATCATCTTCCATGCTGCAAGTTCTCCATGGACCTTCCTTTCCTGGAAGATAAATGCCAACGGCCTGTCCTGCCATGTGTGACTTTGTATGATCCGGGCCATCATCCCCTTTTTCCTTGGCTCCATCACTTTCTAAATGACTTTACTTCCCTAAACACGGTAGGCAATTTCACGTCTCCAAGAACTCTTTCCGGAATGCTCTGATCCCCTATCTCTGGGAGGCCAGTTGTGACACTGGTTAGTTGCCTCCTTTCTTCTCAATCTTTCCTGCATTTGACGACCGGCCTTTCTGATTTATGTCATCCGTCAGCCACTCGTCATCCAGCCAGACCCTCCTCTCCTGCTGTAGCTTGTTCCTGGTGACATCTAGTGAGACGTTAGCTCTCAGGAAACTTCACAGATTCATTTAGGGGAAATGATTAACAAGTAGTATATGAAGGTATTGTTATAAGTAGTTATTTTTTTAAAATAATATTTGTCATGAAGCATTTGTATTTATTTCCCGTATAGAGGAAACCTAAGTAAACCATAAAAAAATCCATACATAAGTAATATGATTTATTTTTACAGTTAAAAAAAAGCAAGGTTGTATTATTTTTATTGACATCAATTATCATTATCTTATTTTAGAGAAGATAGGCACAGAGGCTGTGCTATGCACCCTAGCGGCAGCTCTCAGAACTGCATACAGAGCAGGGATGTTGAATTCAAGTGCCCGGAAGAGTCACATTGAGGCAGTGAGGGAGTCTGGGCTATAGACACAGGAATTACGCCAGTCCATGGAGGCAGCTGCTACTCCGCTCCAGTAATGTTTTCATGCAGAAATATGTACTACTTGTTGCCAATTCTTCTAAAAGTTCAAAAGAAGTTAGATTTGCTCTTATTTTTTTGTTTGGAAGGTGGGCACTTACATTATTGAGAATTTTCTTCTTTTCTAATGAAGGCCAATGAACCCATAAATTGTCCTCTAAACATTGTTTTAGCTGAATCTCATAAATATCAATATGTCATGTTCTCTTTTTTGTCAGTTCAAAATTTTTCTAATTTCCCTTGTGGATTCTTCCACGATCCATAAGTTATTAAGAAGTTATTTTGATTAATTTAAAAATATTTGCTGATGTACCAAATTTTTTGATTTTTTTATTTTTAATTTAATTCTGCTGTTGACAGAGAACATACTTTGAATAATGTCAGTCTTTTTATATCTATTGAGACTTATATTAAGGCCTAGCATATGGCCTTTTTAGAAAATGTTTCACGTTGCCCTTGAAAATAATGCGTATTCTTTTGGGGTAGTATTTTCCATAAATATCTATTAGGTCACATTGGCTGATAGGGTTGTTCAAATATTGTATGTCCTGGCTAATTTTTTGTCTAGCTTTTTTTAAAATAGTGTAATTATGGTATTGAAATCTCCAACTATAATTGTTAAATTGTCTACTTCTATTAATTCTGTCAATTTTATATTAATACATATGGGGTTTTCTTGTTAGGTATATAGATATACATCTTAACTATTATAGCTTCCTGATATACTGGCTCTTTTATTATTATGAAATGTCCTTCTTTTTGCCTAATATTTAAAATCTATTTTGTGTGACAATATATAGACACTTTTGCTCTCATATGTCTACTATTTGCATGCTAAATCTTTTTTCATCCTATTAATCTCAAAACTTTTGTTTTTTTAATCTAAATTGTGTCTCCTATAGATAGCATACAGCTAAATCTTGTGGTTTTTTTTTTTAAATCCAGGCTCACAATCTTTGTGTCTTTATTAAACTGTACAGTCCATCTAAATCTGATGTGATTATTATATTTAAATTTATATCTGCCATCTTGCTTTTTGTTTTCTATATATATCATGTCTTTTTTCCCCTCTGTTTTTCTTTTATATCTTTCATTTATTTTAAGCAATATTTTTCACTTGCTTTCTCTTTTGTTTTTATTTTTTTTTTGCTTTAATTCCTATGTTGATTTTAATGATATATTTTTCAGTGATTCTCACTAGTTGCTCTATGAATTCTAATATGTATCTTAACATGACATAGAATTACTACCGAGTTAATTCTGGTGAAATATAACAACATTGCTCCAGTATAGCTCTGCTTCTTCTTCCTCTTCTGTGTGATTATTTTCATATATATTTATGTATTATAAACCTAAAATACAGTGTTATAACTATTGCTTTATGAAATCTGTCTTAAAGAAATTAACAGAAGAAAAGTAAAGGAAATTCATTTATATTTTCTTTTATATTTATCATTTCTGGGGCTCTTCTTTTCTTTCTGTGGATTTTAATTATTATTAGTATCATTTTCTTAGTCTGAAGGACCTCTTTCAATATTTCTTGTAATTCAGGTCTGCTACTCTCAGTTTTTATATTCTGGGAATGTTTCCATCTCAGATTCAGTTTTGAAGTACACTTTTGCTGAGCATAGAGCTCTTAATTAACAATATTTTCCCTAGCACTTAGTACGCCTTCTGGCCTATATTGTTTCTATTGAGAAGTCAAAAGTTAATCATATTGTCGTACCCCTGTATGGATGAGTCATTTTTTCTTCTTTGGCTTTTAAGATTTATTCTTTGGCTTTGGTTTTCAACAGTTTGAGTATCATGTGTTTAGGTGTTTATCTCTTTGGACTTATCTTACTTGGAGTTCACTGAATTTCTTTGATCGGTATATTAAATGCCTTTCACCAAATTTGGGAAATTTTATCATTATTTCTTTAAATACTTTTTGTACTTCTATCTCCCTCTCCTCTGCTTCTGGGACTACCATTATATATATCTTGATAAGTTTGTTGCTGTTTTACAGGTCTCTAAGGGTCTGCTCGTTTTTCTTCAATATTTTTCTCTAATCTTTAGATCGGAAACTTCTTATTGACCTTGCTTCAAGCACATTGACTCTTATGCCACCTCAAATCTGCTATTGAGCCAATGGAGCAAATTTTTCAATTATTATACTTTTCAATGCCAATATTTCCATTTGTTGTGGGGTTTTTTTTTATAGTTTATATTTTTCTTTTGAGATTTTTTTTAAAAGAACCTTTATCATCATTTTTTCCTTTAGTATTTAAAATATTTATTTATAAGAGCTACTTTGAAGTCTTTGCTAGTATCTTCTCTGGGCTCACTTAGAGTTTGTTTCTATTGACAATTTAGTTGTGCTTTGTTTTTCTGACTGTGGATCACAAACTATTGAATACTGGGTATGTTCAGTGAATACAGTGTAACAACTCTGGTCAGCTCTGACATACCACTTTGAAGCTACTATAGCTTCCCGCCTAGACTGGTGCAAACCCTTACCTGTGGCTTTAAGGCCGAGTTGTTCAAGAAAGGAAGAGGTTAGAAGGAATAGGAAAGGGGAAGAGAAACGGGAAGAGCCTGTTTACTTCCTTGAGCCTCAATTTCCTATCTGTAAAATGGAAAAATGATAACTGTGTCACAGGTTGTTGTGACAATCAAACGAGATGATGTATATGACAACATTTATAAATTCAAAAACATTATACAAGCATGAGATAATGTTGATCTTAGCATTATTTTATCATTGTTTCCTTTCTTTAGCAGTCAGATAATTAACCTCAAATATGATGTCAGGTATGAGAAAAACAATCAGGAGTAAGCACCCGGAAGAACTATGTCCTCGACAAAGAGAAAATCACAAGCAAAAGAAAAAAAAAAAAGGAGGAAAACATGGAGAAAAAGTGACTAAATGGGGAGGTAAAACAAAGAAAAAGGGATAAAGAACAGTCTTCGCACTCCTTTTTGCCACCAGAAACATAACGCTAAAGTCGTTATTAGTGTTGTTAACTTTGTAGTAAAAGTTTTAAAGATCCCACAGGGCCCTGTCATTCATTTATTCTAGTTCTATAAATAAGACCCTCCCCCCTGAGAAGCCAGACCAACATCTGGCAGAGAGAAGAGAAACCACTGTCCTGCCTGCTAGGTAACAGGAAAGGTGCGGTCACGTCCAGAAAATTGGTCTACTTAATACATGTCGTTCCCTTTCCCACTCTTGCTATTGCTCCCTCACAGACACGCTGCCTCTCTGGTGCACTCCGCTTTGTCTCCTCTTGGCAGGACGTCTCTGGCGGCCTCGCATGGGGTTGCAGGTAGCAGTAATCTGACCAGGGATCCGAGAAGATCCAAGACGAAACAGAAATATCGGCCTCCCAACCTGTTGGGATGCTGCAAAATGGGGTCACTGTCAGAAGATGCGGGCAAGACGAGAAAGAGGTATTTCATGTGGTTGAGGGTAGCTGTGTTTAGCTTGTAATTTTGTCTCAGTAATGTCTCCTAGCAACTATAAACTCCTTCCAACTTTTGGAGAGCACATTCATGTTCATTATCTCAGTGTTTCATCATGGGTGACATTCCCAGAGAGCCCCACGTTTTCTCCAAAAATTTCATTTTGAATTTTTGATTTTTTGTCTTTACACTCCAAAACAAATAAAAGTATATTTCATGTAACTGGATAATCTCTCGTAAATGAATTTGGCACATCATTTTGATGCTCAAACTTAAATTTATGTTAATAATCACAAATAGGAACTACTGTGCTAATTGTTTTGAACTACGGAGAAAAGAATAAATTATGTTTAGTTCCCAAACAGGAGCCAAATACTGTCACTCAAAACGACTCACATTAAAGCAGCCAGCGCCATTGCAAGCAACAATTAATTTTCATTTTTAAAGAACTGATCCCATTTGAATGTTATTAGTTCTGTGGTTTTGTTTATATTTAATTTATAAATTTTATTTGCTTTTATAGTGATATGAGAAGGATAAGCATAAGGAGTATATGCTTATGTTTTATGTTTGCAAATAGATAAGTAATGATATAATAAAAAATACTTTAAGTCAACAATGTAGAGGAGAGTAGTACAAAGTATTTTTTTCTTTTAAAAGACTTTAAAATTTATTACTGAATTTATGTAAAATTTATTTCTTTTAAAATTTATTACTGAAACTTTGGAGGGGCTATGTATCATCTCCTTGTTCAACACAACAAAGAAAGTAAGTAGGTCAGATCTGATTATCTCAATGGACTGAAACCGATGTTTAGAGATGTTGAGTGACAAGGGCAAGATGGCGTGACAAGGGTAAGGTTATTAATCAGGGATTGGACTCCCAGGACAGCCCACCCACCTGAATCACACTGACTTCTCTCTAGGCAGAGATCATGGAGTCATAGAACCTGAACATATGAGAATCTGGAGGGTCCTTTCACCCTGCCCCCGGGGACCCAATGTATTAATCTCCCTGTAATATTTCTGCCAGGCGGGCCACAAGCTTGTATTTAGAAAGCATCAGAGACAGGGACCTACCCACCTACCACCAAGTCTTTTCCACAAAGTAATGTGTTGAGGCCAAAAGGGCACAGAAAACGTAGTCACAGGTACAGAGTTCGAGCCATAATTCTGCCAGTAACAATGGAGACATATAGATAACATTATTAAGAGCACTGTTCTAACTTTTCCTCACAACAAATATATGACTATCTATTGGTTAATTAATTTGGTGCTATTATCCACATTTTATAGACTGAGGAACTGAGGCACAGAAAAGGAAAGTGATTTGCTCAAATTCTTGTAGTGAACTAGGTATTGGAGCTAGAATGTAAACCCATGGAGTCTGACTGAAGAGTCTATGACCATGGCAGCCAGTGCCCTCAGGTATGACCGATGGATGGCCCCGGTGTCCACCACCCAGACAATGTCTGAGAGAAGCAGAGACCCTAAGCTGGGCCCATTCTCGGGAGACACAGGATTCTTCTGATAAGCAACTTTAGCTCAAAGACCACCACCCCTCTTAGAACTGTGCTACAGTCGGAGACTCTTACTATCCACTTCTCCTTCCTTCCCTCTCTCCTTTACAGGGGAAAGGCCGTGTTGTAAGCTGAATGATACCCCCCGAAGATATCTACTTCCTAATCCTCGGAATATGTTACCTTATATGGTAAAAGGAACTTTGCACGTGTGATTAAGCTAAAGATGTTGAGATGAGATCATGTAGTCACCTTTATAAAAGAGAGGCAGGAGGAGCAGAGACGGAGATGTGACAATGGGAGCAGAAGCCAGAGCGATGCAATTGTGGCTTTGAAGATGGAAGATAGCCAGGAAGTGAGGAATGCAGGCAACCTCTTGAAGCTGGAAAGGCAAGAGACAGATTCTCCCCTGGAGCCTCCAGAAGGAACACATCCTTGCTGGCCACTTTGATTCTAGCCAGTGACTCCTTCGACCTCCAGAACTATAACAGAATCAATTCATGTTGTTTTAGGCCACTAAGTTTGAGGCAATTTGCTACAGCAATAATGCGAACTGACATAGACCTGCACATAGTCTGATGACTCTTCTTGCCTCTTCCAGCTTCCTCTTCTTTCTCCCTGACAGGTGTTTTTTCTCAGTAAATCTCTCGCACATCTAATCTTGTCTGAGTATCTGCTTTTAGGAGGATTCAAACTAACACAAGTGGTATTGAGAGTGGGGTTTGGGGAAAACAGGCAGGAAGCTGAGGACTTTGGAATGGCTCGCTCCTTCATCCTGAGTAGCAAGTGGTGCAGGGACAGGCTAGAGAAAAGGGAGATGGCCTGACTGCTAATGATTCCACTGGCGCTGGGCTGGGAAAACATCTCGAGGCAGGGAAAGAATGTCCTAGTAGAGGGGAACACCCCAGAACAAACAATGACATAGGCATATGAAAATATGGAGAAACTGTGCCTACAAAGAAAATGGAGCTGGCTGTTTACTGATAAGTCGTGTCGATGCCCTGCAAAGGGATAATGAGAAACAAGTGGTTAATGGCTTTGTGTGCAAGTTTGCCAAACCACCCTGATATCCTGTAGTGGAGCAGCAGACACGGCAGAGCAGCAGGCTCCAGCGACATTAGAACCCTCAGAGCAGGCAGACGTGTTACATTAAGATCAGGGCGCTGGTGGACCAAACCGGGACACCGGAACATCTGGACAGATGCCCCTTAGACTGTGGTCTCCCCTGAAACTTCAGAGCTAGCAGAGGGGTCTACTCTTTTTTAGCAAGAGCTAACACTTTCTCTGTGATGGAAGATGCTATAGAGGATTCTCTCCCATAAGACAGCAGGTGCCTTTCTCAGGAGCTACCCCTACACCTTCTCCCAGCTTCTAGATTGACAACAAGGATTAATCTTGGCATAATAATCTAGCTACAGACATGCTGAGCCTAATAAGGGTGGAAGACGCTATACACCAAAAGCGTTCCAAGAATTATCAAGCAGGTACCAGCAGAAACTAGGGGAGTACATTAGAATTGGATTTTGAGGGTGCTTTATCAGGGGCCAGAATGTAAGATTATATAAGGAAGAATTCATGGATTTGGGGTGCTTTCCTGGGTGATGATATTTAACACCCTAGCAAGAACCCATGGGATAGGGCAAACTTGCTGCTGAGTCGGGAAGAGCCCTTAAAATCTTAGAAGAAGAAAGTGCCAACACTAGTAAAGCGGAAATGCCTGCATTGTCCCAGCAGAAGACAGAGAAAGAAAAAAAAGGGGCTAGGGAAGCAGCCGGGCCTGCTGGGACGGACGTGCTATGTAAGGCCAGAAGTCCCACCAGAGAACTGGGGTCAAAAGGGCCTGAAGGGCAGCCGAGGGAGCTTGCCCCACAGGGAGCCACGGAGATGGCCGATAGAGTACCGTGTCCACAGGCATGAGAGTCACAGGCAGCCAACAAAGATGCTGCTTAGTACCAACAACCGCAAAGTGGCAATGATGGAGGAGGAGGAGGTCGAGGATGCTCATCCTAATAAGAAGTCACAACCGCTCACTCAGTTCCAAAACCCGAGCCCGTGTTCGGACCTAAAACCCACTGACTGAGGAGGAAGGACCTGCAGGACGAGGGCACACTGCCACGATTCCCCCAGCCCCGTCCCAAGGGGACCGATGGCCATTTATCTGAGTGACTGTACACTGGACAAAAGGGGAAAACCAAAATATTGCGAGGATTATTAGACACAGAGTCTGAGTTAACATTGGTCTTCCAAGACTCACAGCATTAACGTGTTTTTCCTGTCAGAGTCAGGGCTTAGAGGGGCCAGGCCATAAGGAGTTCCAGTTGAAGTATGACTCCAGGAGGGTCCCCTGAGTCCAGGGACACAACCAGTAAATATGGATTTACAATATTTCCCCTATAGATAACAATACTGCATAGTACACTTAAGAATCTGTTAAGAGGTTAGACTCCATATTAAGTGTTCTTACCAAAATCATTAATTAATTATTTTAAAGACAATATTGCATTCCGGATCCAATAACAGAGATTGGAACCATCCTTAAAGACATAAAGAATGTAGGGCCAGTGGCCACTATCTATCACACCTCCACTGAATTGTCCAAAAACAGGATAAAATGCTGCAGAAACTAGATAAATACTAGAGGATTTCTGCAAACTAATGTAGGGCTTAATCTAATTGTAGGCTTAATCATAGCTGCTGTGGCAGACATAGTATTTTTGTTAGAGGGCATTAATAAGGCTTCAAGTGCATGGTATGTGGCCATTGATTGTACAGATGTGCAGAGAGAATCAGAAAGTTTGCATTCACATAGGATGCACAAGAACGCTTATTCATGGTTTAGCCTCTGAGTTATGTTAGGTCTCTGCCACAGTATCAGCCAGAGAGACATGGACACTCCACAGAATGGCACACTTACCCGGGGCATTGATAGCATCATGCTGAGTGGACAGGATGACAGGAGCTAGTCTGCCTCAGGCTTTGGTGAGACACTTGTGCTCCAGAGGCGGGTAGATGAGCCTGATGAGGATTGAAGGAACTATCACTTTAGGAACAGTTTGGGGGTGTGCCAGGATATCCCCTCCAAATTACTCAATCTTAATCTTAACCACAAGAAGGAAGCAAGGTGCCTGCTGGGCTTCTTGAGTACTAGAGGTGATACATTCCACACCCAGGCATATTGATCTAACCAGTCTACCAGATGATATGGATGGCTACCGACTTTGACTGGGCCTGGGAGCAGGAAAGGCCCTGTGGCAGTTGTAGGCTACAGTCAAACAGCCTTGCCACTTGAGCCATACAATCTGGCAGGTCCTACAGTGTTGGAGGTATATGTGATGGGAAGAGACACAGGATGGAGTTTTTGGAAAGTCTCAGTGAGAAACCCCATCACAGGCTCCTGACATTCTGGAACAAGACCACGGCATCGACAACAGAGATTTATACATCTTTTTGAGAAATAGATCCTGGGACGAGACCAGGCCTTGGTCAAGACAGAACACTGGACCATGGAGCACAAAGTAACCACGTGTCCTTCAGAACTGCACACCGTGAGCTGGGTTCTGTCGGACCTGCCAAGTCATAAAATAAGATGGACCCAGAGGTGGTCATCGTACATCAGATTGATCCTGAGCAGGAGCCAAGGGCACAAGTAAGCTGTGTGTGTAGGTGGCCTAGAACCACGTCAGTAGCCACAACTGCACCAGCTTGCCGCCCAGCTCATACCTAAGCCACATGGGGATCCATCATGACCAGCCGAAGGAGAAAGAAAAAGCCTGAGCTTCATTTACGGATAGGCTGGTTTGGCACATGTAAGCCAAAGCATAGATAGAGGTTGCATTACAGCCTCATTCACAGATGACCTGAAAGACAGTAAAGAAGGGGGTGGGTAAAAGGGAGAGAAAGAGAGAGAGAGAGAGAGATTGGGAGCGAATAGCAGCTTCAGGGGTGATTGTCTGCCTTAGCCATCTTAGAACCAAGTGAGGGGGAGGGGAAAGCAGCTAAGAATATAAACCAAAATATTGAAGTGGCTGCATGAGTCTCTGATGACGTCTTTGAGCCACTGAATTAAACACCTCTGGCGCCACCTGCCTGGTGAGAGTCTTTTAAGTGTGAGATTAAAATGTCTTATTGTTTAAGGACTTTAGGCTCCCGTGGGTTCTCTAGTTTTTCTGGTTTCTGAGGATCTATTGTTTGGGACTTCCTTTTATTCCACGAGCTACCTACTTTCTCTACCGTGAACCCTTTTTAGCTTTTAAGTTTGCCTTGCTGGTTTCTGTCGCTTAAGACTAGAACCCTGACTGCAGTACCATTTATAAGGAAAGGGAGACAAGACAGAGACAAACGTGTGTGGAGGGAGGAAAGGACAGCCTCACACATGTCACTTAGATTAAAAACAAACAGCCATTTGTGTATACAGAGATACATTAATTGCCAAAATTGAACTGATAAAAGAGGCATAATTAGCTTTGGAAAGCGAAAGAAACCAAGTTGATCTCCTAATGAGGCCTGAATAGGCCTCTCATTAGCCTCATGGCTCTCCAGCCATGAGGAGACAGACACAGGGTGGTGGGGCTCAGGGAAAACACAGATGGACTGAACAGGCTGGCAAGCAGGTGGGGACTCAGGTGTCCACAGTCCTGGATCCCTCAAGTAAGCTCTGCCTGACAGAAATGAAAAAACCACCTGAAAAAAAAAAATGCCCAGTGACAGAGGGTGGAGGAACAAAGGACAAATGCGACCCCATGGCCCCTTCACTGGCTCATAGACCTACCTCCTTCGTGAGCAGATTTTGCCCTTTAGATGACAAGGCAACCAGGGTGTCCCAGGACCTCAGCCTCTGCCTCCCAGGACAAAGCACACGGGGGCACTAGCCTCAGAACCAACCGAGATATTTCCGGGTCCCATCCACACTTACTGAATTGAATCTCTGGGTGTGAGTCTTTGCAATTTGTCATGCCAGATGCCATCAAAATGTCATTAGGACACTGATGCAAATCCCAGGTTAATTTGCAATTTTACAGAGCTCATGAGAAAAGGGCAATGCTTGACCCAAATAAATAAATCTCTAATTTTGAAATCTCAGGCACTATGGCTTAGGAATGCAGAAAACCAGACATGAAATACGTAAAAAGAATAAAAACTGCTTCTGTCTAAGAATAAGAACAGCCAAATACTTTTTTTTCACCTAGATCAAGTTAGGTATGCTTTCTTCAATTCTTCCAAACTGCTTTCTATTACCTTATGTTAGAATTTTTGTATCACATGCCTTTCTCCTCCACTAGGTCGAGTGCTCCCGTAAGAGCAAAGAATGACTCATTCATCTCTCCATCCCCAGAGCCCAGCACAATGCCTGGGACACAGTGGCATTCCATGAGCTCAATGAATATCCACAAACACTTCGATAACACTGTCTTTGTGCTCAGCTCTCTGCTAGATGCTTTGCCCATATTAACTCATTTAATTCTTACAACCATCCCATTGAAAGATGGAGAAACTAAAGCTCAGAGCGGTTAAGCGCCTCGCTCAAGGTCTACCCTTCTCGCACTGTTTACCATTGCGCGTCTTCCTACAGCCCTTTGTTTCTCAAAAAGGAAGGTCCTTGAGAAAAGAAGGGACCGCCATTTCCAAGTAGTGGCATAGCCCTCTGCTTTCACATTTTTGACGTTGCCTTTCATAATTAAAAATGACCTACCTCGAAACATTCGTGGAAAGAGGCAAGGTACGAGAGGCAGCAGCTCAGCGTGTTGAAGAGTGTGGATCCTGGAAGGGATTTCTCAGGTTTGGGTCTGGGCTGTGACGGTTATTGTACACTTCACCTCCTCACGCCTGGGTTTCTCATATGGTTATTAACATTAAACCGGTGGAAACACACAAAGCATTTAGAGTGTCTGTCACTGGGTTAGCAACGTGAAATGGTAGTTATTACAGTTTTCCAAATAATGATAATCACAGAATCATAAGCCTTTCAGGTATAAAGGAACTCTAGGCAGTCTCGGTGTCCGGCACAACGCGAGAGCGTTTTGACTTTCGATAATCTTTCAACACACCCTCGTCTTGCCTGCTGTCACCTTGCAATTCACCCGTGCTAGGGAATAGGTTGTGGCTGTGTGGTATAAACAGCCAGATTTTGGCAATAGGCATGGATAATGGGGAGTAGGATGACTTTTCAGTCTTTTTGTTTTCTTTTTTTTTTTAATAAAAATACAGCTTTGTGTGAATTGTAACTAATTTTTAAAATACATCTACTCAAATTAATGTTGAAAAATAGAGCATTATAATTGGACACTCTTTTCCCTGATTTCTGGGAACAATTTCACCTTCATCTTATCACCAGGCTTCCAATGAGGTTACATAAATACTTTTTACTCAACACTATGGAAGACAGAGAGTAGACACTAAGAATGTATACATCTGGTGCCCTCAGAATCCTATAATGTAATGTGTGGGGGATGCATGGAGCATTGGAAAGGAAGAGAGGCTGAGGCCAGAGATAAGGCAAGTGTAAGGGAGAATATAAAATCTTGAGAAACTTGCAAACAAAATGCATCGTGGGAGGTGGAGTGATCAAT
>NW_011888907.1:1506654-1507809 GCF_000151845.1 Pteropus vampyrus | reverse complement strand
TCTCCCACAAGACACACAGGTACTCTGATCCAGCCTCTTCCCATACTCACTTCCTGAAAATAATCAACATCTCTAATGGGAGAAGGCACACAGGTCGGAATAAGATATTTGAGGAGCATCATCATTTCACAAGAAAAACAGTATGTTGGGTTATTGTGTTCACTAAAAATAGAATAATTACAAGAGAAAAGCCAATCATTTTAAATTAGTCTAAAACACATTAAAAAATATTGCAGAGTAATTTTCAAAAAATTAATAATATAGCTCACATACAAATTACAGTGAGCACATATTTTAACTCAGATTTATTTAGCTGAGTAAAACTAGCAGAATGATAAAGTTGGTTAAATGAGAATTTGAGAGACTGACTGTATAGTCAATACAAGCAAGATTACTGGAATATAATTGCTATATTTGACACAAAACTTGTCTTACAGAACAAAGAAGAAAAAAAACCAACCTTTCAGGTTATCTTTTTCTACCAGATAGATATTAACTTGTTTTTATCAATCATCTCAATTTAATTCACAGCTTCACATGGTATGAGCTTTAATTGATTACAAATAATAAGTAAAAAAGTACATTCTTCTAGAGACTTAGAATCCCTGAATAAGACTAGACTATGCTCCAGTCTGACATTGAAAGAATTTGCAATTATTCCTGGCCTTAGTTCTAAGTTTTGCATAATTTTTCTTTAAGAGAGATAAAGGAAGATGTTAGTCATATGAAACAAATAAGAAAATGAAAAAAATAGAAAGACAGAAGTATTTAGCATAAAATCTGTAAATGTCATTAAATAAACACAAAAGATCGAATAGCAGAAGGAAGTCAGCTAAGAAAAGAATTTGCGATTTGGAAAATCAGGTTGGAGAACTCTCTTAAAATAAGGAATTACTAATAGAATATATAGAAGAAAAGCTAAAGAAAATAGAGGATACAAGTTAAATTAAAAAGAGATCCCAGAAAGAGACATAAACATCAACAGAAAGGAGAAAATATTTGAACGGTGGAGGTGCATTTTCTGGAATTGAAAAAAAAATGAATATCTGAGATAGGAAAAAAAGCATAAAGTAGCAAATAGAGGAGAGATAGGGAAAAACCACATCCAAACACAGAGAAATTTAAGGATAGATAATTTTTTAAAAAAAAAAAAAA
>NW_011888907.1:1505793-1506604 GCF_000151845.1 Pteropus vampyrus | reverse complement strand
AAAAAATAGAAAGACAGAAGTATTTAGCATAAAATCTGTAAATGTCATTAAATAAACACAAAAGATCGAATAGCAGAAGGAAGTCAGCTAAGAAAGGAATTTGCGATTTGGAAAATCAGGTTGGAGAACTCTCTTAAAATAAGGAATTACTAATAGAATATATAGAAGAAAAGCTAAGGAAAATGGAGGATAGAAATTAAATTAAAAAGAGATCCCAGAAAGAGACATAAACTTCAACAGAAAGGAGAAAATATTTGAATGGTGGAAGTGCATTTTCTGGAATTGAAAAAAAAATGAATATCTGAGATAGAAAAAAAAACATAAAGTAGCAAAGAGAGGAGAGATAGGGTAAAACCACATCCAAACACACTACAGAGAACTTTAAGGATAGATAATTTTTTTAAAAAAAAGAAAGTTATAAAAACTTAAAAAGAGGAAGAACAGAACATCCAAAGAAGCAAGAATCTGATTGATATCAATTTAAAAAAAAAAAAAAACATTGAGTACAAGAAGACAATGGAGTAATGATTTCAAAGTATTGAGCAAACATTTAGAATGTCATAGCCAAATTATCTTTCAAATACAAAGGCATGACAAATAACATTCTAGGTATACAAAGTCTCAGATAAATTGCCATAGGAAGACCAATATTGAAAACAGTTTAAAGTATCTAAATAAAAGAGACAAATTCAAGAGATGTTGCAAAAGATTGATGAAATCAGGTGATCGAAACTTTCATAATCAGAAAATACTGGACAAATTAAAATAATGTATTAAAACATTATAAATAGGCCTAAATATATAAATAATT
>NW_011888907.1:1500177-1501953 GCF_000151845.1 Pteropus vampyrus | reverse complement strand
GAAAAGACATGGATGGACCCACGGCTCACATAGCTGCTGGGATTGATGTAATAAATTTATGCAACTATTTATGCAATATTTCCTAAACTGGATCATTTATATATCCCATGATCCAGCAATTTAACTTTTAATTGTTTACTCAAAAGAAATATTATCACTGTTTATTATGGCAAAAACCAAAAACAAACAAAAAAATCCTCGAAACTACCCGAATGCTCATCCATGAGAGAATGCATGAACCAAGTGCAGAATAATCAAATGATAGGTTATAAGCAGAAGTGAATAAACTCTATTAACTTGCAATAATATGCAAAATCTTAGCATTTTACTATTAGGTGGAAGAGTAAACCACCAAATTACATAGATCTTGATGTTTTTATAGAGTGTAAAATAACTAAAATCAAAATAGACATTCAAAGATTACATATAGGTGAAATAAAACAGTTTAAAAAGCAAAAGAAGAAAGGATGAATACAGAATTCAGGGTAAGGTTTGCCTCAGATGGGAGGAGCCAGAGATGCAATGGGTGGGAGGAACCACGTGGTGAGACGCAGGTTATTGTCCTTAAACCAGATTTCATTTGCGATGATAGTTCTGTGAGCACTCATGGCATTTTAAAAAATAACTAACCAGATAAAATTGCATGTTCCAGTGATGACAGCGATGTACTGACGATATGATTAATCCAATTCTGTGTACTGAAGGTCTACAGACAGTTTAAAAATAGAAAAAAGTTTAAAAAAAAAAGAGATAATTTGATGGCGATACCATCAGATATGAGATCACTTGAAGAGAGTAAAAGAAAAACTGAGAAAGAGAAAATAAAATGGGATAGAATAAATGAAGTAGAAAGTAAAGAAACAAATAATAGCTCTGAGGAGATTTTCCCCATCATCTTTTGAGTTACAAGATGTTTTGTACAAGATGTGTGCGTGACTCACGATACCAATGAGCCATTCTTGCCTCTTGTGATAAAGCCAGTTAACAGAAAATGTTCTGTTCTATTATAAAGAGATATTGCTAAGTTCAACTCTGCTTCTAGGGCAGCTTCCGCTGGAAAGCAGTTGCTAAATGTTTCTAGAGAGAACCAGCTGTGGGAAAACTATTAATTAGCCCCAGTCATTATATGCAGATTAAATTGGTTAACTCAATATACAAAACAGATAAGAGCTGTTGGAGTGATGTTCTCTTGACATGGTAAGAAAAGCATGCAAGATTTTTATTCTTCCCAGCGGACTAGAAAAAGATGTTTAGCTAAGAGGATGCTCAGCATAGCCCCTGACTAGAGAAATACGTTTGGGGAAGAAACAGCGAGGGTATTCCTGCAGAAAGAGGCGAATTGTCACCTGGGAGATATGTCTGAGAGACTTTGGAGTCCCCGTCTCATAAAGCTGGTCTCCAGGAAACTGTAAGACATTACCAACCAAAATAATATTTGAGGTGAATTCCAAAACGAAAGATAGGTTGTTATTTAGAAGAACTGTAGTAAGAGTTGGCCAGACACTAGAGTTAAATGTACCACATAATGTTTTTTTCATTTAAAAAAAAAAATTCCAAAACATCTCACACTGTCCACTCCTCAAACCAGAAAAAAAGGCTTTGATCCCGGATTCAGCAGTGGCCCATGACAAACAAGTCATTTTTTAAGTTCCAAACTTAAAAAAGTCTTAAGGATAAAACTCATATAAACATTGCATTCTGCTATGTGTACGTCCAGATTTGTTTCAATAGAAAAATATTTTAAAAGCCTTACTAGTATACAAAAACGAATGTTTC
>NW_011888907.1:1498414-1500127 GCF_000151845.1 Pteropus vampyrus | reverse complement strand
TTCAAACTGTGTATCATACAGACCATGATTTCTGACCATAGCTAATTTAAGTTAAATATTAATAACAAATAATTAATATAAATTCTCACAATTTGAAAATCTAAAAATGTACTGTGCTTATTTTATAAATTAAAGATGGAGTCATAATAAAATTTTTAAATATTTATTACTGATTGATAATATAAACACCTAATAATGGGTTATGGATAACACATGACCATGTGATTATGAAAATCAAAGCCTGTAGGATTTGGCTAAATTAATGCTTCAATTTATTGCTGTAAATACTGAAACCTCAAATTACTGTGTTTATTTTTCTTCATCTTAATAAACAAAAGAATAAACCAAAATGTAATAAATAAAAGAGATTTTAAAAATGAGAGGAAATTAACAAAAGAAGAAAGATATAATAGATCACATCAACAGTCAAAATTGGTTCTTCAAAAAAAAACAAAACTTGAGAAACCTATGAACAGTACAAAGAGCAGAAATATAAATGAAAAATGTGAATGAAAAGAGGACAATCTATAAAAACCTTCAAAGAGATTAAGTGATAATAAAATAATGCTATCAACAACTATTTGCTAATAATTTCGAAAACTTAAAATGGATGAATTCCTAGGAAAATAACTTACTAAAACAACTCAAGAAGAAATAAAAGCATTAAATAATCTGTAACTATTAAAGAAATTGAAGCTGTGTTTTAAAATCTCCCCACATTTAAAATACCTCGTCTGGTTTTACAGGTGATATTTTTTTCTAAACTTTGAAGTAATAGACTATCCCAATTTTATGGAAACACTCCCAGCAAATGGGAGAGAGGGCATATTCTCCGGCTTATTTGTGAAGTCCCAATACAAAGGCATAGCCCTCATACTAAAACCACGCAAAAGACGTTCCAGAATAGGAAAAAAACATGCTATTCCATTTTGAAAATGAATGCAAATATCCTTTAAAATATTAGCAAATCTAAACTAAAAACATTAAAAAGATAATATACCTTGACCATTGTTAGCCCAAGTATGCCAGGATAATTTAATACTTTGAAATTCAAGAAATATAATTTATCGCGATAAGAAACAAATAAGAAAAGCCATATAATTTTCCAATAAATGTAGAAAAAATTTGATAAAATTCAACAACCCTTCTTAATTCTCATAGAGTCAGTGATAAACAGATACTTCTTTAACTGATGAAGAATATTTATTTTAACATCCAGGGAAAACATGCTTCTGTGTCATTCTTATAATTGTAGAATAAATACAATTAGAAGTCACATTCCAAATTTGTAGTAGACATCTTAGGCAGCAAAATAAACCAAGAAAATGAATTCAGATTCAAAAGGACTTGTAGATTATATGTTCTTTTAAATAGACAGTCTTAAAGAATCCACAGATAAATTACTAGAATATGAAAATTTAGCTAAGTCGCTGGAGATGAGATCTATCTGTAATGCATTAGGAAACAATGAGAACATATAAAACAAAGACATCATTTACAATAATATCAGAGACTATCTAAGAATGTATCAAACAGAAGACATGCAATACTCTACAACAAAATTTTAAAACTATTCAGAGATATTTTAAAGAAATAAATGGAAAGATCGATAGGTTCAAACATATTAAAATAAAAACTCTTATTCTTCAAAATATTATTTAAGGAAAGTGAAAACAAAGTTAAAATTGAGAGAAAGGGATTTGTATTACTCAG
>NW_011888907.1:1490101-1496258 GCF_000151845.1 Pteropus vampyrus | reverse complement strand
ACCAAGTCACAGAATCAAGCTGTCACAAATTAGCCTCCACGTTCATTCCTCGGGCATTTGAACTATGAGTATGACAAGGAAAGAGCAGGAAAAAATGAAGACAGAAAGGAGAATGGCCCTGGAGTTGAAAAATAGTATTCAAATGTATTTACAAACCTGATTTGGGCCCAAAGGGGCAGGAGAAAGAGAAGGGGTTTGCTGAATCTATTACTTGCCAGTCGGAGGAATAAGCAATTCAATGGCCTCATTTCTTCTTCAGAATAATCATACAGGTTCATATTGTTTTCTCCAGGTACAATTAAGAAAAGATGCTCCAAGAAAAAAGAGTTTATAGGCAGGAGACCTGGATTCAAACCAGAGTTGGTCTGGTTCTGATGCCCTTGCTTTTTCTTTCATTTTTTAAATTAATTTATTATTTTTTTAGAAATGTAAGTGTAGCTGGTATACAATCTTATATTGGTTATTAGTTTCAGGTGTACAGTAAAGTGATTCTGCAATTTTATACCTTACGGTATTATCACCTCACTCATTCTGGTAATCATCTTTCACTGTGTAAACTTACCACAATATTATTGACTAGATTCTCCTTCCCCTTTCCCACCATTCCCCCCTCAAGCCCTCCCTGCTGGTAACCACCCCTTCAGGCTCTGTTTCCATGAATCTGTTTTTGTTTCCTCTCGTTTGTTCATCCTCGCTCTTTCTGATGTGAGCGTTTAACCTCTGATTCTATGCTGAAGGTAGGCCGACCCCTCTGCTTGTGGGACAGATGCCTGAGACGAAACAAGTCATTAACGAAAGGGTCACGTGCCACGCCAACGCGGAGGCCATTTAAAACTGGCTCTCTGAAATGAAAGCTGAGCTCACACAGAACCCACTTTCAAGGGGGCCTGGTTTAAATAGCCAGCTGCCTCTAGAAGAAAGGCATTAAAAGTGAGGGCCTTTTCACTGCCGGTGCAAAACTTCAGGTTCATGAATTTAAGAGCAGATTAAAGAGGAGCAAACAGGGGTTTAGACTGCCGCCTCAGGAGCTTCCCGCATCTCCCAGGCCAGAAGGTTGGCTTTTCCAGTCACGCAATTAAGCTCTACCATTCAGCCCCATGCTCAGTTTTCAAATAATCTGCAGTAATGAATTTAACGACTAAAATGCATTTAGTAACTGAGGCGCCTACTGGCCACGTCGCCTCCCCTTGCCCATCTGACAACAAGCTCCCCCCACTGTGCCAAGTAATGTAGGGCAAAGGGGGGCCCCGCGCCTCCATCCCCACACTGCTCTCACCGGCTAAGGGGAATGCTCAATGGAGAGGCAAAGGAGCTGCCTGGGAGAGGGTGCCTCAAATTACTAAGTCACAAACAGAAATCGCCGCTTGGGGCGCCACCTTCGATTTTTGATTCTAAGTGAAAGTTCATGACACGTCTCAGCCGTATTGTCCCCCTGGCCCTTGGAGGCCATTACGTAAAGGCATTAAATTTGGGCTGGGAAGTACTTGATAACGAGCCCGGACGGTCGACTTTGGAAAATTCGTCCCTCTCTCTCAGTCTGCTCATCCAGAACATGAAACCGATAGACTTGACCACGTGGGTCATAGTGAAGAGTAAACGACTGTGATGGGAACTCGTCACAGCGTCCCATTCCATACTGGTTCGTCTGGGCACGGGGAGATGGCGCCTCAGGCTCTCTGAAATGAAAGTGGCAAATGTTCAAAGTCTAAAGACTGGGGTGGGCCTGAGCCGGGAGGAGGGAGTCCGCTGGCAGGAAACGGCAGGGATGTGAACGAGATGGAGGAGGTGCCTGGCAGAGGAGGTGGGAAATTCGTTGAAGGAAATGGTCAGACGGGGTTGAGAATGAGATGTAAGAGAGGATAAAGCAAGGGCGAGGGCAGAAATGATGCTAGGGGTTCACCATGCCCCTCTGCCCCCAGCCTGTCAGCCATCTGCAGATTGCAGATCCACAAAGCGCAATGACTAAAGGTGATCTGCGTGATGATGGGCTGCAGAAGTCTCCAAAACCCCTTTAGAGCCTCACGAGTTGTTTTTTTTTTCTTCTTTCTTTTCTGTTTTGGCAAAAAGGGCTGGACAGGATCAACCCTCAGGCCAGGCTCGCTTTGTTTCTGCCTGCAGAGGAACATGTAATCAGCTGGCTTTAGCAAGGAGCTGGAAGCCTCAGCCAGGGAGCCAGCTCAGAGACCTGCAGCCAGGCCACCTGCCTTGTCATAGCACTGCCCTTGGGGCTGCGATTTATAAAAGAAATAAAGAAAAAAGGAGGGGAGGGGAAGGGAGGAGAAGGGAGGGAAGGGAAGGAAGGGAAAGAAAGAAAAGGGACCTGAGCGATTGCATTTTCCCCCGGGGGGTGGGGAGAGGGGGGTGGTCCTGGAATGCCTACGAGGTGGAGGGAGCATCAGGCCCCTGAGCTCAGACACTCAGATTTCCCCCAGCCAGAAACGTGGGCCACAGAAGGGAAATTCTGAGATTTAATTTAGCTTCAATTCCAAGAAGGACGAGGCCACAGGACAACGCTGGAATCCAGCTCAGTTTGCTCCCAGGAATCTAGCTGGGAGTCAGTGAGGGCATCCGGTGCAGGAGGCTGCTTTAGAGAAGGCCAGTGGGTCAGGCCAGGAAAGTACACAGTGACAGTGGCATCGATGGTGTTGCCTTTGCTGCCAGAGACATAATGCCTGATGCTGGGATGAGGGCCGTCGTCCAGGGGCAGCACATTCTGCTGTCTCCTCACCGCTGTGGGGAGAGGACATAAGTCACACAGGCTGTCTCGCCCAAGTCAGATTGCCCCCTGTGGACATCTAACTCAGGCTGTAGGTTACCTGCCTCTGGATTTACCATTCTCGAAATGGAGAATCAATTTCTTTAAAAATCACCTGCCTTGAGAAAAACATAGTTCAGATGCCAGGAGCCTCAGAGGAAGAATGTCATGGTGGGGGAGGGGAGGGAGCTGGCTTTTTTGATGACATCATGACTCAAAGCCACAGGTAGATACCAAAGAACAGTGGCTGCCCAACATTCATTCATTCATTCCTTCATTCATTCATTCAATAAACATATACCGAGTGTGTCCTTCACGACAGTTTCTCTGCTATGTACATGCTACAAAAAAGAGAGAGAGATTCCCTGCCCTTGGCCATCTGAAAAAGCAAATGTTAGTCCAGGAATTACAAAAGGTTGGGAGTGACATGCTCAAGCATTTTGACACCAGGCAATGATATCACAAAAGGTAGACCAAAGAAATGGTCCTAAAGGTTATTTGGTGCAAACTCGCACTTCTCAAGTAAGGAAGCCAACTCTTCCTAACGAGAATTTAATCGTTGTAATTCAACGCTGATGTGAAGCGATGAACGTGATTCCCGGGACTGTCATCTGGTTTCAATCCCTGACGACTGACGTGAATTGGGCACTTTGAGTCCGAGTCTTATTTCTTCCATGAAACCATCACCAATGACCCGACCGTGAAACAATTCCTGCCTTCTCTGTAGTCAAAGCTCTTGATTGTCTGGTGCCCTCAGATCTAATAAACCTTTTCCCAGCTACGGCATGTTGACCAGGTGCACCTCTCCCATGTGAACCATTTGGCTCCCTACATCTTGCTCGCCTTAGGAGCTATAGTCACTCAACCCTCAAATATAGTCTCATTTCCCTACAGAATAGAGAATTAATGCTATCCTCAGGGAGGTGACCTGTGAGGGCCCCTAGATCATTGTCCCAGACATCTTTGAAGTAATCTTGCTACTGGACCCCGACTCTAACCTTGAACCTATGCTCCCTAGAAACTGGTTACCAGATTTTGCTCTTTTAAATCCTATCTTGTTCCCCATAACCCAGGACTAGGATTTACATCATTCCCTTTGATTATGACTGGCCTGGAGCCGAGGGCTAGATTACCCATCCCGGACCTCCCACCTCCTGAACTGTGGCTAAGCGCCGCTTTGTGCCTGCCCTCGCCTGAGCTGACCATCACCGGTCTGGACCTCCGCCCTAAGGGTCAGCTCTCTGAGCCTTGCTTGGATAGATTCGCCAACCTCCGTGTCTGCTGGTTTCTGGTTCAGTAACTCACATGTTACCTGTCCTTTCTCCTCTTCTTCTAGTCTATAGTTTCAGATCCAAGCGTCAACTCTTTTCCACATAGATAATTCCCTCAGGTTATAGATCCAAAGCTGACACCGTGTCTTCCTCAGAGTCCCAGATCTAGATTCTTAACAGTCTGCCCTTCTAAGACTAGGCTGAATCATGATATTCTTCGTCCCCCGCCAGGGGTCTCACACACGGTCAATTCTCAGTGGGTCTTTGAGTGATGGCAAGTCTTTCCCATGTGGGTGCATTTCCCGAGGGGTCACTGAGACACCTGGTCAACCTCTGAGTGCTGTGATGACCACACAGGGGCCAGAGCACACACATCTCCTGTGCCGGCCCCTCCTGGTCCACTGTCCTCAGCTCCCATTCCCAGCCAAGTGTCACACTGTCAACCCTTAGCTATTCTCATCTCAGTTGTCTGGGAGTCAAGGGGACGCTGCCAGTGCTCCAAGGAATACGAAATCAATAACGCTGCTCAGGCTGGGCATCCTTCACCTATGTTCCCACCACACCACACTCTGCCCTCCCACTTTCCTTCTCCTCTCCTCCCCCTTCCGCCCCACTACTTACGAGAAAAAAATAATAACAAATAGGAGGCTAATTCTAAGGTTGTGCAGTCCCAGCGTGTGTCCTGGTCCGCCTCTGGTCCTGTTATTTTCTCCTGTGGCCAGCTTTGACAAGACTGATGACATTTACGTTTTCCAAAAGCTTCAATAAGAGGCACTTTAGCTGCAATCACCTCCATCTGATTTCCTCAGTCAGAATTTTTTTTTTTTTTTTCAGGTTTAAATCACACAACAGAACTGAGGTCTGAGCTGTTCTGACAACTTGTCAGCAAATAGGGCTCAGCCCAAATGGGCTGTCTTGAAAAGCAAGGACAAAAAGAGGGAAAAATGGACTAAGTGGCCTGAAAATGAAGTGGAATGGCTGGAGGAAGAGAGGAGATTGGCATGAGTCAATTTGTTAAAGTTCTGGTTGGGGCCCAAAACCAACAGAAAATGTGTTCGTTTCTCCAGAGAGGAAGTAGCATGGGCTGGGGCTGAGAGGGGCCAAGCACCCCACATCCATAGCAGAGAAGGTGGCTCGCCCTGGGTCATCCAGCCTACAGGGCAGAACCCCAGTGGAAAGGTATGGATACCTTTTTTTCCATTTAACTCTGGGTAGAAAGATTAGTGTCCTGGAGAAACTAAGCCCAGATGTTTTGCCCATAGCTGCACAATAACTCAGATCATGGAGGAAAGACGCTAGATGAAACATTTTACGCATTTTTAAGTAAATGTGTTCATTGAAGAATTATATACGTACAGAAAAGTATTCCAATTAAAAGGGCTCATCGCAATAAATTTTCACAAGGCAAACGCACTCATGCAACCACGACCCAGACTGAGCAAAAAAAGTATGTCAAGAGGCTCTACTCACGCTCCTCAGTCGCTGACTCTCCAAAAAGCATCATCACCCTGATTTACAAAACCATTCTTGTACTTTAGATAAATGGAATCATGCATATAATGTACACTTTTCATGTCGTTAGATATGACAATGAGTCGTTCATTTTCATTGGTGTATAGCATCCCATTGTATAATTATGTCACGATTTATTTATTTATCAGACTCTGGATAGGCATTTGCATTATTTCCAGTTTGGGCTCTTGGACATACGCTGCTATGAACATTCTTTGTGTCTTGGTGTACATAAGAATTCATTTCTGTTTGGGTACATATCTGGGAGTAGAATCGCTAGTTCACGGTGTCTGTGTAGAGTCAGTTTTAATGGATTCTGCAGAGCGTTTCTCTAAAGTGTTTATACCTCTTTCTCCTCTCACCAGCAGAGTCCAAACGTTCCAGCTCTACATTCCCACCAGCACTTGGTGTTTCCTTTTAGCCACTTTGGTGAGTGTGTTTGATTCTAATTTGCATGTCTCTGATGACCAAAGTTTGTACCTTTTCAGATGTGATTGGGTAGATTTTGTTGAGGCTTCTGCCTATTTTTTCTAATGGATTCCCTGTCTTTTTTCTCACTGATTTATAAGAATTCTTTATACTTTCTGGAGACAAGTTCCTGGTTGGTTATAGGGAGCCA
>NW_011888907.1:1486769-1489411 GCF_000151845.1 Pteropus vampyrus | reverse complement strand
AAAAGGGCTCATCGCAATAAATTTTCACAAGGCAAACGCACTCATGCAACCACGACCCAGACTGAGCAAAAAAAGTATGTCAAGAGGCTCTACTCGCGCTCCTCAGTCGCTGCCTCTCCAAAAAGCATCATTGCCCTGATTTACAAAACCATTCTTGTACTTTAGATAAATGGAATCACGCATATAATGTACACTTTTCATGTTGTTAGATATGACAATGAGTCATTCATTTTCATTGGTGTATAGCATCCCATTGTATAATTATGTCACGATTTATTTATTTAGCAGACTCTGGATAGGCATTTGCATTATTTCCAGTTTGGGCTCTTGGACATATGCTGCTATGAACATTCTTTGTGTCTTGGTGTACATAAGAATTCATTTCTGTTCGGGTACATATCTGGGAGTAGAATCGCTAGTTCACGGTGTCTGTGTAGCGTCAGTTTTAATGGATTCTGCAGAGCGTTTCTCTAAAGCGTTTATACCTCTTTCTCCTCCCACCAGCAGAGTCCAAACGTTCCAGCTCTACATTCCCACCAGCACTTGGTGTTTCCTTTTAGCCACTTTGGTGAGTGTGTTTGATTCTAACTTGCATGTCTCTGATGACCAAAGTTTGTACCTTTTCAGATGTGATTGGGTAGATTTTGTTGAGGCTTCTGCCTATTTTTTCTAATGGATTCCCTGTCTTTTTTTCTCATTGATTTATAAGAATTCTTTATACTTTCTGGAGACAAGTTCCTGGTTGGTTATAGGGAGCCAGGCAGAGACTATGACATATCACTTACAGAGAGAGCTTTATGCCACCAACCTCACTCTCCCTCATCCATCCTCCACCTTTCTGCTAGGCCCAATGTCACTCGCCCCATTCTCTCTACCTTCCGCCCAGGCTCCCACGAATATTTCTTATTCTAGCTCACTTCTGCGTGGCCTGGATGCAGGTACCCCTGACATTACGCCCCAGACAGGTACACCCTCGCCCAGTCCTTGTGCTCTGGTCTTGGGCCACACGTCAGCCCTAACACAGCCTCGGTGCTCACCCAGGACTGTGAGCTCAGAAAGGATGAGGGGCTAGGTGTGGAGGTGAGCTCTGGGCAGGGAGTGGTGAAGCAGGAGCACAGCATGGGGACCAGATGTATCAGTGGGAGGGACTTTTCAGAACCCAAACAGTAAACACCTAAGAAAAGGTCCACTTTCACAAAGCATTTATTTCATAAGTTAAAAGGTCACTAGTCTGGCTGGAAGTCAGGAGACCAAGACCTTGTTTCATCTCTGCTTAGGGTGACCAGCTTATTTTGGTTTGCCCAGGATGGTTCTAATTTTAACTCTAAAAGTTTCATGTCCTGAGACACCCCGCTGGGGGAGGGCAATTATTTACCCTATTGCTGCCTCTAAATAGCTATGCGTCTTAGACAAAACTGCTTTCCCACTCTGACCTACAAAATCTTCATCTATAAACTGAGCTGAGTGTAGGATATTGGATCTTCACTTTTCCTCCCCTATTTTTTTGTTATTGTCCTAGGATTTTCTTACAGTCAAGAGGCAAACGCAAAAATTCCATGATGGAGGTGGGTATAGGCCCATCTCTGTGTTAATCTTTCCCAAATAATAACGCCTACCAAGTACTGAGTGCCGCAGCGTGCCAGGCACTTCATTCTACGTTCTATGTTCACCCTTCCCTGTGATCCTCATGACAACCTTGGGATATAAGCATTATTGGCACCATTTTATTTACATATGTGGAAACAGAGACTCAAAGAGTCTGAGTACCGGGCCCAATATAACAAACACAGCTTGTCAATGAAACACGGGTATTCGGCCCCCCATTTGCCTATTTCCAATATCCTGTAACTTCAGCGTGTTACACCAACTCGCATCTAATTGCTCTGTGCTTTCATGCCTTCACTTATAAAATGATGCTTCTTCGCTTCCTGCCTTACACCTGTCCCCAAACAGGGTGCTTTCATATATACCAGCTCATCTAATAACTACCTGACAGGGCTGACATGCAATCGAGTAAGAGCCTTGAAAAATTAAAAATGTTCTCTAAACAAAAGAGATTGTCAGTAGTAATGCCTGGAGAAAGCCAAAGCATATCTGCTAGGTTTGGACAACTGGGATGTAGCAGATCTAAACAAGTGCCTCTTTTCTGAAATAAGCTTTCCAAATTTGATGTTCCTTGTGCCTAAAGAGATCAGAAACTCATCTAGAAAGAGACTCGTTGGTTGGTTGATTGTGTTTGGTTGACTGGCTGCCTGGTTAATTGGTTAGTGATTGGATGGGTTGGTTGGTTTTAGGTCAAGACTTACCCATGAATCCATAAAGTCGCAGAGAGGCCACCCCATCTCTTGCTGCCCCCAGGCTCAGCACTTCCATCCTCTGCTTTTCTGCTCAAATTTTGGCACAGAGGAAAGAAAACACTTCAAAACATCGCAGCTTACTCACGGCATCAATGAACCGATGGTACCAGGAGGTGGTGTCCCGCCACCCTGCCTGGGATGCAGGAGCTTGTGTGGCGGCTCCCTCAGAATGGCGTCTGCCTCCTCCAGCTCATCGGGCCCCATGCCACACACCCCACCTTCTGCATTTCCTCAGCACCATCTTACAGGGGTCGAGCTCTGGTATCTCCTTTTTTCTTTTATTTC
>NW_011888907.1:1478231-1486719 GCF_000151845.1 Pteropus vampyrus | reverse complement strand
GGATGTAGCAGATCTAAACAAGTGCCTCTTTTCTGAAATAAGCTTTCCAAATTTGATGTTCCTTGTGCCTAAAGAGATCAGAAACTCATCTAGAAAGAGACTCGTTGGTTGGTTGATTGTGTTTGGTTGACTGGCTGCCTGGTTAATTGGTTAGTGATTGGATGGGTTGGTTGGTTTTAGGTCAAGACTTACCCATGAATCCATAAAGTCGCAGAGAGGCCACCCCATCTCTTGCTGCCCCCAGGCTCAGCACTTCCATCCTCTGCTTTTCTGCTCAAATTTTGGCACAGAGGAAAGAAAACACTTCAAAATATCGCAGCTTACTCACGGCATCAATGAACCGATGGTACCAGGAGGTGGTGTCCCGCCACCCTGCCTGGGATGCAGGAGCTTGTGTGGCGGCTCCCTCAGAATGGCGTCTGCCTCCTCCAGCTCATCGGGCCCCATGCCACACACCCCACCTTCTGCATTTCCTCAGCACCATCTTACAGGGGTCGAGCTCTGGTATCTCCTTTTTTCTTTTATTTCTTTTTACCTGAGAAACATTTACACAAGACCTACTATGCACCAGACAGTATCCTAAGCATTTTGTAAAGATCAACTGATTTAATTCTCATGCCAACCTTCATTTTACAGACAGGGACACTGAGGCAGGAGTGGTTTAAATAACTTGCCGAAGGTCACACAGCCACTAGTAGCAGAGCCAAGATTCTAACTCAGGCAAAGCTGTCTCTTGAGCTCTTGCCTTCGGTGTGATCTACGATGCTTCTCTCCTGCTGTGGCCAGAGCCCTCCCCATCCTGGGACTCAGGTGTCCTCTCACCAGCCTCCCCGCCTCCTCTCTCCCTACCTCTAATCCATACTGTATTTGCTGTCATAATGCTCTGTCTCGAGATCCATTTCCTCCTGCTGATTTTGCCTGGACTTCCTGGCTCTGAAACGAATAGCATCACATGTCCTAGCCTTATCTTGCCATTGCTCTCCAGTTGTTTTAATTGTACAGAATTTCATCCCCCCATGTGACAAATATAACACTTACACCCGAAGTGTCCAAGGGCAGGGCCTTTAGACCTACAGGGGTGTTGTTGCCTAGTGTTCAGCCTCGGGGCCTTCTGAAAAGCCCACCCCGTCACACACAGGCCCCAGCAGAGTCTGCCCCTGCAAATCTGCCTAAACTCAACACCCTCTCTCTGTGTGTGTCTCTGTGTCTGTCTCTGTGTCTCTCTCTGTCTCTGTCTCTGTCTCTCTCTCTCTCTCTCTCTCTCTCTTTCTCTCTGTCTCTCTCTCTGTCTCTCTCTCTCTCTGTCTCTCTCTCTCTGTCTCTCTCTCTGTCTCTCTGTCTCTCTGTCTCTCTCTCTCTGTCTCTCTCTCTCTCTCTCTCTCCTGAACTCACTCACTCAGTTTGCATTCTTATAATGTCCAACTCTCCCACTCCATCCCTCCCACCTATCTCTGCTTCCAGCAGCTCCTCAGATTTGGCAGCTAGAGGCCATTGATATCAGTATATGACCTTGAGCTCGCCCCCTACACAAGAGGCTTAGGGCCTTAGCCAGACTCTGATGGAGGCTGACGGTGGCCGATTCACATTCAGGGCCCTGTTACTCTCCCTGAGGGGCCAAGAACTGAATGGCCTCTGTGGCCCTAGACTCTGCCTGGGCTGGGCTGCTCCAATTTAAGCCTAATTTAAAAACATACCATCTTCTGGCTTTCACTAGGAATAAGCTATTGTCTGCTTCTCTTCCAAAATCTGCATCTCATTTGTTACCAGTACTTTCTCCCTTTGGGTCTCTCCAGTTTTCCAGAGCCTATTAAAACAGCCACGTCCGCCTTATTTATAGAAGATTAGGTTATGATATATGCAATTCCCTTCCTTTCATGTCTTGGGCAATTTATTCTTCATCTTCTTCAGCATGTCACCTGCTTTTTGTCCTTCCCCAAACATTCTTTTCACTGCCAGGCTGGGATTCGAGTTTGATATGGATATTGCCACCAGTCATCCTCTATTACTCAGGTTTGGTGGGATGGAGGAAAGCGGCCCCCATGTTTCTGACTTGTAAACTGGGACAATATTGCATTTGGCCCTCTACAGAGGAAAAGCAATGCAAGCCAAGGGCACCAGATAGCCACTAATTGGGGAAGATGGGGGAGAACAGCCCTGAGATAGTCTTAGCTGCAATGTACTGGTTTTTGCAACCCCCTCCACAATCTCCATCTTAGAAACGGGTATCTCCAGATTAATACATGCTGCTGAATAAATGAGGGAAGGGGAGGGAAGGGAAAGGAGGAAGGGATAAAAGTAAGCTTTATGAGATGTTGACAACAAGCCTCTAGCACTTTTCTAGCTGCCCAGGGAATCAGCCAAGAAAAGTCTTGCCTGAATTAAAGAGCAGCATCTCTATCCTCAAGCTATGAGTCTTAGCCATCATAATTGTAATCATTAGCATCTGTAGAGTTTCACGTCTTCCAATCCGCTTTCACTAGTACTTCAAGGAGCACTAGTTAACACTAATCTGATCCTCCCAAGAGTAAGTGGGCTGGATCTGGGACACAGCTTTATCCCCTGAACCACACAGTCCCAGACTGAAATGGTGTACCCATGCTCCGGTCTGTGCTTTCAAGGTGGCCCAAAGGGCCCAGCCTCCAGAAGACAGATATGGTCTGGACTTCGGTCCACTAGGAAGCCAAGTCAAACTTGGCCTTGGAGGCATGGTTTCAGGGGCGGGGAGAGGCCCCCATGCAACTCACATCTTCCAACTCGCTCTGGAATGGTTCAACTGCCCTTGCAGGAGAAAACCCTGCTAATCCACTCCTAGAGCTCAGGGCAATAAGGTAGACTCTTCCAAACATGTCATAGATACAACTTTAGTGCCATGCTAAGTGACAGGATTGAGCCCACATTAGTGGCAGCCAAGAATATGGGTTCCAGAGCCAGACTGCCTGGGTTTGAATTCTTGCTGCACCTTTCCTAGCTGTGTGAACCTGCCAAATGATTTAACCTCTCTGAGCCTCTGTTTCCTCATCTGTAAGATGGGGTTGGTGATAATGCCTGGGGCAGAGGGTTTGTTGCGAGGCCTAAATGTAAGTACCTGTGATGGAATTTGGCACATCACAAGTGTTCCATAAGTGGTGCTGCTGTTAATTGAATTTTTTTATTATTATTACAGAAAAGATATCTTCTTACCCAAGGAGAAAAGGGAATTCGTGAAAAGTATCTTGAATAGTAATAATCATACACTTATGCAATGTAAGTTTTTAAAATCTTACATTGAGACATTGTATCAGCTAGTTAGTTACTGCTGCATAAGAAGCCACCCTCAAACACCCTCAAACAATGATTGTACAACAATCATTTTTTTTTTCCCCTCAGATGTCTGTGAATCGGCAGATGTAAACTGGGCATTTCTGCCTAAGCTGTGGATCTGCTTAGACTAGGCTCCTTGCTGTGGTTTAGACTCATGTCTGCTCCCCTCGTGTATGCTTGAGGACTCTGGCTTTTCTCGTGGTGAGAATGAATAAGAGGAAACAAACAATTCTCTTAAGGGTGGGCTCAGAAATGGCACACTGGTCCTTCTCTGCATCGTTCTCTGGCCAAAGCAAATCAGGAGCCTAGTCTCCTGTCAGAAGGTAAGAAATGCACTGCCCGTCTGCTGGGAGGGAGTGGGCTTCGAAGTTACATGGCAAAGAGCGTGGATACAGAGAGGGGTGAAGAAGCAGGAGTGGCCATTTAGATGGCTCTCCTTGTGTCATTTCTTCTCGGCTCCTCCCAGTATTTGTCCTTTATCTATTGATCTCATAGTTTCCATCCTCCGCAGGCACGCCAGCCACTTGTAGACACAGAAGATTTGCAGGCCATCTGGGATGGAGACTCAGTTTGTTCTTTGAAATTTGGGTACCTCTGAGGATCAGAGCCACACCGTAGCACTTAGGAAAAGTCCGGACCCTGAAGGTCCTGCCATCCGCAGAGTGTTTCCTAGTGAGCCAGTGCCAATGATCCACTCCAGGGAGGCCACGGCTGGTTGGGGGCCAGGACAGTGTGTCCCCATTATGCTCTGAGCTGGGACAGAAGCAGGGGTGACCTACTGCCACTTAGAGCTGGACAAACCCCCAAGAAGCATTTGACCCCTTTGTAAGGGCTCGGCTCCACTTTGAGCCCAAAGTACAGTTAATAGCTTTGGAAACACACAGCCAGAATAAAAATTGTGACCAAAGTGAGTTCTTCAAATTTTAGATAAAAGCAATTGTCTGTGAAAGCGCCAGTCAATCCGGTGGCGCTGAATGCAGTGAGACGACTTAACGCAGCTGTGATAGAGTCGGGAACAGGTGTAGAGAAAGGTCAAGGGCACAGTGTGTGTCTGGAAGCAAACAGCACATGCCTGGATTTGCCCTCAGACAAGAGAGAGCTTGAGGGCTGGAGAGAACGGTCCCCGTCCTTAAGAATGTCCGCGGCACATTCAGCTTGGAAGGGCTGGGACGGTGAGTTCCAGGCACGCGCTGACAGAGACGCCCCCTGCACTTCCTCTGACCACCACTCGGCCTTGCTCACAACTGTTGTGTTCCTCGGTGTCAACAAGAATAGAAGCCTGCCTGGTACCTGACATCGTGCCTTCTTCATTCAGTCTAACATTTATTCACAGGGTTTGAGAAGAAGCCCGGCGTCTCTTCAAGCAGACGGTAAAAATCAACACTTCAACACGAGTTGATAAGTGTGATAAAGACCTGTCCCTGGTGCCATGGGAGACTGGAGGAAAAGAATCTGGCCGGAGCAGGATGGGCAGGCAAGGCAGGAAACACTGCTGTGAGTTGCCTGGTTGAGGGAGGGGCTGCTGAGCAGTCCAGAAAAAGAGAACAATGTGAACAAAGCTGAGACTTTTAAGAACTGTAGGTAAATCTCTGTTGCTAGGACGAAAGCTGTGTCAGACATGATGAGAAACGAGGCTGGAGGGGCAGGCAGTGGCCAGGCCACAAACACCCAATTTTAACCACTGGAAAAGAATCAGATGAGGGCCGTCCATGTCCATATCTAAGGAAGAGAGATTTTTACATCAGGAGAAAAGAGGATCCGGGGTGAATCCGTGCCACCCTCTCCTCCTCTGTCCCCTCTCTAGGCCCCACAGAAAGATCTCATATTTCCAATCGCTTAATAATCTCCCAACCAGCTGTCAGGCTCCCCACACCTGCCTGGCAGGAAGAGCATTTCAAGTTTGCTGTGAGCAACAGTCCAGGGCCAGGTGCTGCTGTGACTTCCAGGAGCCGTGTGTCCCCAGGACCTCCTCTGCCGTGTCCTTGAACTGGAATTAGTCCGAACAAGTCCACTTATCCATTAGACAGTGAACTCCCTGACAGCTCCCACCAAACACGAGCTCGGCCTGCGGTGGGGTCAGATGAACAGAAGGAAGAAATAGCTGACTGACAAAAGAAGTAAACCAAGGAAACCATTTTCCAGCAACGTGAGAGAATAATAATGTGAATTGTTATTGCCACCCCAGATGGCATTGGATGAGATACTACATTCTGGCTTATAAAGGTATAAAGACACTTCATTAGAGAGACTATCAGAGGGGGCGGAGTGGGGGCCCAGGGGAGGAGAGGCCTTTGAAGGACAGACTAGGAAGGCAAACATTGTTTATCTACATTTTGCATCCAGGGGGCGGGGAGGGTGGACGCACACGTGTAGTGACTGGTTATTTCCTGTCAAACATGATGCTAAGCATTTTGCACATATAAGATTCCTGTTGTAGGTGTGGTATTTTCACCCTTTGCCCATAAGGAAACCAACGCACAGAGAATTAAGTAAATTGAACAAGAAACTACCTGTAGGAAGAGGAGGATCTGGGTTACAAATGCAGCTGGCAGACTCCACAACCTGCAATCTTAGCCCCAAAGCTACAACACTGCTATGCTGCACACGCATTAACACACACACACACACACACACATACACACACACACACACAAACGTGCACAGACACATTATTGAGAAATGGCATGACCTGCCCCAAATGCAAGTCATTCCCAGGAGGGTAGATCAGATATAGTAGAGGTACAAGCAGAGACATATGTATATACAAAGTTATGGGGATATAAATGGACATATTGATCATCTTGTGCAGACAGATGTCAGGATCCCAGGACCTAAATAACCATCATGCTCTATCAAGGTCATCCTTCACTGTGAAGTTCACAAGGGAAATTTATACAGAGAAGACAAGGTCGACCAAGTTCCACTTTATAACTGTGAGGACTGAGTTACAGGGCAGCCCCTGCTGACCTGGGCTGGACCACATGACAAACTCCTTCTGCTGAGACCACAGGCAGTCCTTTGTTTCTCTCTTCTGCATTTTGTCTCTCCAAGACTGAAAAATATCTAGGAAGGGTACACCATCCAGGGAGAAGGAAGAGCCAGAGAAAGCTTGCCCACTGGCAGGGTCTGCTCCACAGACCCTGGGCACACACCCGGCCGCTGAGGCTTCTCCAGACCAGACCTCCGTGTGCAACTGTCTACCTGGCAGCCCCACCTGCACAGTTCAGGGACAGCTCACACTTAACACGGCTAAACCCAAACAAAGGGCCTCCTCTGCAGACTGGACCTTCCTCCTTCAGGGCATGGCCCCACTACCCAACAAACTGTACAAACCAGAAATGTGGAAATTATCCTACAACCCCCTTTCCCCCATACCCCAAATCCTATCCATCAGCAAGTTATGTTCACATTGCCCACAAACAGCACTTATTCCATGCACTTTGCCCCATGCCACCGCTCTCTCCTAAGCTACAGTCCCCTCACCACCTTTGGGAGTCTCCAAAACCAGCCACCACGTATCACTTTGGAATTCAAGGTACCCTGCGGGAAGCAGGTGGGCACGACTCTGCAGACAGGAGGGCCCTTGCTCTCACCCTCCTGGCGTGCTGTGTCTTGGTGTGTTTGGTTGACAGTGGTATTTTTCAGATGGTCCCAGAATCTTCCCAACCCTTAACGAGAGGAGGAGTGACCACGAAAATATTTTGTACCTTTTTTTACCACCCAGAGATTAGCACCTGTCCAAATGCACAGTGTCATCTAAATTAGTGATTGCTTAATTTTCTTTTACTAAAAGGCATGTGCTCCCAGTTAGCTGATCATCTGTGATGGCATGTGGCTATTAATAATATGCTTCCTGGCAGATCATTTTAAAACATAAACACACTGAATCAACTTCCTTTTAAGTTTAATGCTTTACAAATGAAAGAAGAAGTTTCTTCTCAGAGAAACTTGAGCTAAAGTGGAGCATTTTGAAATGGGTATTTGAAAATGTTAATATTGTTCCATGGTTTTGTTGCCAAAAATGATGTGTGTTTTATTTCTAAAATGTATCATGTAAATATACTTTTAAAACAATAAAAATAGACTTCTATCCTGTCTAAAATCTTTCAAATTAAGTATTTAATTTTTAATCCATTTGTCAAAATAACCAAAATGCAACATCTTCTGATTTGTTTGGAAGAATAACTGACTGACATCAAGGAAAACAGACATTAACTAGTCAAATGTCAATAAAAACCTTCATAATAAATAATAAATACCTAAAATAATAAATATGATTTGGAAAAAGCAGCCAACGATGTATTTTTTTGAATTTAGACCTGCATGTCTTTACAAAATGTCTTTTCCAGCAAAAGACAGAGGATAAAAGTAAATATTGAAATAAACCATACTTAAAATAGAATTTATATATCACAAAGTGATACACTAAGATTCAGTCGACACTATGAAGCATATTCAGTTATATTTGTGAACCATTAACAAACAAAATGAAACAAAAATATTTGATGTAATTTTATCTTTATATCAATATTGGTTTTATCATATGTATTTTTTATAAAGCACATAATACATTAGTATACTTTTTAGAAACAAACAAATACATATTTGGGGGCATCTGCTCATTTTTTTTATTGCTAGAGTATATGATCTAACACTATGGAGACCACTCGTAGGGTGTTCCCAGAGCCCCCATACACCACTCCTGCCTGCTCTCCATCCCACAGCCCGACCCCTCTGTTCAAACTCGGCTCTTGTTATTGCCCCCAGGACAAAGACGCAACTCTAATGCCTGTTCCTTCGTTGTCTGTGGTCACCTCCCTCCAGTTCCTTTAAGATAGGGCCTTTGCCCAGGCTGTTTGCTCTGCCTGGGATGCTCCTCCCCTTCCTCTCTGACGAAAGGGAGCTGGAAAGGCTCCTTGATCCACTGCCTTTGCCACTTCTGGCTGCCACATGGTGCTGCTGCTGTAGACTGAACAGCACAGCGCAAAGCTGTTCACAGTGCCTTGAGGACTCCGACTGCACTAGACCGGTCGGACGCCCTAGGCCGGGATCCCGGCCTTGGTCTCATGCTTAGCAAAGGTGCTCTGAACACAGCCACATTGTAAACGCTGCCAGGAGAGGGTCTGTCTAATAGGCTTTTTCCGTGGGTATACCCGCAAAGCTCACACAATGCCCGGCACATTCAATA
>NW_011888907.1:1471826-1478181 GCF_000151845.1 Pteropus vampyrus | reverse complement strand
GGAGCATTTTGAAATGGGTATTTGAAAATGTTAATATTGTTCCATGGTTTTGTTGCCAAAAATGATGTGTGTTTTATTTCTAAAATGTATCATGTAAATATACTTTTAAAACAATAAAAATAGACTTCTATCCTGTCTAAAATCTTTCAAATTAAGTATTTAATTTTTAATCCATTTGTCAAAATAACCAAAATGCAACATCTTCTGATTTGTTTGGAAGAATAACTGACTGACATCAAGGAAAACAGACATTAACTAGTCAAATGTCAATAAAAACCTTCATAATAAATAATAAATACCTAAAATAATAAATATGATTTGGAAAAAGCAGCCAACGATGTATTTTTTTGAATTTAGACCTGCATGTCTTTACAAAATGTCTTTTCCAGCAAAAGACAGAGGATAAAAGTAAATATTGAAATAAACCATACTTAAAATAGAATTTATATATCACAAAGTGATACACTAAGATTCAGTCGACACTATGAAGCATATTCAGTTATATTTGTGAACCATTAACAAACAAAATGAAACAAAAATATTTGATGTAATTTTATCTTTATATCAATATTGGTTTTATCATATGTATTTTTTATAAAGCACATAATACATTAGTATACTTTTTAGAAACAAACAAATACATATTTGGGGGCATCTGCTCATTTTTTTTATTGCTAGAGTATATGATCTAACACTATGGAGACCACTCGTAGGGTGTTCCCAGAGCCCCCATACACCACTCCTGCCTGCTCTCCATCCCACAGCCCGACCCCTCTGTTCAAACTCGGCTCTTGTTATTGCCCCCAGGACAAAGACGCAACTCTAATGCCTGTTCCTTCGTTGTCTGTGGTCACCTCCCTCCAGTTCCTTTAAGATAGGGCCTTTGCCCAGGCTGTTTGCTCTGCCTGGGATGCTCCTCCCCTTCCTCTCTGACGAAAGGGAGCTGGAAAGGCTCCTTGATCCACTGCCTTTGCCACTTCCGGCTGCCACATGGTGCTGCTGCTGTAGACTGAACAGCACAGCGCAAAGCTGTTCACAGTGCCTTGAGGACTCCGACTGCACTAGACCGGTCGGACGCCCTAGGCCGGGATCCCGGCCTCGGTCTCATGCTTAGCAAAGGTGCTCTGAACACAGCCACATTGTAAACGCTGCCAGGAGAGGGTCTGTCTAATAGGCTTTTTCCGTGGGTATACCCGCAAAGCTCACACAATGCCCGGCACATTCAATACATATCCAATCAATATCTGTTGAATACATTAATCACTTTGTGAGGAAGTCAGGTCCAGAGGATCTCCTGCCATCAACCACATGCTGTGTCGAAACACCCTTCCTTCCGTGCAGGGCCAGGTCCAGCTTTGCCCCCTTTTCCTTGACGTTGTTGCATTTCAGGGCATGTGTGCTTCTCCCATACCTGGAACGCTCCCCACAGTGCTCCTGGGTCCAGCTCCCAGGGGAGGGATTAGGAAGCTTCACCCCTTTCCTCGCTCTGGACACTGGCTTCTTATGCAAATCAAACCATGTCTCTGATAGCCAGGGAGTAGGTCAGATGACCAAAGTTTTACAATTCCAGTGTAAAAGGAGGCTTGCCGACCTTTATAAAACCAACAGAACATCTCAAGTCAACCTCAAGTGACTAAAGGTGAGAAACTCTACTCCAAAACCTTCAGAGCTGACTTCAGGCCCAGGGTCTTGGGGTGAGGGAGCAGATCTTTATTGAAAACTGCGGTCAGAGGTGTGTGACCTTCCAGCCATGTGTAGACAGCATCAAGCAGGGTGTTCAGCTTGGCCACTTCACAGGAGCACTCTCCTTCGTGGGGGGGACAGAAGGCCTTCTTCGCTATGAGACTCCTTAGAGGATCCAAAAGTGACTTAAGAGCAATGGGAAGGTAGAGAGAAAGAGAGGAACAAGCCCCCAAGAGAAGAGGTTAAACCCCCCTTCCCCATCACAAAACAAGTGATCTTCAGGCACAGAGTACCCTGGGCTGCAGACCGTGGGCTGCACAATCCACGATCTGGTGAAGGTCAGAAGTGAAGAGCACACGAGCAGCCAGGCCAACCGCTGCAGAGAAGAGATGGCCAGTCCGAGAATGCTTCCTGCTACTGCAGAGGCCGGGGCTGAGGAAGGTCTGGTGGGCTGTGTCCAGAGAGGCTCTAGATGCAGGAAGATGAAAACCAGTGGATGCACGGAATTCTTGAAAAACTGACAGGGTAAATGTCCTGGCTAAAGAAGCAGGCTTCTCCCAAGGTCTTCTGCACCACTCCAGGGATGGCATAAGGAAAGATCAATGGCTGTGGTTGAGGTGAATAAGATTCTAAGCTTCGGGCTGCCCAGGAATTGGTTTCTCTATTCAGACTATGCATGTAATGCTTGATATTCGTACTATGGAGTATTTTCTGCTCATTTAAGTTCTAAGTGTAGCTATGTGTTAAGATTTATTTTTCGGTAGTTCAGCTATCCCCAGGAGTGCTTGGAAAGGGGGAGGAGCTGTGTCAAATGACAAGACTCTGTAAAACTAATTACCTAGGAAATGTGGGAAAACACATTGTGATATAGGTGCGACAGGCGGTTTGTAAGTCAGGACAAGCCCTGCATTTATGAGTCATAAATGAAAATATTGAATATGCAATGTCTATCAGCTTCGAGGCTCCAGTCTGAATCACTTATTCAAAGCCCCCTCAATGCCTGAGTGCCCCCAGCCACGGCGACTAGACCACCAGCCCCACCCCTGCTCAGTCCTGAACTGGCAGCCTCTTTTCAGTGTGCATTTGGGTTTGGGTTTTGATTTTCCCTTCAGTCCAGGCCTGAGTGGGCCATCTAGTCCTCACCTGCAATGTGCTAGTCTGGCATCTGACCGCTCTGTGACGGAGCCCCAGGCTACTAGCTCACCGCTAATGGCCTCCAGCCCTGACCCTACAGATTCTCTTTCCCCTCCTCTTAAGAACAAGTTAAAGTGATGATGTAAATAAATAGATAAATATGTATGAACCATGTGATAAGAAATGTGAACACGTATTAAATAAACCTCCAACACCTTCTCCGTCATCCTCCCTCTCTGCTGATGCCCTTGTTTCTTATCTCACTGAGACATGGAAGAGAAAAGGAGAAAGCCTTCCCCAAGCTCCATCATTACACATGTACAACGTGAACATCCAATTACTCAGCCTCCCTTCCTGTACTGCCTCGTGGTCAGCTGCACCCCGAGCTCGGCCTGACGTCTCTGCCTGTGCACTGAACACCAGCCTTCTCGTCTACCTAAAGCCATTGCTTCAGCCTTCTGCCCTTCTCTGTCCCCTGTCACCCAATATTTTCCTCTCCACTGCATTATTCCCATAGATATCTATGGCAGACACATCCTCAGGTGACTCCTAGTGACTCACCTTCTTGTGAAATCTCCACTTCTTGAGTGCAGGTAGAAACTGCGACTTGATTCCAGACAACAGAATATGACAAAGGTGATGGGTTATAACCCCCAGATTATATTATGTCATCTGGCAAAGGTCAAAGGGTCTTGCAGTAAGTTCCTTATTCCTGTTAACGCTCAATCAAAAGGGAGTTTATGCACAGTGGGCCTGGCCTAATGAGAGGGGTGTCCCTTAACAGGGGTGTACTTAGGCCTTTGCTGAGCCGAGAGGGTCTCCTGCTGGCCTTTCAGCGAGCTGTCATGTTATGAGAGGGGACCCTGAGGGGCCACAGGACAAAAGGCCAGGGTGACACACGTGGGAGCTGAGAGCGACCCCAGCTGATAGCCAGCAAGGAAACAGAGATCTCCTTCTACAACCGCAAGTAACTAAAATCAGCCAGCCACCGTGTGAGCTTGGAAGGGGCGCTCTCAGTGATGTTTCGATGGCAACCTTGTGAAACTCTCAGCCAGAGGCGCCCAGCTCTGCTGTGACTCCACGGCCGACCTGCAGAAACCATGATTTATGTCATATTAAGCTCCTAAGTTTGCGGTACTTTTTTACTCACAGCAGAAGACAAATACAGCCTATAAACACATTGTTTCTTCCATTGAGAAAATCCTCTCCTGACCTCACTTCTACTCCAGGTGCTACCCCTTTTCTTTTTCCTTTGACAGCTTAAGCCCTTATAAAGGTGAACTGACCTGTGTCTCAAATTTCCTCCAATTCTCTCTTGAACCCACTCCAGTCAGGCTTTCGGTCCCATCACTCCTCAGACACTGCTCTTATCGAAGACACCACTGACCTCTCTGCTGCCAAACCCAGTGGTAAATTCTCAGTACTCAATTACTCGACCTGTCAGCAGCATTTGGTACAGCCGATCACTCTCTCCTGAGTCACTTCCTTTTTCCTTGGTATCCATAACACCACAAGTTCCCAGTTTTCTTCCAATCTTTCCGCCATTTCTTCTTAGTCTCCTTCGTTTGTGACCCTTCACCCTATCCTATAAGCACTGAAATATTCTATCCTCAGTCATGCCTGGCCGTCACTAGATGGATCTCATTCCGTCTCGTGGCTTTAAATACCACCTAGAAGTTGATGACTCCCAAATGTACATCTCGGTCCAGATGTACGTACATCTTCACTCAAACTCCATACTCACCTATCTGTCTGCTCACTCATCATCTGACTCGGGTGTCCAAATAAGCATCTCAAATTCAATATGTCTAAAACGGAGCTCAGATTCTTGCTCACAAACCCACTTTACTTACTCTCTATCCCAGTTCATAGCAACACCATCTTTTCTATTGTTCTGTTCAAAAGCCCTGGAGTTCATCTTAACCCTCTCTTTATCTCAAACATCATATCCAATCTATCAAAAAACCCTTTCCGCCTTCACAATATATCAAAAACCTGACCATTTCTCACAACACCTACTGCTAACCCTTCTGCCCGAGCCACTATAATGTTTCTCAGATTATTGCAATAGATTCCTACACGGTTTCTCAGCTTCTGCCCTTCCCCAAAAGTCCTCTCTCAGCACACCGGCCAGAACGAACAATCAAAATATGATGTCTTATCTCTGCCTCGACTCCTCCGGTAGTGATCCATCATGCTCAGCGTCGGAGCAGAGCTGTGACATCATATTTATAGGTCTTTCCATGGAATTCTAGCCCCTGCTAGAATTCAGTTTAATTCCTACCACTCTCCCTTTGCTGTCTCTACATTCTTCTTGTTCTTAGTACTTGCCAGGCAAGTTCCTGCCTCAGGGACTTTGGGCTATATATTGTTGCCTGTCTTTTAGACTTCTCTCCCTAGGTACCCCCTCTTTCACACCTTTATTCAATCTCTCCTGTTTCTCTGGTCCCTCGAGCTAAAATTCCAACATTCTCCAACACTGCCTATTGCTCTTCTCTGCTTCATTTTTCTCCTTAGCATTCATCACTACCTAACATACTCTTTATTTCACCTAATTTTGTTTAATGTCGGTCTTGACACCGGAACGTAAGCTCCACGAGGGCAAAGATTTTTGTCTGTTTTCTTAATTCATGTGTCCTGAGTGCCTAGACAGTACCTGGCACGTAATACTCAATACGTATATGTTAAGTGAATCATTAAGTGCCTATGAAAACATCAAAACATTCTGTAGCACGGGAGAGCAAAGTGTTCAGTTGTCAGAGAAGAATCCTAATTATGAAGAAATTCACTGTAGGGAACAGAAGAAAATTATTTTAAAAATACGTTTTTCACATTTGAAATAAAAAATGTGGGAGAGCTGCACCTATTTTAGATAAAATCATTAGAAACTGCATAAAGAAATATAATAACTAGATTATATTCCACACTCAATTCGATACTATAAAAAGTCAATCAACGTTTAAAGGAGAGACTTGATAACAATCTCTAACCAGAAAGGAAACGAATTTATAGAGGAAAATAATATGATCCAATTATTTCATGCACAAAGACGTCAGTGTCTAAATATCTGAAGTTCAGAAAACATACTTGAGTTCCCCTTCTCCAAAGCATTTATTGAAGACATTCTCCAGATCACTGGAATCAATCATAGGGGATTTGAAGGAGGTGGGGGAGGCATACGCAAAAAGCTTGGCAATGAGCATTGAAACTAAGTAGAAATAGGTCTAAATATTTCGCTTTAACGATGTGGTTATAAAACTGAAGAAAAAAGACAAACCAAGATTAGAGTAACTAAGAGCAGAAAGAGAAGAGAGACAAGGGAGACAAAAGCCCCTCATTGTTTAGAGAGATCAGAGTTTTTATTTTGACTTTGACTTCAAACGGTTAGAAATGTAAAGGTTTTTTAAGCTTTAAAGCATCCAATAGTTTAATTAAAAACTGGATTTTAACTCTATCAAATCATTGTTGATGATAAAAGCAAACAATACACAATCCATTTAACAAAAACATGATTAAAAAATCTTTGAGTATAAAGTTT
>NW_011888907.1:1467791-1470976 GCF_000151845.1 Pteropus vampyrus | reverse complement strand
CACACACATACACACACACCTTATTGGTTTTGTTTCTCTTGAAAACACTAATAGAGGAGGTAGCTAAGCAAAGGGACATTGGTCCTCTCCATACTATTTTTGAAGCTCCTGGTGACTCCAATCATTTCAAACTGAAAATATTTTCAGAGACATGAAAGAGAAGAAAGGCTGAGAAATTGTTCCAGATGGAAGGAGATAAGCAAGACGTTATAGTTGGGTGCAACTCAGGACCCTGGACTAGACCTTTTTGCTATCGAGGACGTTATTGGGACAACTGGAGAAAACTGAAAGGGGTCCCTGTGTGAAGAATATATGAGAGTTGTCAGTATTGTGCATGTGCTTTTTTCCCCATAAGCTTGAAATTGTTTCAAAATAGAAAGTTAAAAAATAATCCACAGATCCACATGAGATATAGTGTCTTATTGATGAAGAGTTAAGACAGAGGCCAGACAATAATTATTCTTCTGCTTCATGGACAATATGGTCTCTGCTGCTATTGTTATAGTGTAGGAAGCAGCCAGAGAAAATATGCAAACAAGTTTGGGTGACCCGGGGTACCCTTTGTGGGCATAGGTTGTATTTGCCAACCCCTGAATTTGAACAATGGATGTTTCTTTCTTGCCCGATTAGTGAGCACGAAGATTCTTCATAAAAAATTAAGTCCTCAAAACAAAGATTCTTCATGAAGTCCATGTAGTCTCTCTTCCTTTTCAGGCCTAGACACCTGCTCCCCATATTCTTTACTATCAGATGTGCCATTCTTGGCTAATTATATGTCTCCCACCTTAAGAAAAAAATAGCAATGTTGCTATTTACTCGCAGTACTGTAGTTCTTTGAAACCTGTTTGCATTAAAATAATAAAGATGTTCTTGCCTCTGTAGGTCTCTAAAATGGTGATTTTAATGCTGGTTACATCATTGCATATAACACTACACGATCCCCAAGCTGCCCTGAATACCAGCTTCTAATAACTCTCAAATCTATGCAAGTGCTTCGTTGGTGATGGTCACAAACACAAGTTGGCCCATAGCATTCAGGAAAATGTAGCTGTTAATTTGTTTTTTCGTCATGTTAGATTTAACACTTGGAATTTTATAGCATAAATGCAAAACAACACATCTTTCAACTATCTCTTCTCTTGAACTTATGAAGCCATAATTACTGAATTCCTTACTGATTTCTTCGAGTGTTTACTACACACCTGCCTTCCTATACTACCTCCTAGGGCAAGGATAGGCAAGGGGCCGTGGACTGGTGAGAAAAGAGGTCTCCCTCACACGAGGGATGACCCTTGTTTATTAGGCATGGCTTAAGCCCAACATGACAGGGCGCAGTGTCAGCACATCGATCGGGTCAAGAGAGAACACCAGCAGAAGGGCCACTGGCATTGTGATGCACAGAAAGTGAGCCACCTGCTGTACCATGAGCCTGACACACGGTGCAGTGGGGATGGGGGCTACCTCGGATGCCAGCAGCAGGGGTGCACAATGTAAAAAGACCTGTCACCACTCCATCACCCTTGGGTGCTGTAGACCAGAGGCAGCACTGCAGGCAGAATATGTTTGAACAAGAGTCAATGGACAGGCCCACCCACATGGCTCAAGCCCAAGGGTTGGTGGTGGACCACAGGGTGGCCCGGAGCCCAGAACTCATCTCTGACATGAGTGAGAGTCAGCTGAAGTCAGTGGCCCAAACACGTAATCTCAAAAAAGAAATACCATGCCAGCCAGTGGGACAGATCCACTCGCCACGATGCCCTCCTGGAGCCCAGCCACAGGGCTCTAGGACAGCCTGTAAGTATGTGAGTCCTGGAGCTACTCAGGGCATTGCTTCAACCCTCTGCAGAAGTCAAGGGGTCAAAGAGCACCCCTGGAGGGAAGAACAAAGGACTGAAGCCCACACGTATCCTGGTCCTGGTCCAGGCTTGTGGCATCGGTCTGGACACACTGACAGCCCCAGTTGGCCCACAATATGGAGGGACGCTTAGGGTACTAGAGGAGAGATGTTGCAGGCAGTTTTCCTAGCCTACGTCCTGCTGCCTTTGCCTCATCCCAGGGGAATCATCACAAAAATGTAAGACAAATTGAATCATAACAGACAAACCAGTAGCACCATGGGGGCTCAGGGGATGGGGTTATTTATTTTTGCTTTAGGGTTTGAGGTGCACAGATGTTAATAAGGTCTCTAACTAGGAATAGCATTTGAATAGCTGGATACAGTCAACAGAAGACCTTTCTGGTGGTGGGACCAACAATAAGCGCTGACTGAGAAAAAGAGGATTTTTCTACAATGAGCGTGGATTGGTGGTGGGGGCCACAGGGTAAAGGATCCTAAATATTAGGATCTTCCAGGGAGGTGGCACTGGATTCTGAAGACGGCTTAGAAATACTGAAAGAGGAAACTAATCAGAGCAGGAGGGCCACAGGAAAAGTGAAACACGGCCCTTCAGAAGCCAGCGTGGAGCAAACGCAGCCCAAGCCGGTGGATTCCGCGGGACACGCATCATTAACTCTGGGGAAGGAGGCGAGTTCGCCACAGGGCTGTCAGCATCCGATAGTGTGAGAGCAGGAGATAAAAGCTGACCAGATATTAGGTGTGGGGAATGAGGGAAAAGGAAGACCCAGTGGATTAATCTTGGGAGTTTTTGTATGTGTTTGATGTTTTGACATCTTAAAATGTTTGCTGGCAGGGGAGGGACTGCCCCTCCCAGGGCTAGCCAGTTCTTAGAGATAGCAAAGGACTTTTGGGGAGCACATTTTTCATGTGAGTTTATACCCCCAATTCACGTCCTTATCTGACACACCAAAGCAATATTCTGCCTGCCCTACATCACTCCGGAGCCAAGTATCAGGCAATGGAAGACCACCCTATAGTCACGAGCTGGCTGCGATTATTCAAACTCTACCTTGCCTCTGCATGGAAACCCCAGGAAGGGCTCTGCTCAGGGTTTTACCTCCCTCTCGTCTTCACCATCTTGACCAAAACCTGCTGCTTCCCCCGTGGGCTTGCATGGCATGCAATGACCCCCTCTAGGACTTCTGAGAATAATGAAGCCTCGTTCCCATCTCCTCCTGTGGCTGCACCAGCCTGACCGTACCAGAACCAACACGTGCATTCTCTAGAACGACCATCTGTTCTTACTTATTCATAAATGAGCATCTAGTGTCATGCTCTGTGTGCCACC
>NW_011888907.1:1466219-1467176 GCF_000151845.1 Pteropus vampyrus | reverse complement strand
TTGGCCCACCTCATCCTCAACCCCACCCTGTGTGATAAAGCACCTATGGCCTTACCTGGCAACCAGGGACCTTTGCAAACTCACCCAAACCTAACTCTCGAGCCCCTCCCTCCACATGCCCCGTGGCCCAGTCAGATCCACTGGAACTGTCCCCAGTCCTCAAACACCGTCTGCTCACCCACACCTCAGAGCCCTGTACATCCCAGAGCAACCACGCTCTCCCCCAAGAAACTCATCCCGGTCTAGGCACAAGATCACATTGTCCTCCTTTTTGAAGACTGATTTAAGCCCATCAGGAAGGTTGTCACTCACTCTCCTCAGTGGTAATTCTGCATTAATTGGTGTGATTATTTCGGTAATACCGACCTTCTATGCCTGTCCTGGAATCTCCACAACGACCAGATGACGGCATGTCTTCAGAGTTTGGGCTCCCCTCTAAAACCATCACATCTCAAACACACAGCCTGGGACTTTCCAGAAGAATTTGCTGAGTGAATGGATGAATGCCCAAGGGACCATGGAACAACCTCTATGATGGTACCTATGTCAGTTATTCACGTTCATCCTTCTCGCTCCCCCCCGAAACTAAACACTGCAGCTGGTGCTGGCTATCTCTGCAAGGAGGTGGCAGAGAGCATGACAGCAGCGCTGGCAGTGGACTCAGCTGTCTGAGTTTGAGACCTTCGCTCTACCACCGTCAAGTGGTGCCTTTCTTTAGTCAGGTGACCTCTCCTGGCCTCGGTTCCTTTATATGGAAAAATGGACACACGTCATAGAGCACCTACATCATAGAGGTGTTCTGAGCACTAATTGCAGCAATCTGCGTAAAGCATTTTAGTATAGCTCCTGGTAAGCGCTCAGTAAACATTAGCCCGTATTAGTCGTCATAGAGATAGTATTACTGTTGGTGGCACAGAGGTTTCCCCACTCTTTGCAAGGCTCAGGAGCGCAGTGAGC
>NW_011888907.1:1460052-1464812 GCF_000151845.1 Pteropus vampyrus | reverse complement strand
TAAGCATGCCATACGGAACTCCGTTCCACCCACCCCCGTCTAAAAGTCCTTTAGTACACAATCAAGGAGCAAACAGTTCCTCTGCCACACTTTTCCTGCTAACTGCCCCGACTTAAGCACTAAGCAAGAAAAATTCCGAGAGAATTCTGAGCACCAAGGCAGCTTAAAAAGATGGCGCTTCAGTGTATCTTCTTCGGTAACTGGGGGAGTCGCCCTGACCTGCATTCGGCAAAGACCTGAATGTTACAACCCTGCTTTGAAGAAGATCTGCCTTAGTTCAGTTCAAAGGGAATGAAAAACTAGGTCAGTTGCCCAGGGTTTTTAAAGAAGAAAAAAAAGAAAGGGGGAACATGTTATTTTACTAATGAGGTTGGTATCTTCCATCCTCCATTGTCTTAGTTCCTAACCAGACGAAACAAGTCTGGTTAAGAATGAGTTTGGAGCAAAGAGATAAGCCTGAAGGCCAGCAGCTAATTTAAGTCACTTCTGCTTTGGCCCACTCCCTTTTCCTCTGGGCCCCCCCTGTGTGGGAGCAATCTGCAATAAAGAACTCCATGGTGCATGGGAGAATTGTTGACCTCTGGGCCACTCACCACGGAGCCCATTCACACGCACAGGGCAGCTGCTACTCTCTTTGCTTCATTCATTCATCCATTCATTCATTCATTCATTCAATGTTGATACGTCAACTTCATTGTGCCAGGTCCTCCCATGCTGCACACACCCTGTTGATGGCAGCCACTCCTTGAGGAGCCCCTGGCCCTAGCACTTATGCATGGCATCTTGGCTGGGTCTTGAAGCCATTCTGCAAGCAAGGTGTTATTCTTCCTAGTTCACCAACAAGGCTCAGAGGGTAATGGAGGACCTCGAGGCCCAAGCACAACTTCCTCCTCCCAAGCCAGAGTTCTTTTCGCATCAAAGTCCATTCCAGTCTGGAGGCACGTGGCTGGTGGCTTCTACATCCAGCCACACATGACATTCTCACCTGTCCCCTTCATCCACTCCCCAGCGGAACTTGTCCATGGGTCTCTCGTTCCTGCTACACTGTGAGCTCCTCGGAGAGTAGCGACAGCTTACTCGCTTTTTGAATAAATATGTCTTTAACGAAAGAAAAGCCACACACGCCCACCCAAAAAAACAAGGCAGGGCCACCTAAGAACAGAGAGGGTGGGGAGTACTGCCCTAGCCCACACTCTCCTCCACAGCCAACCCCCAGGGCAGCTTCCATGACCCTGTGTACACTCAGGTGCTCCTCAACGTCTGGCATCATTGCCAAAATTTCTTGGTCTAGGATTTTCCTCTCCACCAGTCTGGTTCTGTAAATTTCCTTAAGACCTCCTATCAGATGAATTTCCAGCAAATCGGATGGCACGTTCGGAGGAGAATTTGACGCAGGGCTTATTAGAGGGGATAGGGAATCCACAAGGGAGGAAAGGCACCTGCACCAGCAGGAAGCCAGTGCTGCCAGCAAGAGCTGGAGCATGAGAAAGCAGCCGCCTGGCAGGAGCTGTCTGTAGGAATGCAGCCATGGCAGAGGTGCAGGTGGGCGTGGAGGGTCGCAGCCAGAGGGTTAAACACCCTGACCTGCCACTCCTCTCTACACTGACTGAGTCCACCAGAAGCCAGACAACGGGGGAGTCCAGGTGCTACCCTCCAGGCGACGTCAGCCTGCAGGACCCAGAATCGGCAAAGAAAGACATGGATGGGGAGGAAGAGGGAGGCATGGGCAAGCAGAGCGACACCAGCACAGACCCCTTCCCTCTGAGGACCCAGAGACATTCCCAAGGGATGCTCCAGACCTGCTTCGAGAAGACACACCCTCCACAGTCAGGCCGCTGCTCTGGCTCTCACTGTGTGCTCCGCAATCAATGGTCTTGCCCCCAGGCCGTCACTGCTCTAATGAACAGAGCAGAAGCCAATGGAGAGCTAAGAAGTATTTCTCACCTAAAACGTCTCACGTTAACCATAGTTTATTGAATAACTATTATATGCCAGACATTTATACTCAGATAAATGAGATGCTTCGGAGCCCAGGTCTCCCAGGAGCTCATGATTTTATTAGAGAAACTGGACATGTGCTGAAAAGTTAAATAATATAAGTGACTCTGTACTCAAGGCCTGTGCAGGGAAAAAGCAGTGGGTGTGGGTCAGGCCATCCAGAGCGTGGTCCTGGTCTGGCTACTCCCCGTCTATATGACCCTAACACTTCAAGCTCCTCAGTTTCCCCTCCCTTTAAAGATGAGCTGAGCCAAAGTGACCTCCACGGCCTGGCTCTGGGGTTCCATGAGTCTTAGGAGGGCAGAGAACTTGGCCATTTTGTGACTCCCAGAGAGCCGGGTGGTTGCCAGTGATCAAGTAGGCTCCACAGGAGCAGTGGGCCTTGAACAGGGCCAAGAAGGGAAAGGCGGAGATGGGAGGGAGGGGTCTCCGGGCAGGGGGAACAGGACAAGCAGCGGCATGGAGGCGGGAGGGCGCTCAGCCCATGAGGTGGAATAGCAGGGGAATGATTTAATGGGGAGCCTCTACCGTGTAGAACGGAGTCGGGATGGAGAGAGATGACAAGTATAGATGATATACCCCCATCAACCTCTGAACGTGCCCAAAGCTGAAACCCAAAACTTGTTTTCTTTCACTCTGTTTAACTAAGAGTGTGAGAACCTGGGAAATCAGATCAGAGCCAGGTCTGGATGGTTAACGGGGGAGTCAATTGCCCCAGAGTTATAGTTCCAAAACACAAATCAGATTTAGTCACTTTCTTGCTCATAAGCCTTCCACGGTTCCTTTTGCCCATAGGACAAAGTCCAAACTCCTTAGTTTGACATGCAGTCTCACCCAACTCCACATGGCAAGGCTGCACATCCTGCACTAAGCGAGCTGCTTGCTAGCCAGTCACCATCTCCCTGGGACACGCTCTTCAAGCATGAACCGCTCACTTATTTATTCAGCAAGGAAGGGTCGATGTACTATTTAGTACGCATCTACCATGGGCCAGGCGCTGGCATTAACAAAGCCATCAGGACAGATACAGTTCCTCTTTTCTTGGCAATTAAAGTCTGGAGAGGGAAGTGGATTTTAAACAGTAATTGCAACTGTGATCGTTGCTAGGAGGAGAAGCCAGGTGGTTGTGGGTTCTGAGATTTAACTGGGAGGCAACCCATTCTGAGAGGCCAGGGAAAGCTTCCCTGTAGACTCCAGAAGGGTGTGTAGGACTCAGCCAGGCAATGACAGGGGCAGACATGGGGGGGCCGGGGAGGGGAGTATCCAGTCAGAGGGAGCAGCAGGCGGGAAGCCTCTGAGGCTGGACCAGGCCTGGGGAAGCCACACCAGCCTTCGCTGGACTGAACACCACGGGGCATATGCTAGATGTGGCTGCAGAGGTCTCCTGGGTAAAGCATATTTGATGTCATTCCGAGGGCAGTGGAATGCTGTTGGGTTGTACGTATGGGACCGACATGATCTTTTTTTTTTTTGTTTTTTGGTTAAGGATTGGATTTTGGGAAGGCCCAAATTTTTTTCTTTTGGAATCTGTTTCCAATCCCTCTATCCCTATAGCAAATGGTTAGTTTGTCTTCCCAGAGCCTATCTCTTATTGGGCCTTTCCTGGCCCCATCAGGCCAAGCAATCACTCCCTTGTTTGCTCCCCATCCTCACCACATAGAACGCAAAATTCTGTTTTGATATGTATTACACTGCATTGTGAATTCTTATTCTATCAGGTTCCCTGCCGCCCCTCTCCCCACCATAGATTATCAGAGCGAGGACTGCATTGTTTGTTTTCATCTCTATGACTTTGAGAGCTAGCAGAGATCCTGGAACCCTGCAGACAGCCAATAAATATCTATTAGTTAACTGATTAAATGAATGAAATAACCAAATCTTTATGAAACACCACCTGTGGTTGGCCTCTCTCTGGAGCTGCATCTCTATGCAAATACAGGAATGTCCGAATTTTTCTCTCAAAGACTAAGAGAGATCCTTTCATGCCTGAGTTAACAGTATAAGCCAGAGCCCGCTGACCAGAGAAAGAGCCTTGTCCTAGCAGGGGCAAGGGACCCAGCTGAGTACAGCGGGGCACAGCCCATTGTTTTTCTGTGCAACTCAAACCCAGAGAAAGAATATGATGGTGAGACTGATAGTCAACGGTGAATGCGCTTAGGTTAAAGGAGGGATGAGAATAGGAAGTCTTCCCAGTGGCCGTGAGCAAGATAAACAAAACGGCAGATTGCTTCGGTGGCCCAGGGTCAAGGCCACCTGACCAGGGCCAGCCCCTTTGACTTTCAGGCCCTTCGGTCTCTGTGCACTGGACCAAAAGGACAGGCGCTCACGTGTTTGCCTACGCGGGAAGGGAGACACACATCGCTTCATTGCCATTCTTGTGTGCACAGTGTTTTCAGGCCTGGGATGTGATGTTGATGAAAGACAGTTAATTCAATTTCTACGGAGAAATTGATTAATGGACTGGATTAAAAGAAGTCCCTGGTGTCCACAGCCTTCGCCCAGAATACCAATTCTGTGTTATCTCCCCGGTTTTCTCCTTCTCTCCTTGCTTGACACTTTGACAATACACATTGGGGCCCAGTGGGAAGAAGGAGGGAGGCAAGGAAAGATGAGACGCCGCAGATTAGGGCTGGAGCACACCTCTATGTTTAATTAGTTCTATTAATATTTTTAAAAAATAATAAAAGGGCCCAGTGGGGAATATGCTGATCTTGGGATTGTTCTGCCAGTGTTCTCCAGGGTCTTTCAACCTTTGCTTCGGT
>NW_011888907.1:1450332-1460002 GCF_000151845.1 Pteropus vampyrus | reverse complement strand
GAATGTCCGAATTTTTCTCTCAAAGACTAAGAGAGATCCTTTCATGCCTGAGTTAACAGTATAAGCCAGAGCCCGCTGACCAGAGAAAGAGCCTTGTCCTAGCAGGGGCAAGGGACCCAGCTGAGTACAGCGGGGCACAGCCCATTGTTTTTCTGTGCAACTCAAACCCAGAGAAAGAATATGATGGTGAGACTGATAGTCAGCGGTGAATGCGCTTAGGTTAAAGGAGGGATGGGAATAGGAAGTCTTCCCAGTGGCCGTGAGCAAGATAAACAAAACGGCAGATTGCTTTGGTGGCCCAGGGTCAAGGCTACCTGACCAGGGCCAGCCCCTTTGACTTTCAGGCCCTTCGGTCTCTGTGCACTGGACCAAAAGGACAGGCACTCACGTGTTTGCCTACGTGGGAAGGGAGACACACATCGCTTCATTGCCATTCCTGTGTGCACAGTGTTTTCAGGCCTGGGATGTGATGTTGATGAAAGACAGTTAATTCAATTTCTACGGAGAAATTGATTAATGGACTGGATTAAAAGAAGTCCCTGGTGTCCACAGCCTTCGCCCAGAATACCAATTCTGTGTTATCTCCCCGGTTTTCTCCTTCTCTCCTTGCTTGACACTTTGACAATACACATTGGGGCCCAGTGGGAAGAAGGAGGGAGGCAAGGAAAGATGAGACGCCGCAGATTAGGGCTGGAGCACACCTCTATGTTTAATTAGTTCTATTAATATTTTTAAAAAATAATAAAAGGGCCCAGTGGGGAATATGCTGATCTTGGGATTGTTCTGCCAGTGTTCTCCAGGGTCTTTCAACCTTTGCTTCGGTAGGAAGGACAGAAGGCGCCTTTCCCTGCTCGCCCGGTAACACACCAGAAGTCACAGCCTCCTTAAGCGCCCTTTGGTGTGAGAGAAAGACCCAGAGTCACACCTAGCCCTGCCCCAGGCTGCCTGTCACAGCTCATGGGCTCCAAGGAGGTCCCCGCCCACCGCAACAGGTGACAACACCAGTTCTGGAAACGCCCAGGCCAGTGAGGGTGAGGCAGCTCGCTCCCCAGGCGAAGAGTTTCTTTGGACTAATAGTTGCCTGTTGACCTTGAGAGGACTAGAGGCAGGGAATAGACAACATGGCCCCAGACAGCCCCTCCTAGCCTCAGCTTGCGGGTATAGTTATGGCTACTTTCACTCTCAGACTATATTTGTAAGATCCATGCACTTTTCATAGGCCTCCCAAACCTACGACCAGCTTTGAATCTACGTTGTCAACCATAAAAGTGGGACCCGGTACTAGGATCTAAATGTCTGTGTCCCCTTGCCCCAAGTTCATATGATGAAGCCCTGACCCCAGTGAGCTGGAACTAAGAGGTGGAACATTTGGGGGATGACTAGGTCTTGTGAATGCGATGAGTTTCCCAGAGAGCTCGCTGGCCCCTTTCACTGAGTGCGGACACGGCGGAAGACAGCTGTCTATGAACGAGGAAGCAGATCCTCGCCAGACCCCAAATCTCTTGGCACCTTGATTTTGGACTTTGAGATTCCAGACCATGAGAGATAAATTTCTGTTGTTTAAGCCACCCGGTCTGTGGTATTCTGTTATAATAGCCCAAATAGATTAACACACCCAGAGGATTTATTTCATCCTCCTAAAGAAATCAATAAATATGCTGTCCTTTGTGTATGCACTTGACGGGTCTGCCTTCACGATGCAACTGATTGCAAGAAAGTATACTTTAGGGTAATAAAACGTGACAGGTACACTCCTGGGTGCCACCTCCTGACCCCGCCCTTCCCACCCTCGTTAGAAACGGGGTTCGTCAAGTGTCCTTAGTAATAACCTAGTCCTCTGTGGCTTTAGTTAAGAACTACCTGGCTCTAGCTTTTGTTTCCTGCCCTTTGCGATGGCTGTGCCTGTTTCCTGTACCTCAGGGACAAGAAGAGAGACAATGGAGCTCCAGCAGGCACAGGCTGGTGCATCACTAAAAAAAATGCTGATGGATAATTTATTCAAAAGAGCCTGTGAACGTTAGACAATATTGCATTACAAAATAAATCAATTATGATTTTTTAAAAAAAAAAAAGAGAAAGAAATCTCAGTTTGTTGAAAAAACATTGCAAATGTGGGTGATTTTCTCGTTATTGAAAAAACACAAAAGAAAAGTGAAATCTCATTTAAAGAAGAATCTGCTTCAAGAGCTACAGAGTCATTTCGGTGACTCCCTAATAGAATGCCCCCCCTGAACAAACCACATCTGCCAGATGCCTGCCTTACCTTTTTCAATTAAAATTCCGTTCCTATTGTCGGAAGGTTAACTTTGAACTTACAAGGCTATGTAGCTCACTAGGGTTTGGAGTTAGTTGCCTGTAAATACGCATAAATTAGCATCGTTTATCTCATATGGGGTTTCCTGGGGAAAATGTGAGTATCTCTGTAAGTATCTGATGGACCACCTTTTTACCAACACCAAGAGAAGAAAAATGTCATTCAAAAATGCTAAGAATTTCAGAGATTTGCATTTTTGAGGGAAAAAATAAAGAAGAATTCCATTTTGGCTGCAGCGAAAATATAGGCGAGAGTAGAGGACTGTCCATTCGTTCATTTAAAAAAAAAAAAAGGACTCTCCAGTTATTGACTGAATGAATGAATGAATGAAGATTCTATTTATTCAAAAACTTTCATGACCTACCTGAGGTAGGAGCTGAGGTGCAGCAGTGCCTGCTGGTCGTCAGAGAGCTCACAGGTTGCGTCCACTGTCTGCCCTGCCCAGCTTGCTCCCAGGTGGAGGAGGTGGTCTCATAAACCCTGACCCATGACCCCTAATTCACCCCCTTGCCTTCAGCAAGTCCCTTCCCATTTGAGTATTTATAAGTGACAATGTCTGGCAGGACAACTCGACAGGTAGGAAAACCCTAAAAGCCATATCAGGAAGCGAGGAGAGACGAAGAAAAGGCAAAAAGAGGGAATTTGGGGCCATCGCTGCAGACAAACGTTATTGACTGTATCATCTTGATTCAGGTCGATTTGGTTCTCTCTGTCCTTTCGCCAAGGCAATGACTCGAGACAACAGATCTATCCTTAACCCTCGTAAAACGAACCACTCTCCCACCATTGCCTCTCAACCATCACAAAGCACCCTGTACTGGGCACTGGGGGTACAAACCACAAACGAGACGCATGCATATGCTGTTGGAGCCTGCAGAGGTGGAAGACGCAGGCACGAAGCAGGCAAGGCCTGGGGCAGCTGAGAGGAAGCCCTAGCCCAGCTCTTTGTCCCCCACTCAGGAGGTACTGCCTGCAAGGAGGTTGGAAGCAAGAGCAGGAGCAAGGGCAGAGCACCAAAGAACAGGCAGAGGCGGCAGGAGCAGAGCAGGTTCTGGGAGCCAGCGGGAAGAATGCACAAGGCAGAGGGAGAATTGGCACTCTTGGCTGAATGTTTTAAGGGAATTGGTTCATCTCCTTATCTAGCCAACATTCTGCCCATCTCTAAATTCCACCCTGTGGCTCTTCTTCACCTAATGGCTTGTGACGGTCCTTATACCTTTTGTTTTCTCTCATTTAGCTTCGCCGGAGGTTCAGTGGAATGCTAGAAACCACCGAGCCCAGGCTGGGACAAATTACTTGTTGGGGAGAAGAGACAGTCAAGCAGGAAGTATGTCAGGCTCTAGAAAACTCCTGAAACGGGGAGGAGGCCAGGGCTGATTTCAGGGCACAGGAGGGACAGTAGGGACTAACTAGGACACCTTAGATGCCCCTGCACTCCTGGCTTGAGGTAGTTCAGGCAATCATCAAAGGTTAACTGACCAACAGTGGGCTCGGCAGGAGCCAGGGCCCTTCGGTTGGGGTTTAGGGAGGCGTCTGGCCCTTCACAGCGGGCCTCCAACCATTGACAAGGTATGGGTGATCAGGTCCCTGGTCTGGGAAGGCACAGGACAAATTCAGTACAGCATTATGGCCTCGGTCACTGGGCTGGGGTTCATGCTTGAGGATCCTGGCGAGGACACTCCTATTGCAGACAGGTTTGGGGAAATGGGCATTGAGGGTACTTGTTTCAATCAAACCTTAAACTTCACAAAACCAAATGACCCTATCATACCTCTTTGAATACCTATGTCACTGGACACGAGTAATATACAAGTAATACACAAGTATATTCCTGTTTAAAATTCCCCGGAAGCTCCCTTTACCCACAGAACAAAGTTGAACCACGCTGGCATCATCTGGACTTGACCTCTCCAGACTCAATCACACACTATTGGGCGCTCCGCTCCCAACTGGGCCCACCTGCCCCACCCAAACATGCACCCACCCTACACCCACACCTCCCCATGTGCACACAGTTCCTTCCCTGCCTCTATCTCTTAATCCCTTTAACAGGCCACAATTTCTCATGACTCCAAGCTTTGCGTGAGATCATGTCTGTTTCAGGAACTCCCTCCCCACCCCCATGCAATCCTTACTGTGTTGGGAAATTCCTGCTTGTTCTGAAAGACCCAGGTCACATGTCACCTTGTCTGGGAATCCTTCTCTGTGCTCGGACAATCCTTGCTTAGCACACCGCCCAAAAAGCACTGATGCTCCGATCTAGTCTTCCTCTGCGTACTAGATTGAGGACTAGAGCCGGAGCCACGGTATTCCCTTCCGAACCAGCAGGGTAATTGATGAATGAGTGAATGAATGAATGATATGCACAAACCCACGTTGGACTGAATAGTCAAGGACGTTCTACGATCACGTGTCCTACGAGAGAAGGCTAAACTGCCCTCGCTTCAAGGTCCGCATCTGAATCTCTCTCCTCTCCCCAAGCACTGTTGTTCTTCTCTCTGAGCCCTTCCGTTCGGACAGAAGTAGCAAAAGGACTTACAGAGTAGAGTTCTGCCTTGGCAGCAGTCAGCTCACGAGCATCCAAGTATTTAAGTGTATCCCAGAAATGAGTTTAAATGCTTCATTTATTCCCACTGGCCTTTGCTGGCTGCAGGCTCAGCGGAGGAACCCCCAGACCAGCCAGGCTGCAGCCATTAGCTCAGATTCCATTGTGGAGAAGGACGCAAACATTTTCAGAATAAATGAAATAGAGAAATGAAAGAATCCTTCAGGGGGTCTTAGGAAAGGATGAATCATTCTATCTGGAGAGCTTTCCTCCAGATTTGGAAAAAGAGGGGAAAAAGAATGTGGTATTATGGAGAGCGTTCCACATGGCAAGCGCGTTCCCAGATGTGCCTCATTAAATGGTCCTTGCCACCAGCCTGTGGGGTCAGCCCAATTCTGTGTCATAGACGGGGAAGATGAGGTGCAGGGACCTAGAGGAGATGATCTGGGCACATAGCCATGCAGCAGGAGCACTAACTCCAGAGTCTGAGGGAACTGGTGTTTCTTCCTGCCAAAAACACAGCTGTGCCAAGTGACCGGCTGTAAAGGGACCCCTTATTAAGATAAAATGGCACTTCCCAAGATCTTATCTCAGTCAGGGCAGCCACGAGGTGGATCAAGTAAAGATGTGGCTCTGGCATCGTTCGCACAGCACCCCCACCCTCGATGGTCTTGAATCCCACAGCCTGCTGCTGCCACCTCACTGGCCCCAAAGGATCATCACCCACCTGTAAAGCACTAGTTTAAACATTTATACAAAATGTGCCTCTGGTTCCTCTTTGAACGGTCGAAGCGGTTGGAATATCCAAGAAGCGTTTACGGAATCGTACAGGAAAACAGCCAAGGAGAACAAAGGAAGTATGAAAACGCTGGCGTCCGAGGCAGGGCTGATCCTGCCAGAGTGAGTCCTATCACGGCTCACAGGTTCCAGCCCTTTAAAGGGTCTCCAGAGTCTCCCTGCAGCCAATTTCCGCAGCCAAGCAGAGGCCACGATGCCCCAGGGACAAAAGAAATGGTCTGGAGCACCCCAGCCCAAGGGAGACAGTGTCTCAGGCTCACCCGTGAGGCAGGCACAGGGTAATAGTCACTGGGACAGAGAGAAAACCCTGGGGGTCAGAGCAGCAGAGAGGGCTCTGGAGGTCTCCCACCCCCGGTGCCAGTTATATGGAGCACAGGCCTCGTCACGCCCTCCAGACTTAACACCCTCCATGCTTCCCCAGCACCTCGGAGTGTCCGCAAGCCTTCTAGGGTCTCCCCCTTGTATTAATCAGTGTCTCCAGAGAAACACAATCAACAAGGGGTGTGTGTGTGTGTGTGTGTGTGTGTGTGTGTGTGTGTGTGTGTGTGTGCGCGCGCGCAGAGACGGAGAGATAGAGAGACAGAAAGTGATATTCATTACGAAGAATCGGTGCATGCAATTATGGAAGCCGACTAGTCCCAAGGTCAACAACTACTGAAGTCGAGACCCAGGAGAGCCAATGGTGTCGTCCCAGCCTAAGTTCAAGGGCCTGAGACCCAGGAGAGCTGAAGGTGAAGTTACATTGTAAAAGTCAGCAGGCTTGAAAAGAAGAGCCAGGGTTTAAGTCCAAAGGCAGACGAAGACCGATGACCCGGCTCGAAGCAGCCAGGCAGGGGCGTTCCCCCATACTTTTTGTTCTATCGAGGCCCTCAGAGGGTTTGGTGGGATTCACCCACATCTGGGAGGCCATTCTTCTTTACTCAGTCTACCGATTCAAACATTACTCTCATCCAGAAATAACCTCACAGACATGCCCAGAATAAAATTTGACCAAATATCTGGGCAGCCGGTAGCCCAGCCAAGTTGACACATAAAATTAATCATCATACTCTTCAACTTCACAGCTGGCTCTCTTCCAGCTCCTAAACTCTCTTCCCCTGACCAAGACAGCTGTTCTTCACACCCCTGGCCTTTCTCTACCTGTTTCCCTCTCTAGAACACTCTTTCTTCCCTTCTCTTCCCCTCAAACTCCTACTCACACGTCATGATCCAGTTCGTGGGTGGCTGTCCTGACTCCTCAACCTGTCCTTCCCCTGGAATGTCGGTGCAGCTCAGGTCATCAAACTCTTCCCGTACCATGCATTGTGCACTGAGGGACAAGCACGCGTTAAGATGGGGCACCTGTTGCCTCTGTATATGTAATAGTAGGGGAAAAAGTCATGACAAAAGACAATTTCTGAACAAGATGAGAAGCATCTAACCTACCCTGGGGAGGGGGTTACAGGAGTGTCTGGAGAACAAGTCTAGTGAGTGGAGTCTAAGTAAGAGTTGGGACCGTGAGTAGGAGGCGGCTGGCATTCCATGCTTGGAAAGCAACGTAAACCAAGGAGCAGAAATAGGAGCCCACCTGTCTGCAGAGGAGCACATGCAGTTCGGTGTAGCAGGAATGCAAAGCAAAGAGAAAGAGGTTCTCGGGGAAGGTGCTGATGCTGGATCCAAGTCAGGGAGAGACGTTTAAGCCATGCGGAGGAGCCTGGACTTTATCTCAACACAGACAAGGGCAAGCCTGATGCGTGTTGCTGTGAACATTTATCCCAATGAACTTTAAGGTCTGTCCGTATATGTGACTCTCCCTGAGATTCAGCTTCTTGAGAACAAGGACCTTGTCTCATTCACACTGCTGCCCTACCACTCAGTGTGATGCCTGGTACAGGTGAGTGTTGAATAAGGATTTGTGCAAAAGATGGATGGGTGGATGGAAGAATGGATAAAAGAATGAATGGATAGACAGATAGATGGATAGGACAGATGGATGGGTAGATGGATGAAAGGAAAGAGGGAAGAAAGGAAGGGAGGGAGGGAGAGAGACAGGGAGGGAAGGTAGATGGGTAGATGGATGGAAGGATAAAGACAATAGTCTCATTTGGTCATTACAAAAGTGTAAGGAAATGAGTAAGAGAGTCATTATAGTTCCCATTTTACTGGGGGGGTAACTGAGGCGCAAGAGGTTAAGTGATTTGCCCCATCTCTTGCATATGTTTCTGTCCCGACTCCCTGCCCAGGATCCCTCCTGGGAAGACGGGCTATCCCTCCGCAGGAGAGACTCAGGGGCCTGCAGCTGTAACCCTGGGGCTGGTCCTGGCAGCCAGCTTCTGCCACTGGAGCTGCGCCATCCACCGTGACCAAACTATTTAAGGAAAGAGAGGAACTCCGGCTTCCCTAGCGCTGCCTTTTCTTTAGAAGTTAAATGGCAGAGCCATAAACATCCCTAAAACATTCAGTGATTTTCCAGGATTTTTCTGTCACGTATTTGGATTCTCTTTCTCAAACAGGTATATTTATTCTAAGTTTAGCCTAAGGCTTCTTCCTTCTTCCTAGGTAGCCTTTCCTTTCTCGGTGAGCTGTGCCTGCCTGTGTCCCCAGACTTCTGCTCCTCTTTCTCCTTCCTCTTCATCCACTTCGTCCCTCTGACCCGCCTAGCACAGACACCGCATCCTGCTAAGTCCACCTTCTTAAACCTCGTGGCTCAGCCTTAGCCATTTGCCTGACCCTCAAGGAGCTAGCTGCTAAATCCTCGCTTCTCTAGAAACCTGCCTACGACTTCACCACCCCATCGCCGCCCCTGCCAACCCAGAACTGAGCAGAGCCAGGGAGGGAGGGTCGGCAGCAGGCGGTGTTGCCAGGGAGCAGGTTATGCAATGTGGTCGCTTTGTTTCATCTAGTGGAACTAGCCACGTAATTAACTCCCCTCCATAGAGCCTGCCGGTCCCCGAGCTCCCTTCATATTCATAATTTTACATTTCAGGATCATTCCAGAGCTCACATCTGCTCCAGCAGCATGTTCAGGCTGCGTTCCTGCCACCTCCCAGCAGGACCAGGCTTTGCAATCGGTATCTGCTTCTTTGCAGCCTAGCGTTTTTCCTGCCCCAGGGGTTACCCGGCTGGAGCAGAGCAGCTTCTCCCAGCCTACACCCAAGGCCTCTACCTAGCTCTTATCCTGAGTGGAGACCTGGAGGAAGTAGCCAGAAGCGGCCGGGGAGACAAAGGATTTCAGCTCACAGAGCTCCCTCCCTCCCTAGTGCAACCCCTTTATGTCACAGAAATGAAAATCTTTGGAGTCCTGTATTTTCTCTCTTGCAGAGTTCCCAAGAAGACCAGCTCCCTCACTTCAGCCTCATTTCTTAGATCAGGAATACTTCTCGGTTCTTTTCAGCCTTAAGGACACAACATGGACTTGCAGGAACTGGCAGGGGGTAAAACAGCCAAGCAAAGCATTCAGGGAAAAGGGAGGCTACGGAGGGTTGTCATTGTTCCCGGTCAGAATCATGCGGCCTGTTCTCTGCATTATTTTTTACTGGAATTGTACGTTGCATCATGTCCTCAGAGGAACAGAACAGAAGGGCGCACCGTGTCCTGTGCATAACGAGTTCAAGGAAGTCACAGTTAATCCCTCAGAAGGACCTATTTCATGGCAGAAAAAGCTGTGTTCCCCCCTAAGCAAGTAGAATGGAGGTAGGATTTTTACCTTTCGAGTGAATGTAAGTGTCTCATTTGTGTGGTGTTCTTCTCTTTGCTTTGGCTGCTGAGACTCTTAGCCGAGCCCGCAGCTCACCTTTGGCAAGGCCCGGGTCACTGAGTATACCCTGCCTTCATCTCACCACTGCATTCTCGCTGCCACTTGCTTCTCTACAAACGCGGTGATGGAGAGCGTGGCCGAGTTATGGCTGCCGTAAAGCAGGGCAGCCTGTGGTGGTGGCTCATGACACCATGCTTGATACTCGCTGGCTTTCCAGAAGGATCTCTTTCTCTCCTGCTCCGCCATGTCCCCAGGTGGCACGCCCAGGGGTCACAGA
>NW_011888907.1:1448079-1450282 GCF_000151845.1 Pteropus vampyrus | reverse complement strand
AGTGAATGTAAGTGTCTCATTTGTGTGGTGTTCTTCTCTTTGCTTTGGCTGCTGAGACTCTTAGCCGAGCCCGCAGCTCACCTTTGGCAAGGCCCGGGTCACTGAGTATACCCTGCCTTCATCTCACCACTGCATTCTCGCTGCCACTTGCTTCTCTACAAACGCGGTGATGGAGAGCGTGGCCGAGTTATGGCTGCCGTAAAGCAGGGCAGCCTGTGGTGGTGGCTCATGACACCATGCTTGATACTCGCTGGCTTTCCAGAAGGATCTCTTTCTCTCCTGCTCCGCCATGTCCCCAGGTGGCACGCCCAGGGGTCACAGAAAGCCTGTCCCTCTCATCTGCCTGCAGGGTCTTCAGACCTCTACCATTTATCTTTCTTTTCTCTTCTCCAAATTGTTATGACACAGTCAATTCTTTACAGTGCAAGTAGTGCCTAAAAACACCAGAAGTGTGGGTGATTGGACTAATTCACCCCTAGGGCTGGGCAGGCCACCTTTGGTTCACATCTGTCAAGCTTCTGAGCCCCAAGAAAATCTATGGCAGGGAGGCTTCCAGGGCCAGCCGGGTACACGTGCCCATGTCAGTGCAGCAACAGCAACATCCATCACCCTGTCATTTCAGGCCCACCCGTGAAAATGACTGGGAGTAATTCCTCGGGGCCAAGAAGTGCTTCTAGATTCTGATCTGCAGCACAGGATGCTCAGGAGAAAACACCGCGGGAGGAGGAAGAAGGCCAGGATCTAGGCTCCTCCTACTCCTTTCAATCCAATACCAATTTTGGAAACCAGTGCAATGGGATAGGACGTAAGGAATCTTTCTATTTGTTGTTTGCTTGTTCCATATCCATGTATGATAATAATGCCTTGCAATTTTATTATATGTATAACATATATTGTGGTGGATTTGTGCCAAATTTACCCCAGGATACACATACACATACATATATAAACACGTATAACATAGACATGGCTTTCAATATGCTGTTTTACATTCCGAACCTCCAGGATGAGAATAGTATACATCTCTATTATTTTATGGGAAAAGAAACCAAGTTAAAGATAATAAACATGGTTTACCAGAGTCACAGATTCACCTAGTGGCCAAACTGAACCTATATTCCAGGCTCCTTGACTTCCAGTTCAAATACACAGCACAGCCCACCTCTTCTCGTCCAGTGAGATCGATGTACACCTCCCAGTTCGTAGCTCCGCTGGCTCCTGACTCAGGGCCTGGGAACCCAAGGGCAAGGAGAGTAGGTAGAGAAAAATCAGAGAAAAACACGGAAAGGAAGGTAGGAAGCCAGGACTTAGAGACCAGAGACAAACTTCTACTGAGTGATTAATACTGAATTGTGCTAGTCCTCCCACAGGTATCGGCTGCCAATCAGCATGTAGATTTGCCATGTCCTTGTCCATTGACTATCTTTCTATCTCCCATCAGGCACAGAGTGTGTCATTAAGGGGGCAACATGGATGAACGGGGTATAGTTTTTGGCCTCCAGATGGTCCTTCAAATGACCTGACAAAAACCACTACTTTGACAACAATCACTAACTGCTCCTCCCATCCTTATATTAATCATCTCCTTCTTACTTAGAAATACAACTCTCGGTTTTAGCTGGAATTAAAGACCACATTTTCCAGCTTTGCTTGAAGCTAGAACCAAAAACATAGCAGAAGAGATGCGTGCAATTTCTAAAGAAAGTGCTTGAAGAGAAGGAATGTGCCCTTCTTCAGCTTTCCTCCCTCCAGCTGGCTGGAATGTGGACTTGAAGGTCCGATCTCCAACAGCCACCTTTGACTTTCAGGTGACCCTTGGAATGGAACCTATACACGGTGGAGCACAAAACAGAGTCTAGGCCTGGACACCGTGGGGAACCTACTAGCCCAGGACTCATTCCCTCCAGGCTTCTTATATATGAGAGGAAAAGCTCGACTTTGTTTCAGATGGTATGATTTTAGAGCTTTCTATTACACTCGGTTAAATAGAATCCTAACTAGAGAAGCAACCAACAGACGAGTAGTAAGAGCCAGCAACATTCTAAGCAGTATACAGTGGGAGCAGAGCAAGGATTGACTGATGGTGCCCAGGCAGGTTAAAAAAAAAAAAAAAAACATCACAGAGAAGATGTATGAATGAGTCTTTAAGATGAAGCAGGGTTTCCTCTGGTAGACAAGAGAGGTGGGGTGTTCAAGACATGAA
>NW_011888907.1:1439011-1448029 GCF_000151845.1 Pteropus vampyrus | reverse complement strand
CCTCCCTCCAGCTGGCTGGAATGTGGACTTGAAGGTCCGATCTCCAACAGCCACCTTTGACTTTCAGGTGACCCTTGGAATGGAACCTATACACGGTGGAGCACAAAACAGAGTCTAGGCCTGGACACCGTGGGGAACCTACTAGCCCAGGACTCATTCCCTCCAGGCTTCTTATATATGAGAGGAAAAGCTCGACTTTGTTTCAGATGGTATGATTTTAGAGCTTTCTATTACACTCGGTTAAATAGAATCCTAACTAGAGAAGCAACCAACAGACGAGTAGTAAGAGCCAGCAACATTCTAAGCAGTATACAGTGGGAGCAGAGCAAGGATTGACTGATGGTGCCCAGGCAGGTTAAAAAAAAAAAAAAAACATCACAGAGAAGATGTATGAATGAGTCTTTAAGATGAAGCAGGGTTTCCTCTGGTAGACAAGAGAGGTGGGGTGTTCAAGACATGAAGAGAGGAAAGCACACGGTTTATTCGAGGAATGGAGAGTACCTGAATGCTGGTGAATTCTATGATGGGGAGGGGTCTTCCCGAGGCCATCCAGTCTCTCCCAGCCACTGCTCATGGGTGCAGCCTGGATCCTCAGCACCCTGCTCTGGGCTAAGTAATTACATTCCCTGTGCCTTTCTGTCTTGCAGCTGTTCCCGCCAGCTGCTGAGGCTGTTCTCACTCTATCCTCTCAGGTCTATGGGGAACAAGCAGCTGGGTAGGGTGGGCTGGGGGACTCCAGGGGAAGCTATTAACCACCTGCCGGGCCCCAAGGGAAAGGTTTAGGAAGATAATTTCTGAGCCCCGGGCAATTTGGCCTTGCAGAGAAAACTACTACTTTCAGGAGCAGTCAGAGGATTGCGTCTGAGACCCAAAAACCAAGGCCTCCATTCCTGTATCAGTGATCTAACGCTGCATAACAACGACTCCAAACCTAAAGGATTAAAATAACAATTTATTTTTCATGATTCTGTGGGCTGGCTGGGCTCAGCGAGCCATAATGCTCCCTGAATCACCAGCCGGAGTTACTCACGTGTGTGTAGTCATAGGGAAGTTCGACCAGGGCTGGATGACCTCCCCTGGCCTCATGCCTCTGTCCGGTTAGCACTGCTGTCAGGCCAGGCCTCTGTCTCCACGTTATTTCTCAAAAAGGACAGCCAGACTTCTTTGTAAGGTGCCTTAAGGCCCTGAGAGATTGGGGCAAAGTAGACTGCAAATTCTCTTCCCCTCGCTCTATTGTCAAAGCAAGATCCAGGGCCATGTTCGAGGGGCAGGGAAACAGATTCCACCTCTTGGCGGCATTACTTCCGGTCATACTGCAAGAAAGCAAGAAAGCATGCACGATAGGAGGGTCTCTGCCATCTTAGGAAACGATCGACCACTGTTCACTCTTTGACCACACGAGTCACATCCTTTGAACGTACAAAACACTTGAACCCTTGTCCCCCATCAAATCTAATCCCTATTACAGCACCTGCTTGAAGTTCAAACTCTTATCACATGAATCATTTCCAGATGTAGATGAGACTCCTTGAGTCCAATTCCTCAGATGCAGCTGATCCAGAAATGTGTGAACTACAAAGACCTGTTATCTGCCCCCTGCACAGCCAACAACGATCTGAGCAGGATGGCGGCCTCCAATGCCAAATCCCTTACTTTCCTCCAGTCTCCTAATAGTCTCCTTGTTGTCCTTCCAGCTTCTGCGAGCCACATGTTTTAACTTTTGGTAAGGCCATACTCCACTTTCAGGTCCCAATTTCTGGAGGCCGGGGAAAGAGTGATTCAGATTATGTACAAGTGTAATGTTTGGCAATCCTTGTGGGTCCAAGTTTATAGGAAATCCAGGACTAAACCCTCAGAATCTGGCGTCTTCTACTCTAGGACTTTTATTGGTAACACATGGCTTCTTAGCCAACAAGTTTCCCTGTGGGGGAAGTAGGGTGTTGAAAATTTTCCCATGTATCCTTCAGACTGTATTTGACTAAGAATCGTCTCACGCAGTGCTTTAAAGAAGTGGGGTTGTTTTTTCAGGTAATAGGATGTTCAGGGGTGGCAGTCCAGGGCAGTTCAGCTGCTCACGACTGTCATCAGGGAACCAGGCTCCTCCTGCCTTTGTACTCTGCCATCCTTACCATGTGGCTTTCAGTCTCATCCTAGACAGAAAATGACGGCCACACTTTCAGGCATCACTTCCCTATCGCAAGCAGGAAGAAGAGAGATAAGTTAAAATAGGAGCAAAAAAACCTTTTTTTTTTTTTTAATAAGCCTTGGTATTTTTACTCAGAAAAGGAAGCCCTTGTTGGGACTTCTGCCAGTATCCAGTTGTCCAGAATGCTGTCACATGGCTACCCTAGACTTGTTCGGGGTGACAAGTGAGGCTGGAAATGGAGGTGTTTTGCTTTCTAGAGTCTATAAGACAAGAAGACAAGAGAGAAGGAAGTGAAACGGGTTGAGTCAGCCCACCGGTAGTATCTGTCATACATCTTTCAAAAGAGAGAAAATGAAGCAGGGGAAAGAGAAGGGATGAAACTATCACCCCTGACCTCTACCTCGTCATGTCTGATTCTCATGCCCACCTGTGGCTGGCCAGGCCCCTTGGGTGAGTAGCTTGGTCTGCCTTCAAAATGGAGTGTGTGGCGGGGAGGGTAGGTGCATGTAGAAACACCCAGAGACTCAGAGATCTCCCGAGAAAGGCTTCTGGCACGTACAGTATCAACGTCCTCGTGGATTCATGGGATCCCATGCATTATGCATTTGCCAATAAATCATCATTACATTGGGAGTAAGCAAAGAGACTGCTCGATTTAGGATAAATTTCTAATTAACCTAAATTATACACACCTGGTAAACGGGCCCCTTTTGTGAAGCAAGAAGCTCTGTCTATGTGGAATATTCATCCAGGGTCTCTGGGGCAGAAGGCAATTTAAGAGGAACACTCCACTGTCAGAGCTTTGCTATTCACATCATTCTCTGACAATCCCCATTCCTCACCCAGTGGCCTAACTGGATCCAATTCCTCATCAGTTCTATTTAGGAGAAGCTCAGAAACCTCTGCTCCTTGGCATCTGGTTAACATGTGTGAATATAGAGATGAAGTGTTACCAGAGGGACAGATAGAAGCTCAAGAAAGATCTACTATAAAAACAAAGAAGGAGGAAGACAGCCGGCTGGGGAGCCAGCAATCATCTTTGCACAGTTAACGAGGCCGACCACGGGAACACACCGAGCTCTGGGTGGAGGCCGGCACTTAGCTGCGTTCCAGCCCAGGGAGCTCAGGCCTGACTTGGAGGCCAGTGCTGAGACAGAGGCTCATGTCCAGGGGGAGAAAGAAACAAATAATTTCTGGTGACCCTGAAATGTTCCTTGGAGTTGGCAAATCACAGGCACCTAGAAAGCCTGGTTGTGCAGAAAACGTCACCTCCAAATTGTAAACCTGAAGGTCGTGAGGTATGCAGGTGTCCTGCTTCTGAGTTGCCCCCTGCGTCTCAGCTCCCAGGAAGAGACCACAACTCACAATCAAGTAGACGGTACTATGTCCCCAGCGGTAAGGCAGACAATGGACCAGCAGTGGTGTTGGAAACAATGCATCAGGCCCAGTTCCTGCCTCCAGCAGCCGGCAGTTCAGCTGGGGCGGCCAGACACATAGCACACGAAGATAATTAACAGAGAGCTGGTGGAAGGAACACTGCCCAGGTCAGAAGACCCGACTTCTCGTTTCAGTTCTCTTGCTAATTGGCCATTCGAACTCAGAAAGGTCAGAGCCTCTACCTTCCTGGACCTCAGTCTCATCATTTATAAAGTGAGATGGCTAAACTAGAATCAGTGGTTTTGAAACTTTGTTCAAAAGTGGGACCAACTTTTTTTTTTTCCCCCAGAGGGATGTTTTCAAGGAAACCAATATATAAAACAGACAAAAGTGAAGCATATCTCTTTGAAGGATCCCAGATCTAGGATCCCAGAATATGGTCTGGAAAACACTGAAATAGGATTCCCCCCGGCTCTGGAGGTCCACCAACCTTGCTCTAATGCAAAACATACCTGCTATGTGAATGCAGTAGACCGATGGTGTCGTATGAGGTCAGATCCCAACCAGCAGACAAGCTGAGCAGACAACCTTCTGCTCCAGGTCCTAAGATTTAGAATGACACTAATTACTTACCAATAGATGCGGTGTCCAGCTTCACCCAGCATTGATGAGAAATCCGTGCGTGCACAATTCCTCATCCCGGCCTACCATCCGGTTCTCAGGTCCCAGCCTGCACCCGGGTCAAGTTCTCTCTTTGAACACCCCAAAGTGGCACATGATCAGACTTTCCGTGTTGAAGGAAATGGTCTGAGGCCACTGACCACCATTCACCTGATGTGGCTGCTGAGCACTTGAGCTTAGTCTTTCGACACGAAACTGAAGTTTTTATTTCATTTCACTTTAGACGTTTGAAGCTAGTGGCTACTGTATTGGACAGCAGGAACTGTATTTCCTTTCCACTTCCACCTTCTCGCCACACTTAATCTAAGTCGATTTATCATCGAGAGCCTCAGTCAGAAAGCAGGAGTTCGAGTGCTGTCCTCCATCTTTACTCCCTGGGCTGACTGAGTCCCCAGCCCCGGCTACTCCAAGCACGGCCCTTGGACCAGCAGCACCAGCAGCACCTGGGAGCTTGTTAGAAATGCAGAACCTCAGGCCCCACCCCACACCTACCGTATTTTAACAAGAACCACAAGTGACTCGCATGCACATTAAAGTCTGAGAAATACCGCTATGCCCCAGTGACTTAGGCAGGACTCGTGAGGAAACTGAGGCCCAGGAAATGTTCACACAGCCAAGAATGGGTTGAAATAGTGGTTTAACCCACTTCATCTGATTTACACTCACTGGACAGCTTACAGCCTCTCTTTATTTATCTATCCTTTGCACCCATCCAGGAGGAGCCATTAACAATTTTTTAACAGGAGTCATTTAGTCTCCCAGGCTGCCTGCTTACCCATCATCGCTAAACTGTTCACACTTCAGTCCAGCTATTAACGAAGCTATTTAGCATATACAGAAGGCAGGATCCTGGCCTCCAACACAGAGCCGGTGTAGCTAAACCAGTGCACTGCAACCTCACAGGTACTTCAGGGATTTTCAAACATTTGATTCTTATTATGAACATATATATTATTCTTTTAAAAAGCAAGAGCATGAAAATGTGCCACATAATAAATTTCAGCCATAGAAGACTTCCAGCAAGTCAATTTGTGATGTCAGGTCAAATCGTCTCTGTTGAGACCTCAGAATAACTTCTGCCCTCTGTGACAAATAGTTGAACTTCTGGTAAATGTATCGTGGATTAGGAATGTGGTTTTGCTTGGGGCCTTTTTTCACATTGTTTTTTGTTTTTTAACTTAGATCTTCTGTGCCTCATTGTGTGAGGCTGGTGGAAAAAACATGGCATGCTGCATATGTGTGCGGTGATGGGTTCAATATGGGACAAGGCTCTGGGTCTCACGGCCGGTAGCATCCTCTCCTTTCACGGTATAGTCTCCGTGCAGTCATGAGAGAAGGGAGACTCACAGCATCACGGCTACATCCTACAGTGATAGCTTATGTGCTTATGATATCTTGTGGGTGATTCTCAGCTGGTATTTTGGGTCATTTTTATGGAGGTGAAAACTGCACACAGTGAAATGCACAGATCTTAACAGTCTAATTGAGATGTTTGACAGAAATGTATACACGCCTGTGGAAACAACACTCAAATTAAGTAGAAGACATTTCTGTTACCCCAGAAAGTTCTCTCGTGTCTTCCTCCAGTCAGTCTTCACTTCCATATGCCTGATTCCTATTACCATAAATTAGTTTTTTCTGCTCTTGAACTTCATATAGATGGAATCACACAATATGTTCTCATTTGTGTCTGCCTTCTTTCACTCAATATGTTTTTGAGATTTATCTACGTCGTTACATAGATCCACGCTCATTCTTTTTTATTGCTGAGTAGTAGTCATTATATGAATATGTCACATTTTGTTTATCCGTTCACTTGTAGATGGACTTATGGTTGCCTCCAATTTGGGGATCTTATGAATAAAGCTGATATTCATACACTTATACAAGTCTTCTTGCCGACATATGTTTTCATTTCTCTTGGGCAAATACCTAGGAATGGCATTTCTGAATCATAGGTTAGATGAATGTTTAACCTTATAAGAAACTCATAAACAGTTTTCCAAAAACACTTGGAACACTCCCACCATCCAAGTATGAGAATTCAAGCCAGCCCTCACCCTGGCCAGCATTTGGCGTGATAAGTCTCATTCCATTCATCAGCTCTGCTAGACACAAAGAGGCTACCAGATACCGTTGGTGTTTTGGTTTTTGTTTGTGGAGCATCTTTTCCTATGCTTACTGGTTGGTCATTTGCATATCTTTTCTTTGTGAAGTGTCTGTTCAAGTCTTTTGCCCATTTCTTGGAGGCTTGCTTGTCCTTTTATTCTTGATGTATTGGAATTCTATTTTAAATTCTGGACACAAGTTCTTTGTCAGATGTGTATGCTATGATTATCATCTCCCAGCCCATGGCCTGCCTTTTGAATTTCTTAATGAAATATTTAGCTTTTTTGACTTTTGAAACTGCAAACGCAGTTATATATTTTTAATATTTTTATTTGATATAATGACTTCCTACTCTTTGCAAGATTTAGAAAGTCTCTGGAGCTAGTTTTACAAAATAAAGTCAGGGTTCGGGGGAAGGGGGAGGGATGAATAGGTGGAGCACAGGGAAGTTTTAAGGCAGCGAAGCTACCCTGTACAATATGAGAATGGTGGATACATGTCATTACACATTTGTCAAAACCCTTAGAATGTCTAACACCAGGAGAGACCCTACTATGGACTATGGGTGATAATGTATCAGTGTAGGTTCACGGATTGTAATAAATGTACCACTCTGATGTAATAAATGTAATAAATGTACCACAAACGTGAGAATGCTCTAAAAAATCATCTATGCAAAAAATAAATAAAGGAAGCTATTACTATTTGCAACCACATATTCATGTAAATCTAGATTTTTATAAGTATCCTCATTTACTGACTTCATAATATGTAAGTGTTGGACATTTTTCCAATAAAGTAACACCTCCGTTTTATATATTATAACTTCTAAGCCATTATACTTTATCATAACCTATTATATTTTATTTATATGAAAGCTTCTGCTATTAAAACAGAAAAATTAAGAAATCCAAAAAATACAGTATGCATAGGCTACTATGTCTTTCAGTCCAATCTGGTTTTTCATAACAAATGTATTCATTCTTTTTATGCTTGTAATTCTCTCATCAACCATCAACCAAATAAAAACACTTCTCTGCTTACACATCTACACCTCACCATGCAATTCGATTTTAGAACACGAAGTGGCAAATGCTCTATGAAGGCCCTCAGATCCAAATCAGTTAGGATGTTTCTGTGGCCTTGGATCCATTATTAAGTCATTCAGCGCCAGTCATTTACAACCTCGGGAGCCCCTTCATGCTTCATGAGGGCAACTATTGGGTCCCAAGGCTCCAGAACTTCTCACCAGGACGGGCTGAGCTCTTCTGGCCAGGAAAGGCCCTTGCAGCATGAATTCAGTGCATTAAAGATGCGTTGATCATGAATCAGAAAAGGGTAGACTAAATCTACCCTCTAAATCAACTAAATCTTGGGGTCTGTTCTCTCTCAGAAATTCTCCTGTGACCTATCAAAAAGTGAATTTCTCAAATAGAAGAGCTGCTTATTTTTTTATGTCGGAGGTATATCTTAAAATCAAAGGAAAGAGAGGAAATTGGATATAGACAATACTACTCTTGCAAAGTCCTCAAATTTTCTATAAAGTACATTATACAATATTTGAGGAATGCAGCTCTGCGTATTACTGTATAAGTGCAAATGGATAATATATAGACACATAGTTTTTATATATGTGTGTACTATGTATATACATACACACATATAGTATATATAATGCATACATATAAAAATATTTCTATATAAATGCATACATAATGCAAATTATATAACCAATAGAAAGTAACAATGAAGCAGATGTGGAGCAATGAAAACTCTCATACCTTGCGGAGGATACTATAAATTGGTACAACCACTTCGACAGTTTGGCATGACCTAGTAAAGTTGAACAGGCAGGTATCCTATGTCCCAGAAATACCACCCCTAAGAGCAAACCCTAGATAAACTCTATACTTATACACCAGGAGCCATGAAAGAATACTCACACCAGTGTTAGTCATGGTGGTAAAAAAAAACAACTGTACAACATACAAATGTCTGTCAATAGTTGACAAGTAAACATGGGCTAGCCATGCGGTGGACAGTACGCAGCAATTAAATGAACTGACTACAGCCCACAAACCCAACGAGAAGCAAAAGAAGAAAATCACAAAAGTTACTCACAGTAGGATTTCATGTATATAAAGTTCAAAAACACACAAAACCCAGCAATATAGTATTGAAGGATATGTATGTGAATAGGTGGAAAAACTATAGAGATAATATCACAAAAGTCAGTACGGTGTTTGCCTGAGGGGCAAGGAAGGGGATGTGATGGGAGAGAACATAGGAGCAGGTTTGAAGGTGGGCACTGACATCTAGTTCTTAACCTGGATGGAGGCCTCAGAAGTCAATTTTCTTCTTTAAATTGTGTGTGTGTGTGTGTGTGTGAGACCTCTATATTCTTTGACATATTTCACAATGTAACATATAGTAATACATCGTGATGCACAGCATGTGATAAAATGTCTCCGTGTAAACTACAACTTGACAGGACTGTGTCTTTATACACTAGAATCACCTGCGACCAAGGAAAGGCTTGCACTCCCGGATGTAATGAGGAAGGAAACCTGAGAACAACCAAGGAAACTGCAGTTCACGTCTCTCATCTCACGTTCACTCTGGGACACATGCCGCTTGTGCGGATGGCTGCTGGAACTAGCGGAATTTAAGTGGTTTTCCCCTGAAAGCTTTTAAGCGAAATTCCT
>NW_011888907.1:1433945-1438961 GCF_000151845.1 Pteropus vampyrus | reverse complement strand
CGTTCACTCTGGGACACATGCCGCTTGTGCGGATGGCTGCTGGAACTAGCGGAATTTAAGTGGTTTTCCCCTGAAAGCTTTTAAGCGAAATTCCTCTAAGTCCCATGAGAAAACCTCACAGTGACAGGACCCCTTGTCCTCATAACTGCTTAGACAACTGCTTATTTGCCCCAGTGCCCTTGGTCTACATGTGTGGCCAGCTGGGTACAGACTCAAGAACTCTCAGTGATCTGTTCCTCCAGTGGCAGGTCCTGCTGACTTAAACTAGTCATATATATATATATGTCTATGTATGTGTGTGTGTGTGTATGTGTGTGTATAATATATACAAATATTATATATACACTAAGCCAATCATTCATATATATACATACATATATACATATATACATATATATACACATATATATGTATATATAATTCAATTTTCTTTTCATCTCTTTTTCTTGTTTCTACATTTTCTCTTTACAATAAGATATCCATAGCTAGCCAGAAAATTGTTCCTCGGAGTACAGGCGCCTTGAGAACAGACAGCACCTTCTTCATGTTTATACCCTACCCGCCGACGGCAGTGCCTGCACAGAGAAGGCATTACACTGTCATGCTCTTCACTGCCTGTCTCCACATTCAGCTCTCCTTTAGGCCCTATTTCTGGATGCCATCACTTGTCTTCCATTCTCTTTGAATGCCTTCCTCCCACCGCTGTCTGTTTTTTTCCCTCCCCTGCGGGCCCCTAGCTGCATTTTCTCACTTCCTGTAGAGCTTATCAGAAATCCTCTTTACTCCAAGTGGAGTCCCCTTCCTCGCTGGCCTGCACCCGTCTCATTTCTTGAGTCCTTACTCCATGCAGGTCTTTTTCAAGTGCCTTCCATAACTTAACATTAATTCCTCACTAACCTCAGAGCTGGTGTGATTATCCACATCTTACACAGGAGGATATTGACATGCGAAGAAGTTGCATATTTTACCAACCCAGGGCTGACACCCCCTAAATCCACCCCACTATCCTGCTTCTCACCATTCGCAAAGAGAGCTCTGCTGTGCCCCCAGTATCCTGCCCTCTGACCCTGGCTGGGTCTGTTCCACTATCCCCTCTTCCAGCAAGATCTTCCTGGCTCACCATGAAAATCACCAAGCAGATGGCTAGAAACAGCCTCTTCTGCCATAGCTCCATCTCACAGTGACATTCTCCAATTCAAACCCCCAAGTGATCTGCATCTTTTCTCAGATCTGTCAACACTGTACATTGTCTTTCTAATATAGACACAGCGTCTCCTATAACCAGTGTTTTATTTCTTGAAGAGACTGAACACAGCCTTTAGCCTTTGTCTCATCTAGTCAATCATCTCAATATCTCTCAGTGGCTCTGGCCCTTTTCCTCCTGATACAGCGTCCAAAATAAATTCAATTTCTCTGCTGAGCTGAAGCTCCCATCCAACTCCTTTCTTCCAGGCATGTGAATTACTGCAAATAGATCCCTTGGGTTCAGCTCCATCGAGCTACCTGACTCACAGTGCTGACAATTTTGTCTCTCCAAATGAGAAGGACGTAAGAACAGAGCTGCTGCTGTGGACTTGGTTCCAACCAACGAGGAAGAACGAATCAGTGAAGCAGAAGCGACAGGAACCTCGGAGGAAAGGGACCGGGTCACGCTGGAAGTTATTACAAGTGAAAAAAACATTGGATAAAGTCAGAGACGTTGCTTTTGAAAAGCAGGTTTTGAAACATTCGGATTGCTCCAGTACCACGGACAGACTGTCAAAGAACAGTGACCATATTTCCAAACCAAAAATCAGGAGGTGTCACAGGCCGACAGATTTTATACGGCAGATGGCACAACGGGCACCCTAAGAAAAAAAGTCCGGTGCCAAGACAGTGACTCTAGCGTACGTTTCGATAGTCTATGGCAAGAAGAGGGTAGATTATCTATAAGACTGGATGTCTCAAATTTTATAACTCTGGAATACTGAAAAAAATATGTCAGGAAATCCCCCCGGAAAAGAAATTCTCAGGAAGCAATTACGGTGGATACCGATGAAAAAGACGTGGAAACATCTAATGAAACCAACGCAGCTGCCCAGGGAGGCTCGTGGAGAACATGGGTCTTAAAAGGGTGTGTGTGCGGTGGTGGGTGGGGGGCAGAAGCAAAGTGGAAGAGAAAAGATGACTTTGAAAAAAAACAAAAAAACAGAGAAAGCACCAACTCACATGAGCTCAAAAGAAGGAAACACTATATCATAAAGGTGCATTGGGTGGCTGGGCTCCAGGGCCACTTCCTGTGACTTTCTCCATCCTACCCTCCCCTGTGTGTTGGCTTCACCCTGAGGCTGGATGAAATTGGATAATATGGTCACCCCCCAACCCAATCATTGACAAGAACTGTGTCTCATAATCATAGCAGAATAATCATCTAAGATATAATGAACGTTGAGGAATCAGTCAGAATAATCACTACAAATGGGCACACGGCCAGGGAGAAATGCCAGCGTGGTATATACCGATAAGAGCAGTATCTAGAGGTCACAGCTAATAATGAGCTGGGTTACAATGGAAAGGACAGCGCGAATGTTCTCCCGGATACATTTGTATTAGTAGGACAAGGAAGCCCCTGCTTGGGGCAAACAGTGTGATGTCAGCCAAAGACGTGGTACGGGCATTGCCACTCAGTCCCTGCTTTGCCTCTATCTTCCCTAACTGGAGCCACCATCAGTCAGAAGACATTTGTCAGAAGGTAGCGCGAAGTGTTAAAAGTAGACACTCAACGCGTTCTGGGTTTAGACGCAGACCAGTTTCGTCACAGAGCACTGAAAGAACTTGCAACTAGGAATTAGAGCCTCTAATTATATATTTAAATATTCAAGGACTAGAAAGATAAACGACCAAATTTTCTAAACGACTTCAGGAAAAGATATGACCCATTAACATGGACCACCAACTTCATTCTTCTTCACCATCAAACGCTCCCTCTCCCCCGCATCTTTCCCAATGACTTACAAAAATGCCCTAAACTCCCACGCTGTAGAAAGCCTCCTTTAGTCCCTCATCTCTCTCCAGCCAACACTCATTTCTATGCTCCTCCTCAGAGCCAAACTTCCCACAGGAAGTTTTACGCGTACCTTTCCTGTTCTTCCTCCTCCGTTAATGTCTCACTGACCCACCTTAAGTTGGTTCTGCCTCCCAGCAGCTGCTGCCGTCAAGGTCACTGACATCTGAATTTACACTTCCTCTGTCTCGTTTTCTCTGAGTGTCGCCGGCATTGCACATGGTCGCCCGGGACTTCCTTCTGGAACACTCTCCACTCTTGACTGCTACGAATCTCTGCTTTCTGGGGCTTCCTCTCACTTGACAGGGTCTGTCCTGTCCTCTCTCCTGTTCCTCTGTCTGACACTCTACTGACTTTCTCTAAAATGCTATCCTGCTGTCGACTTTCATCTCTTTATATTCTCCTCAATCCCATGGCTCAAACCCGTGTATACAATAAATATTTCAAATTTATATCTCCAGCCCAAACTTTTTTGGGGGGACTCCATATTAACACACCCAACAGCCAGGTGACATCTCCATTCGAATGTCTCACAGATATCTCAAGCTTCGCATTTCTGAAGAGGAACCCATGTTGCTGTTCTCTCCCCAAATTATTTCTTCTTTCTTTTCCCCTATCTACGTAAATGAACTCCGTATACCCAGTGGCTCAGGCTCTGGATTTGAGTATTTCTTCCACACAACACCCAACATCTAATGGTTTAGTAAGTCTCATCATTTCTACTTCCTAAATATATTTCGTGTCTTGTTTACTTCTCTCCACTCCCAATGCAAATGCTCTTGCTCAAGCCGCTTTCTTTCACCGGGGTTAATTGAATAGCCTTCCAACTGATTCTCCTGCTTCAACTCGTGTCCTCACACAATCCATTCCCCACACGGCGAGCAGAATGAGGTTTTTAAAATATGAATCAGATTGTATTACGTCCTTGCTCAAAACCGTTCAATGGCTTCCTTTTGCACCTTGAATAAAATCCAGACTCCTTACTGGGGCTTAGCAAGCCCCACATGCTCTGATTCCAGCCATCCTCCTGGGAGCGTGAAGGGCTCAGGCAAACCACACACTGCAAGCCAGGCTCACAGGCAGAGGTTCTGCTGCTGTGCCATACAGGACTCCAGTCCGGCAGCATCCTAGGCTGTACCTAGGAGAGGGACACCATCCCCTCCCTTTCCTTCAGGTTTCGGTACAAGAGGTCTTAAGGAGCCAGATGTGCGGGGAAGTGTGTACCACTGCTGAGAAAGGCAACAGCCCAGTGCTGATCACACCTGGATGTCCTGTGGGACACTGAGAACATGCACAGCCTTCCCACTGAAGGGAATGGTCACCAGTCCCCAATAGATGGTTGCAGACAACATGGGGAGTGTCCCGGCAGCCACTCAGAGTTAATCCTGCTGTCTCTCCATGCTCTCCAGCCTTTAGCACTGGACGTCCCTCCTCGCTCACTGTGCTCCGGCCCAGCTAGCCTCCCCTCAGGCCTCAAGCACGCCAAGCTCCCCAGCAGGAGTTTTGAACATGCTCTCCTCTCTCAGACTTCCCTAATGGCCAGGTCCTCTATATTCCTTCACGAATAAACTAAAATGCCACTTTCTTGGAAGGTCTTTCTTGATTACTTCTACCATTCTCTATTCTTGTACCCAGTTAGTCTCCTTCACAACAAGTGTCGAAACATGCACCTTGTATTTATTCCTTTGTTTCTATGTTTAAAGCCAGACTCTCTCTAGATCGTAAACTCCATGAGAGCTGAGACTGTGTCCTTTATATTATGAAATGACAATGTTATTCGAGAGAATGTTTTTTAAATAATATCCTTATTTTGTAAAAAATAAGGATTAAAAAAAACTGTATTATCCCCTTATTCTTTTTATTTATGTTAAGATTTTTACTGATCTACTAAATTGAAATTCTTGAGAAACACAAGTCTAGATAATAGTACATTTTGGTATATTTATAGCCTAGCTGAAGACAAAAAAAAAAAA
>NW_011888907.1:1429631-1432960 GCF_000151845.1 Pteropus vampyrus | reverse complement strand
ACGAATAAACTAAAATGCCACTTTCTTGGAAGGTCTTTCTTGATTACTTCTACCATTCTCTATTCTTGTACCCAGTTAGTCTCCTTCACAACAAGTGTCGAAACATGCACCTTGTATTTATTCCTTTGTTTCTATGTTTAAAGCCAGACTCTCTCTCGATCATAAACTCCATGAGAGCTGAGACTGTGTCCTTTATATTATGAAATGACAGCGTTATTCGAGAGAATGTTTTTTAAATAATATCCTTATTTTGTAAAAAATAAGGATAAAAAAAACTGTATTACCCCTTTATTCTTTTTACTTATGTTAAGAATTTTACTGATCTACTAAATTGAAATTCCTGAGAAACACAAGTCTAGATAATAGTACATTTTGGTATATTTATAGCCTAGCTGAATACAAAAAAAAAAAGTAAGTAAATTGATTGATAGAAACCTGTATGAAGAGTCATAGGAGCTTATGGTCATAAGACATTTCTTGTTCACCGCTATATCCCCAGTGTAAGGTGGGTTGCCAGCAGACATTAGGCATTCAATAAATATTATTTGTTGAATTAGGGAGACTAATGAGGTATGTCTCCTAATGGCATGTCTCAAGAACTGTCTCAATCTTTGCCCTGTTCAACATTTTTATCAACATTGACCCAATGTTTGTTCAATATTTTTATCAATAAATTGAATAAAAATGATCTAAAACTGGGAGGATAATACAGTGAATGAGAAATTAAGATTCGACATCTTGTCGAGTTGGAATAACGTGTCGAAACCAACATGATAAAATCAACAGGCCGTTCTTTAAGTTACACAGAACAACATGTCAGGGACATGGTTAAATGAATTCCATGAGAAAACAACACTGGTAGACGGGGTATATGAACACTTGAGAATCGTGAACTCCCAGATTCCCCAGAACTTGCTAGACGTGTAAACGTGGCCCACTCTGTTAGAAGCTAGTGAGTCCCCCTCACTCGTAGATCATGCAGGAACCTCAAATAAGATCAAGACTATGCTTATCCCTCTCAGAATCTCCCCACCTCCCCTCTTACCAACCGGACCAATAACAAAGGTCGGATCACACAACCGGCAGAACAGCAAAGACAACCATTCTATCGACTGCAGTGGGTAACCAGCGAATGGCAAGTATGTTACCGGCCTTAGTAACATACATGCATTGTACAGAGAGATGAACCCATCCAAGATTCGGTAAAGATTTCAGTGTCCAGGGATTTGGGACATGCTTGACCCCCTCGAAAGTAAATGACAAACTATTGCATTTCATAATGTTCCTAAGAAAGAAGCACGACATTTACATAGACCTATTTGAGTTCAGGAGACTGCGTGTTCAGCGCACTTGCTGGGTGACACAGAAGCCCACCAGCTCTGAGTGGTGCCCAGAGCAGGGAGGGACTCTGCAGCAGGTCGAGGCTGCAGCGTCTGCAGCCCTTGCTGCTTGGGTCATGTGACTCAATAGAAGCAAGACCTATGGGAATGAGACCAACAAGAATCCTAAAGAGACAATTCCCAGAGGAGCAAACTTACCATGAGAAGCAAGTGAATCTGAGCCAGGCAAGAGGTGAATTCTAGTGGATTCCATGGTGCTCACTCCACCAGCTTCCTTCTTTGGCCAAGGTGCCAATAACCTCAGCTGCTAGATATATTGGTTGCTGAGGCCTCGCAACTGCATCCCTTCCCACGAAAGGCCCTCGGCCATAGGAAAGTGACTCACCCAGAGACCGGCCCGTGGCCAATGGCAGACGGAAATAACAGGGCAAACAAAGCTGAGCCCTCTTACCCTATTCAGGACAACTCTGAAGGGCATCGTTCTCTACATAGAATCTGCTAAAACCTACCTCAGTGGCAACCACATCACGGGGCAGCTTTCCCCAGCCCATTTCTGCCCTTTTCACTTCCTTAGAGGCATGGGTAGCCCTGAGAACATTCTCCAATAAGCCCTTTGCCTGCAACTCTACACCTCAAAGCCTATTTGCAGGGAACCCCATCAGAGACAACAGTATCTATCACTTTCTCTATAATCATGTTTGTATCTTTGTATTTTTTCATTTCCACTTTGTTTAGTGTGATTTCTTCAAGCCACCCAGTCATTGTTTTCAGTTCGTTTTGAACTATTTTTCTTGTTTTTAATGTAGCTTTCATCTCTGTAATATTTTTGTTTTATCTTCCATTTTTCTTCAGGACCTCTACTAACTTACATGCCATTTTTCTCTTATTTTTTTTTCAAACCATCTATTTCTTTTTGAGCTCTGTTTTAGAGGGATTGTAGAGTCTGTAACGTCTGTAAGAACTTAGAAAACTATTCAGATTAGACCACATGAAATTGTACTTTCGTGAGTCTAAAATGGTCAGACTTTGACAATTTCACATGGTTCAAACTAATATTTATCTGAAGTTTTCCTACAGTTTTTGGATCATTCCTCGTGACAGTATGGTTTTCATCTACTTTTAGCTTTTTTAATCCCTCTCTACTCTACTCCTTCTTTATTTACCATTCCAATGCTAAGATCTTGTATTTGTTTCCTTTTATAAAATAATAAAGTATATGTGAACAAGGTTAATTACCTGCTGAAGAATAACATAAGAGGAGGTGGGAGAAAGAGTTGAGACCCTCTCGATATGTCTTGGTTATATGGTGAACAATTTCTCCTCACGAATCTGGCAGTTTTTCCCCCTCAAAGCAGATCTACTCTCCATTTTAGGTGCTTAGTAGGTCAGGATAGCTCGCACACATCAGGTTCCCTAAAAGCAGAGACTAGGAAAAAATTCCTTGTGCGAGGAACCACAGGGGAGTGAAGGAGGTTGGGAAAAGTAGAGGAAGCTGCTCAGCAAGGATGCGATTTCTGCTGAAGTCACGTCTCAGCCTGATCCTTTGGGGAGCCCTGGAGCACAAATTATATCACAGAATGGTCCCGCTGAGGTTTCCTTCATATCCTGGGGCAGGAGCTGGAGCCCCACCCCAGCCCAGGGACAGGGTGTAACCCACCAGGCATCTCTGGGATGAAGCAGCGCCTCTGATGTTGTGAGAAATTTTCTGGAGGAGAATAGCTGTGGACCATACGTAATACACAACACTCCAAGCAATTCCAGAATGGAAGCATTTGCCTATCACAGGAATCTTGAGCTTTGTGTGCTGCCTCCTCTCTCTCCCTCTCCCAGCCCACTGTGTCCCAAGCAGTCACCCGGCGACCCAGTCTTCAATAACTTGGTCATAGAAATGACCAGCTACCTCCATCTCCTGCTCCTCTAGCCTTCCCTTTCCGCAGAAGCCTACAGTCTGCCCTGCAGGCCTCCCAGCTCTCCTGGGGCAGAGTCACT
>NW_011888907.1:1420700-1429581 GCF_000151845.1 Pteropus vampyrus | reverse complement strand
TTTTATCTTCCATTTTTCTTCAGGACCTCTACTAACTTACATGCCATTTTTCTCTTATTTTTTTTTCAAACCATCTATTTCTTTTTGAGCTCTGTTTTAGAGGGATTGTAGAGTCTGTAACGTCTGTAAGAATTTAGAAAACTATTCAGATTAGACCACATGAAATTGTACTTTCGTGAGTCTAAAATGGTCAGACTTTGACAATTTCGCATGGTTCAAACTAATATTTATCTGAAGTTTTCCTACAGTTTTTGGATCATTCCTCTTGACAGTATGGTTTTCATCTACTTTTAGCTTTTTTAATCCCTCTCTACTCTACTCCTTCTTTATTTACCATTCCTATGCTAAGATCTTGTATTTGTTTCCTTTTATAAAATAATAAAGTATATGTGAACAAGGTTAATTACCTGCTGAAGAATAACATAAGAGGAGGTGGGAGAAAGAGTTGAGACCCTCTCGATATGTCTTGGTTATATGGTGAACAATTTCTCCTCACGAATCTGGCAGTTTTTCCCCCTCAAAGCAGATCTACTCTCCATTTTAGGTGCTTAGTAGGTCAGGATAGCTCGCACACATCAGGTTCCCTAAAAGCAGAGACTAGGAAAAAATTCCTTGTGCGAGGAACCACAGGGGAGTGAAGGAGGTTGGGAAAAGTAGAGGAAGCTGCTCAGCAAGGATGCGATTTCTGCTGAAGTCACGTCTCAGCCTGATCCTTTGGGGAGCCCTGGAGCACAAATTATATCACAGAATGGTCCCGCTGAGGTTTCCTTCATATCCTGGGGCAGGAGCTGGAGCCCCACCCCAGCCCAGGGACAGGGTGTAACCCACCAGGCATCTCTGGGATGAAGCAGCGCCTCTGATGTTGTGAGAAATTTTCTGGAGGAGAATAGCTGTGGACCATACGTAATACACAACACTCCAAGCAATTCCAGAATGGAAGCATTTGCCTATCACAGGAATCTTGAGCTTTGTGTGCTGCCTCCTCTCTCTCCCTCTCCCAGCCCACTGTGTCCCAAGCAGTCACCCGGCGACCCAGTCTTCAATAACTTGGTCATAGAAATGACCAGCTACCTCCATCTCCTGCTCCTCTAGCCTTCCCTTTCCGCAGAAGCCTACAGTCTGCCCTGCAGGCCTCCCAGCTCTCCTGGGGCAGAGTCACTCCCTGGCCTCTAATCTCATTGTTTTCATCAAAGGATCTTTGTCTTTCAGGATGGAAACTCTTGAAGTTGAGGATGTCTGCATCTGGCTCAAGGCCCAAGGAGTCAAGTGTCAGAGGTTAGCCTACTTCCTCTGCTTGGGCTGCTCAGGCAGTTTCCTCACTTCATTCAACGTAGTGGGGGTTTTTTTCTTTCTATTTTCCCTTTCGCGTTGTTCCCCGGAGTTTGGGAAAGGTGAGTGGCACACTTCAAGATCTGAAATAGAAATTCTCTCCGTGGACTTTTTTCTTTTGTCTCTTTTTCATTGGAAATATGTCATCTACACAAAGCATTATATATAAAGTATAGGTAAAGTTTAAAGTATAAAAATAATGAAATAACAAAATCAACCTGTACCCATTACCCAGATTAAGAAATTGGACAGAACCAATATCATCGAAACCCTGTGCGTACCCCTCCTGTTTCTTTCTCCTACCTCCTCCCCAGAGGAAACTATTATTCTGAATTATGTTTATCATAACTTTGCTTTGCTTTATAGCGTTACTACATATAGCTGTAATTCCTAAACAAAATAATGTTTCGTTTTTCCTGATTTCACTCTATATAAATAGAATTATACCCTATTTATTCTTCTGCAAATGCTTCTTAGGCTCAATATTATCCTTTTGAGATTTCTGCATAGGGAGCGCTGAGCCATAATTCACTCATCTCCAACACTGTATAGTATTTCTCTGTATGAATAAATCAAAAATTTGTTTACTCATCCTGCCATTGATGCACATTTGGGTTGCTTCCAGTTTTGTAATATGAAGAAAGTGCTGCTGTTAACATCCTTGTACTTTTGCCCTGAGGCACATCGGCAGGCATTTCTCCAGGACACATATGCGTGAGGAGAGTTGTTGAATCACAGGTCATCACATTTTCAGCTTTCGACAAGGGTAATGATGAGTTACGTCCCAAAGTGGGGATATCAATTCAGATTCCCACTAGCAGCGTAGGTAAATTTCTTTGGTCCCACATCTTCACTGGTTTCACTTGGTACTCTCCGACTTTCTGATGATTATTTATCTAGACAGTAAGAAAGTACATCACGAAATGGTTTTCATGTGCATCCCATGATTCCTATAGAAACTGAGCATCTTTTCGTATGCTTATTGGCCATTCTTAGTCTCTAAAGTGAAATTACCACTCCTATCTTTTGTTTCACTTTCTTTTGAGCTATTAGTCATTTTCTTATTTATTCACAGAAATCCTTTATTATATTCTGGATATTGAACCAGTATCAGTTACGTGTGTTGTAAATCTCTTTTCTCAGTTTGTGGCTGATCTCTCTAGTATGTTGTCGTCTAATAAATAGAAGTTATCAATTATAATCTACCCTGCTTTTGCAATCTTTTTATTTGTCCTTAGGGTTTTTGGGGTTGTGTTTAAGAAATAACTACCCTAAGGTCATATTCTTTGACATGCTCCTCTCAAAGTCTTAAATGTTTGCCTTTCACATTTAAGAACTTAATCCATCTGGCATTAATTTTTGTATGATGTAAAGTAGAAATCCATTTTCATTGTGTTCCATCTGGATAAACAGTACCACATGCTAAAGAACCCATTCTTTCTCCACTGTTCCATTCTGTCGCCTATCAGTTTCTAAAAACCGATAGGCGACAGAATTTATAAGCTCTTTGTTATGTTCCTTTGGTCTATTTATCTATCGTTGTGCCAAAACTAGTCTTTATTTTTACAGTATTAACATTTTTTGTTGTCATCTTATAGGGCAAGTACCCTTCTCCTCCCTCGTTATTTTTAAGGAGTGCACTGATTCTCCTTGACCTTTGTCATCTATATAAATTTTATAATGAACTGATCAAGTTTCATGAAAATCCTGTTGAGATTTAAATTGGAATTGCCTTGAATATATAGAACAATTTGAGGAGAATTTGTGTCTTGATGATATTGAATCACTCAGTTCATATGCATGGTATGCCTTTCGATTTATTTAGATCTTTTGAGATCTCTTTCAATAAAGTTTTGTAATTTTCTCCAAGAAGGAAATTGTAGAATAGTAGTTAAGAGCACATACTCTGGAAACAAAAGCTGCGTTTGAATTCCTACCCTACAATTTACTAACTATGCAATATGGACAATGTATACAACCTCTTTGGCTATCAGTTTTCACAGCTGTAAAATGGGACTCATTTACAATGCCTAACTCATGGAGTTATTATAAAGATTACATGGGTTAATATACAAAGAATGCTTAGAACAATGTATGGCCCATGATAAGCTCCATATAAGTCTTTGCTTTTATTAGCCCCAGATACGTTGTTTTGTTTTCCTACTATAAATAGTGTTTTAATTTCATTTTATGATTCTCTTCAATGTCTATAAATAAAACTGACATTTGTATTAATCAAAAGCTGGAAACCTATTAAATTTTCTTGTTAATTCTAATCATTTTTTGTAGATTATTCTGGGCTTCTTATCGTATTATTTGCTGATAGTACTGTTTCTTCCTTTCTAGTCCTAGCATTTTTTTCTTGACTTATTGCACTGTCTAGGATTTCCAGTATATTGTTAAAGTAATAGTGGCAAGAGTCTTTTCTTGTTCCAAACTATAAAGAGAATATTTTTAATATTTTGCCACTTAATAAAATCCTGGCTATAGATTTCAGGTAGATGTAGATATTTGGCGAAGGACTGTTCATTCTATTCTGTGTTTGCTATGACTTTTTACAATGAATAATTGAAGATTTTATCAAATGTTTCAATTGGCTAATGTAGTAAATTACATTTATATATTTTTCTAATGTTGAACTAACTTTGTATTTCTGAAATAATATAAACTTGGTCGTAATGTGTTATCTTTGGTTTTAGATTCCATTTTCTAATATTTTGTTTAGGATGTTTACAGCAATAGCTATAAGTTAAACCTGCCTGTAACTTTCCATTCTTGAACTGTCTTTGTCAGAATTGCATATTGAGGATATGCTGTTCTCTTTTGGATTCTGAAACATTCTGTAAATTTAGAATTATTTGTTCCTCGAAAGATCTATAGAGCTTACCTAACTCATAGAAAAGTCCGTGACTGGTGTCTTCTTTGAAGAGATGTTTTTAAATATTGGATCAATGCCCTCCATGGCTATAGAATCATTTCTTCTTGAGTCAAGTGTAGTGACTTTTATTTTTCTAAAAGTTTCTGCATGTTGCACGAGTGTTGAAATTATTAGCATAATTTTTATGATATTCTCTTATTACTTTTTAATCTCTGCTGCCTCAATGCATAGTTATGCCTCTTTTCATTCTTAATGTTGTTTATTTGTTTCTTCTCACCTTTATACTTGATCGGTCTTGTGTCAATTCTATTAGAATTTTCAGCAAATTGATGTATATACCCTGTTGCTCCTTTCTATTGAAATTTTGTTTTCCATTTCCTTAATTTCTTTCTTTTCTTTTTTCTTTTTTTTTTTTTCATTTCTTTCCTTTACTATTTGCTTACTTCTTTCTTTAGATTTTTCTCTATTATTATTTCCTACCTTCTAAAGTAAGACACTTAGATGCTCATTTCTTTTCAGCCTTTTCTCCTTCATAATAAAAGGCCCTAATTTTACCTGTAGGCACCAATTTAGCTGAATCCCACAAGGTTTGTTTTATAATATTTTCACTGTTGTTTCTTCGCTATGTATTCATTACGGAGTTTCTTTCATTTCTGTGAAGATTTCTTCTCTTTCATTCATTTCTAATGTGATTCTAGTGTTGCCTAAAATGTGGCCTCTTAGATATAGATTCTTTGAAATGCATACAGCCTAGTACTCGATCAATTTTTATAAATGTTCTATGTGTGCCTGGAAAAAAAAATGTGTATTTTCCAATTATCGGTGCAATGTTCTATATGCATTTCTTAAATCATGTTTGTTAAGTATGTTGTTCAGATTTTCTCTGTCATTATTGATTTTGATCTGCTTCACCTATCAGTGTCCAAGAGCAGGATGTTACATCTTCCACTTAGGTGGTGAATTTGTCAATTTGTCCTCATAGTTGGATCAATTTTTGTTTTATATAATTTGAAGCTACACTACTGGATACATCAGATTTAGAATTGTTACATATTTATAGTAAATCGAACCTTTTATCAATGTGTAGTGAGCTTTTTGTCATCTCTAAAAATGTTTTTGGCCTCGAAGTCTATTCTATCTGAAATATATATATACTGCACCAACTTTCCTTTAGCATTTTCCTGGTTATGATTTTTTTCCATCTCTTAATTTCAGCATTTTCATATCCTTTGATTTTGCTATGTATCTCGTAACTGGCGTTTATATCTAGACTTTGTTGTGCTCTCTTTTTAATCCGATTTGGCAGTCTTTGTCTTCTAGCTGGAGCACATAGCTCATTTACATTGATTGTGATTTCTCATACATTTGGGTTTATGTCTAACGTCTTGTTTTAAACGTTTTTTAACTTATTTCTTTCTTCTTTAAGTTAACCGAGCTATCCATCCATTCCATTTTCTCGTATACTAGTTTTAAAAGTTAGTCGCTCTATTTTTATGCTTCTTACAATTGTTAAATTTGTTAAATTAAATTTAAAAGACATTAAAGTGAAGAGTTAATTGTCTTAGTTTGAGCTTCCCAATCAACAGAATCAACTAAGACAAGGGCTTGGAGGCAGATATCATATTTGACAATCCAAGAAAGGCAATCCAAGAAAGCAAGACTAAGGGAATGGGGAGAAGGAGAAGAGAGAAAATCCTTTAAGGATCATTATCAAGGTCACTGCCAAGAGCAATGGAGGATCTATTCTGCCAGATTTTCTGAGAAGCATGAGAAATGACTTCTAGAATTATCCATTTGAATAATTGTTAAGCGTGGGCAGTTATCTATAACCTCCCACCCCTCTTTGGTTGAAGTTGCCCTGGGCAATAACTCACCCAACCTCTGTACGCACTTGCACATGGCCTGTTCTTGTCCCATGGCTGTGGAGAAGGCATCTCAGCGTAGAGAGGCAAGAAGCATGGTGCATCAGAGATGGGGTTCTGCCGGCATGCCTTTGAAGTTACTGATATCTTAACGGCAGCTGCAGTGTCTGCTGCATAAATTATTATCTTCGCTCTTCTCTCAAAAAATAAAGATCTTAGAAGGACTTAAATTCCATCACTCTCCTCCTGGCTTACATGTAATTGTCCAGGATTTGGGTTCTGTACTGATTTATCTAACATGGCAAATTATGCATAATTAATATTGCTTTATACAGTCAGTGTTCCTTTAGATTTGCTCATCTATCATTTCCTTTGCTCACCAATCCTTATAGCATTTCAGACCCTTCATTCGAAATCATTTTCCGTTTTTCTAAGTTAAGAACCTTCTAAAAGTCTCTTAGTAAAACTCTGTCAGTAAACCTTCCCAGTTTTTCGTTGTCTGGAAATTTCTCTTTGTTGTCCTCATTCTTACCAAAAAAAAAAAAAAAAGTCAATATAGAATTTCATGTTGAGTCATGTTATTCCCCTAGTTTCTGAGTTTGACTGTCAATCTTTAGAAGTTATTTCTCAGCCTAATTTTCATCCCTTTGAGGTAATTTGTCTTTTGGTCCTGGCTACTTTTAAGTTTACTTTCTCGAGTGTCCTGCGTAACAGGTGTGGATTTAATAAACTTAAGCTTTGGTGTCTTCTGTCAAATATGCCAAACTCTCAGTCGTGACACAGCTCAGCGTGCCCTTTCCCCTCTTCTCTTTTCTGTCTCCTGTTAAATTCCAATAACAGAGATGCTCGATCTTCTCACTCTACCATCCATGACTCTCAAACTCTCTTTCGGATCGAAAAGTTTATTAATCCTCTCTTTAACTGTCCACTAAGTTTTAACTTCATTTATAAGGGTTTTTCATTTTTAGAATATCTACTTGGCTTCTTTTTAAATCTCCCTGACCAATTTTTATAATCTCTTGATTTAGTTTTTTAAACATACTTTTATTTAATTCCAAGGATGCATTAAACATCCTTGCTTTATATCTTGTATCTGCCATTTCCAGTATCTGCAGTCTTTGTGGTTCTGATTGGGTGGTTAGTTATTTCTGCTGACTCTCGCTAATGGTGGTTTGTGAATTCGTATGTATATTGATTTCCCATTGTGAGCTCATTTTCCAAGGATCTTTATCTGAGGGATTCTTCAAGTGGGTGTATAGAGTTTTCCTCCAGAGAATGTTTATATTTGTTTCTTCCAAATGCTAAGGGGCACTGGTATCTTAGGACTACTCAAAACTAAATTTTCAGAATACGGTTTCTCAGGTCATGTGTAATAAAAGCTCAGATCAAAGCTGCATGAGGGAGGGTTTGTGGATAAGAGTTCTCAGGAGAGAGATGTTTTTATATTCTCATTATCTCTCTCTGCGGCGTGGGTAACATTTTAGGTCACCCACTGAGGGACACAGCATTATGTGTGGATATTCCTACTTTGTTTAGACCCCAGCCCTTTTCTCTTATTTTTTATGTGTGTGACCTAAAAGGACAAACGCCAACTCCAGAGCTTGCTGACTCGAATTAATTCAGACTTTCCTGTACCTGGTCTCTGAGGAAGTGCATTATTTTCCAGCAGCTCAGCCATGCTTTGAAAGACTTACATTTTAAACCTAGTTTAAGCTACACTGAGGAGACTCCTTCTGAACATCTTTTTTCCACTCTTGCCTTCCCTAGACTTCATTGGCCAGGTTTCTTAACATACTGTTAAGGCCGCCACACATAAACCTAGAAGGAAGTATCTTTTCCAGTTGTGCTATGCAGGACAGCAGCAGCCACTGGGGCAAGTTACCCCACGATCTTGAAATTGTGACCATGAGACACATAATTCTTTTGATCCAAGCACTAATCTTCAGAGAAGCCTACTAAAATTGGAGTTTCCTGGGAGGAGCAATGTATAAGCCGTCGATACCTGCTCACCCAGTAGATAGTAAGGAATACCCACACAAATATGCTCATCTTGCCAGACCTCTACAGAACATGTAGAAAGGGAGGGGCGAGGAGAAGGCAGGAGAGCTCTGGAGCCCAGTGCATTGCCTGGAGAGGACAGGCGGGAGGTGGATATCGAGGACGGAGACACGTGTCAGTGTTGGGGGTGGGAGGCTAGATGCTAGGTGATAGCGTGAGTTTTCCTAAGGAAACTGGAAGGGGATCGGGTTAAGCAGCAATAAGCGATAAATCGGTTACCAACCTAACCCCGGGGAGAACTATAAATGAAAGAAATGAATAAAGCTTGCATGTTGCACATTCGAGCCATAGAATTGACTCGCTTAACTCTCAAGTGAGGAGACAAAACCCAGACGAGTAATAATATTTGACTAAGATTCGCTGTGGAAGCTCAAACGCAGGACTTAAGATTTCTAAATTCCAGCATTATTTGTCTCCCAATATAGCCCACAACGTGTTTTATTCAACATCAGTTCCAGAAGGTACTGAAAGAGTTACGTAAAGACGAGCATCAGTAGCCAGATATGATTGGGTGACATGAGGGTGGACAGAATTGGATACGTTTTGAAGGATTTTTTAAATCCCTTTTAATATGCAACTGCGCCCTGTGATGCTCACCGAGAGGAGTGTAGGGTATAGAGCTTCCCAAACATCCAGCTGTGGAATCTGCTTTTTAATTGACCATCTCAAGGGATTAATGTTCAGCAGAAAACTACTTGGAAGATGCGAGGCTATATCATACTGCTCTTCTAATTCCCTAATTCTTCCACGACAA
>NW_011888907.1:1416303-1420650 GCF_000151845.1 Pteropus vampyrus | reverse complement strand
GTATCTTAGGACTACTCAAAACTAAATTTTCAGAATACGGTTTCTCAGGTCATGTGTAATAAAAGCTCAGATCAAAGCTGCATGAGGGAGGGTTTGTGGATAAGAGTTCTCAGGAGAGAGATGTTTTTATATTCTCATTATCTCTCTCTGCGGCGTGGGTAACATTTTAGGTCACCCACTGAGGGACACAGCATTATGTGTGGATATTCCTACTTTGTTTAGACCCCAGCCCTTTTCTCTTATTTTTTTATGTGTGTGACCTAAAAGGACAAACGCCAACTCCAGAGCTTGCTGACTCGAATTAATTCAGACTCTCCTGTACCTGGTCTCTGAGGAAGTGCATTATTTTCCAGCAGCTCAGCCATGCTTTGAAAGACTTACATTTTAAACCTAGTTTAAGCTACACTGAGGAGACTCCTTCTGAACATCTTTTTTCCACTCTTGCCTTCCCTAGACTTCATTGGCCAGGTTTCTTAACATACTGTTAAGGCCGCCACACATAAACCTAGAAGGAAGTATCTTTTCCAGTTGTGCTATGCAGGACAGCAGCAGCCACTGGGGCAAGTTACCCCACGATCTTGAAATTGTGACCATGAGACACATAATTCTTTTGATCCAAGCACTAATCTTCAGAGAAGCCTACTAAAATTGGAGTTTCCTGGGAGGAGCAATGTATAAGCCGTCGATACCTGCTCACCCAGTAGATAGTAAGGAATACCCACACAAATATGCTCATCTTGCCAGACCTCTACAGAACATGTAGAAAGGGAGGGGCGAGGAGAAGGCAGGAGAGCTCTGGAGCCCAGTGCATTGCCTGGAGAGGACAGGCGGGAGGTGGATATCGAGGACGGAGACACGTGTCAGTGTTGGGGGTGGGAGGCTAGATGCTAGGTGATAGCGTGAGTTTTCCTAAGGAAACTGGAAGGGGATCGGGTTAAGCAGCAATAAGCGATAAATCGGTTACCAACCTAACCCCGGGGAGAACTATAAATGAAAGAAATGAATAAAGCTTGCATGTTGCACATTCGAGCCATAGAATTGACTCGCTTAACTCTCAAGTGAGGAGACAAAACCCAGACGAGTAATAATATTTGACTAAGATTCGCTGTGGAAGCTCAAACGCAGGACTTAAGATTTCTAAATTCCAGCATTATTTGTCTCCCAATATAGCCCACAACGTGTTTTATTCAACATCAGTTCCAGAAGGTACTGAAAGAGTTACGTAAAGACGAGCATCAGTAGCCAGATATGATTGGGTGACATGAGGGTGGACAGAATTGGATACGTTTTGAAGGATTTTTTAAATCCCTTTTAATATGCAACTGCGCCCTGTGATGCTCACCGAGAGGAGTGTAGGGTATAGAGCTTCCCAAACATCCAGCTGTGGAATCTGCTTTTTAATTGACCATCTCAAGGGATTAATGTTCAGCAGAAAACTACTTGGAAGATGCGAGGCTATATCATACTGCTCTTCTAATTCCTTAATTCTTCCACGACAAGAAGCATTTATTTAGCACAGGCCATCTGCCCAGCACTGTGCCAAGGCAGTGGAAGATACCAGGATATGTACAAGGTCTTCACACCATGATGCGTATAATGTCCTGACAACAGTCAAGATACCTGCGTAGATACCTGGCCCTTGGTACAAACTTCACAGCTGGACAGAATCTTCATATCACCTCATCGCTTGGGCATCAGACAGATACCTAAAGTTAAGTTTTCCAAAACTGGACCTCTAATACCCACCCCAAACTGTTCCTTCAACCGTCTTCCCTGTCTTGGTTAATGACTCCTTTCTGTTCGTTCAGGGTAAAAACTACATAATCACCTTTGACTGGCCCTTTACTCCTCTACCTCACAACTAACCCTTCAGCAAATTTCGTTGGCTCTACCCTCTGAATGCACCCAGAATGCAAACGCTCTCATCTTTGCTAGCACGTTGATCTAAGTTACCATCACTGGTGCTGTGGGGTCTTCTTGCCTCCGCCTTTGCACCTCAGCCTCTTTCCCCGGCTCTGAGGCGGGTGTCATTCCCTCAGAACCCAGTCAGCTCATATGGTCCCTTGGCTCAATGCACACAGTAGCTGCCTATTCGCCCAGGTGCAAGCACAGCCCTTTTGACGACCTGAAAGTTCCCAGATGATTTGGCCCCATTACCTCTTACGTATCTTATTATTCGTCTTCCCCTGAATCCCTATTCTAGCTGCACTGGCCCCATCATGCTTTTTTTAACTCTCTAGGGCCATTCTGATCTCTGCACAGTCACATTTACTATTTCATCTTCCTGGACCGTTCTTCAGTCAGACACTCACATGTTCTCTCCTTACACCTCCTTCAAGTCAGTGCTTAAATGTCATCCTCCAGTAAAGTAACACCTGTTCCAAATTGCAATCTCACCCCATCCCTGGCTTGCCTTTCCTTGCTTTCTTTTTTCTTCAAACACCTATCAGATCATTCATTTGTTGATTGTTCCTCTCTCCACTAGAATGTAAGCTCTGAGAGAGCAAAGATTTTCTCATGTTTTGCCTCCTGCTGCTGACCCAGAACTTACAGCGGTGCCTCGCACACAGGAGGAGTTCAATAAATATTTGTTGAGTGAAACGCTTACATATTGTAAGCGTTGAGACAGCCTTAACGAAGAAGGTGGTTTGGGGGAAAAGCCTTGGAAGAAGGGGCTGAGTGAATAAAATATTGACAAGAGCCTTCAGAGCAACTGCAGCCCGTTCCAGCTCTGCAAATGATGGTCTCTGAACTTGGTAGAGTCACAACCTCTCTTAGTGGGGCTTTGATTGATCATGGATTTCAGGCTGCTGTTTGCAGAGCCTCAGAGTTCTGGAAAGAGGCTTCTGGGTCCGGGGAGAAGCGAGAGAAGAGAAAAGAAGTTGCTTCGCTCTTCTCTCTTGGACATTGAGCATTCTGCACAAGATTTTCTTTGAAAAGTCTTATACCGCTAGAAGTGAGAAGCTTCAAAACCATTGCCCTTGGTGGTCTCTAAGGCACCTGGCCCTCCTTGGACATCAGGAGATCATGTGGACAACCCAGGCAACAGGATGAGAAGGTTGAAAGCTGGCCTGCCTGAAGTGGTGAAACCACACCACAGTAAGGAGCCGTTCTCTTGTAGCCTGAATTCTGGCCCGGTCAACTGGTCTCCTCAAAGGCTTGTGTGGGAGAACCGCAGAGCCAACAACCCACCATCAAGTTTAGCGGGTGAAGAATGGAGCAGACAGCTGGTTTTAGGAATTCGGCAGGTATCAAAATTCAGTGCATTCAACTTCCTGGATAAATGAAGAGCCCAGGATTCCAGCCTCGCACTAATTAAATCATATGAGAAAATGATAGTGGGAAAAAAGAAGACACTGGAGTAGTTGAAAGCTGCCGAGGGTTTGTGCTAACGACGGCTGATTCTACATTAACATGAATGCCTTCGGTTAATGGGAGAAAATGTGCTGAAGCAAAGGCTTTTGTCAGGCCAAACACATCTGTGAATAATTGAACCATATTCATGTTGAAGAAGTCAGCAATTTATCACAAACTCGGCCTCTGCTTTTAGAAGGAGCGAATAACATTTTGAGTGAGGAGAATTAAAACACACACACACACACACACACACACACTACTCTTGTTGCAGAAGAAAGTTCAGGATCCAACAGATCTTGCGTGTGACCATTTGAAATTGTGCAGGGTGTTACTCGGCCCTGCCCTGCTCATCCCCAGGACCCCTCAGGCTCACGGGCCACCGCTCAGGCCCTGAAAGTCTCTTCCTGTGGAGAGTGTGTTGTCCGTCAGCTCTGGCCACAAGGCCCCAAGCACCTCAAACCTCAAGGGGGATAGTCTGCCACCATGGTGGAGGCAGGACAACTAGGAGAGCTGTGAGGAGCCAGGTGTGAAAATCAAAACTCAGCGACGAGAGAAGAGACTAAGAGTCAAGACTGAAGACCTCCAAGACAGACACGGACACAGAACGGAGGCGGCCGTTGCTGGCGAGAAACCCCAGACATGAAGAAAGCAGCGACTCGCCCAGGGTCCTGCAGGGGCGGAGCTGACCTGGCCGCCCCTCGGCTCCTCTGCTCTTTCGGACAAGTGGACTCACAGACCCTCTGCAAGCCGAGGGTGATCTGCAAAATGCCTACATAGAAGAGGTTTGGAAGCACCAAGAGGAATGGAACTGCCGACCTCGGGAATACGTCTCAGCCCTGGCGGCAGTCAGTAACTCCTTCCTGTGGGAGGGCGGGGACCTAGAGTCGGGCTCCCGAGGGAGAGTGGAAAGAAAAGGCAGCCCTGGAGATGAATTCTCCCACCCTTTGTGTGTCTGTGTGTGTGTGTATGCGTGAGTGCACCTCGGTAAAC
>NW_011888907.1:1409388-1416253 GCF_000151845.1 Pteropus vampyrus | reverse complement strand
AGCTGTGAGGAGCCAGGTGTGAAAATCAAAACTCAGCGACGAGAGAAGAGACTAAGAGTCAAGACTGAAGACCTCCAAGACAGACACGGACACAGAACGGAGGCGGCCGTTGCTGGCGAGAAACCCCAGACATGAAGAAAGCAGCGACTCGCCCAGGGTCCTGCAGGGGCGGAGCTGACCGGGGCCGCCCCTCGGCTCCTCTGCTCTTTCGGACAAGTGGACTCACAGACCCTCTGCAAGCCGAGGGTGATCTGCAAAATGCCTACATAGAAGAGGTTTGGAAGCACCAAGAGGAATGGAACTGCCGACCTTGGGAATACGTCTCAGCCCTGGCGGCAGGCCCTGGCGGCAGTCAGTAACTCCTTCCTGTGGGAGGGCGGGGACCTAGAGTCGGGCTCCCGAGGGAGAGTGGAAAGAAAAGGCAGCCCTGGAGATGAATTCTCCCACCCTTTGTGTGTCTGTGTGTGTGTGTATGCGTGAGTGCACCTCGGTAAACGTGCATGTATGTGTACGTGTGCATGTGTGTTTGCATGCATGTGTAAGTGTACGCATGTGTTAGATGTGTGTATATGGGTGCATATATGTGTGTACATGTAGGTATATGTGAATATATGTGTGTATGTATCATGTGAGTGTGTGTTATATGTGTATGCACGTGTGTATGTATGTCTGTGTGTATATGTTTGTATGTGTGTTCATGTGTACGTGTGTGTGTGTGTATGTATACGTCTGTGTATATATCCATATCTTTGGTCACTTCTTTCCAAAAGTCAGAGATAACTAACTTAGAGCTCAGGTGGCGGGAACTGCCTTCCCCTGGAGACTGACTGTGAGAGAAGGATATGGTATTGATCTGCGTGAATGCCTGGTATTGCCATCTGGGTGTCGGAAGCTACCCTGAGCAGAGCTCCCTCTGATGACCCTCTCCCTCTGATGACCCTAGCCCCACCCTCCCTGGCTACCAGCCCACAGCCAGTTCCCTCCCGGATCCACAACCTGGGCCGTCCTCACACCCACCCGCTAATGAAGCTCTGCTCCACTCCATCTGAGGGCAGGACAAGGGGCCAGAAGACAGGACGGGCTCCAGATGGAGGCAGGCAGTAAGTAATGCGATGGAATAAAATAGAGCCGGCAGTGGCTCGTTTTAAAAGTGACTCCCAGGTGCATGCAGTTTAGATTGGATGGGACCCCAAAGACCCTGAGTCCTTCCATCAGATACTGGACCCTCCAGCCCAGCCCCAGTGCTGTCTCCCCACAGCCAGCCCCCCATAAGAAATGCTCCGGCGTTAGTGGGTTTCCCAGTCCAGGGTCACTTCCGGGGGCGTGAACATGGGCACAGGACTAGTCATACCTGCTCTCCTAGACCCGCAACGAATCGTGTGCAGGCAAAATCAAGATAAAATCTGCCACTAACACACTGTGTGGTCTTGGACAAGTCATGCTTTTTTTTCCTGGATCTCTAGTTTCACAGCCATAAAATGAGGAGTCGGGACAGTCTCCTGGGTTCCTGCCAGTATTGCAGTCATTCCTTTGCTCAGTCATAACAAGTGTGTTGACAAATGCGCATGGAGGGGCCAAGCCTCATGCTTCGTCCCCACTGCCTGCTCCATCTCAGCAGCTGGGCGTTTTTCTGAATAATGGCTCATGAGCAGCCGCAGGCCAGCAGGTTGGGACCTCTCTTCCAAGCCTTCTTTTATGTCACTTTGCCTCACACACACACATTCAGCTGTTCAATTCACCAAACTGTGGTCAGTACTGTATCATTTCAGACTGTTTCACAGATACAAGTGATATAAACTGTGATAGAAAGAAGAAAAATAGAATCTATTACCTTATTCAGCCAAGAGTCCAAGGATTGACTAGCTTCATGCCTGGATTTATCCAGGGGCTCAAGTGATGTCACCAGGACCCTGTTTGTCATCTATCAACTTGACCTCCCTTGTCCAGGGGTCATTCTCAGACGGGGTCTTCCTTCAGGATGGTTATATGGCTGCTGCAGTCCCTCCATTCTTGTTGGTTCAATTCCTGGAGAACATAACACTTTTGTCTTCCAGTAGCTCCCACAAAAGTAAGAAATTTGCCCCAAGTAGATCAGCCAAGATCAGGAGCCAGCCCTACCAGAGGGGAGGACTGGGGTAGGGCACAGTTTGGGTAGATAGAGGTGGGTGTCACGTTCATGGTAACTCAGGGGAGCTTGGAGCCCAGGAGGACTAGCCAACACTAAAGGCAGAAACAACTACCGTTACTCTGGGGCTCTAGTAATACAACTTTGTATCATGTGAGGCGAAAGGTCCTGCCTGCCCTTCCTCTCCCCTGTTTGCCTCCCCCCTGGGGAGAGGGTGTCATAGCTGTCAAATAAGGCCCAGGAAATGAGTGCTGATGCTGAAGAAGTTAGTTCAAGAAAGGCAGGGGTAGGCACACATGGCATCATTCAGAACACACGCATGCACACAGGCGCACGTGCACGCATGCGCGCGCGCGCACGCACGCACACACACACACACACACACTATGACAAGCATGCTGCATTCTGCCAGGCCTACCAAAACGCTATTCATCACAACCAGATGGGGTGCCTGTGCCCGGACAGCTGGGTCCAGGGAATATCACACTAAGGGCTTCACTTCCCACCCACCCTCTGCCTTCCAGAGGCCCTGTCCCTCACAGGCTTCCCTCCTGCTGCCAGGCAAGGCCACTCCCTTCTCCTCCTGTCTGCCTCCAAAGACGGAGCGAATCAGAACCACGAGAAATCTCTTTTCAGCATCAGATGCCGCCTCTTTGCCCAGAAATCTCAATTTGTTTTCCTGCTGAACATTACAGTTTGTAAATAACCTATAATAAATATGTGTGGTTGGTTTTTTTTTTTACACTTAATACCACGACAACTGAAGAAAGCTGGAAATGGCATTCTGCTCCAGACAGGCGGCTTACACTTAGAAAGGCAGGGAAAAAAAGCAGAAAACACACAACAAGTCTGCAGTGGGGTTACGGAGGGGTCACATCACCCAGCCTGCCTGCCCAGCCCCCTCCACCTCAGCTCCGATCCCCAAATAAGAGCCTGTGCCTCCCAGCCTCCTCCTAACAAAACACCAGGGGACATGTTGAGTGGACTGCATCCTTGTCCCTTCTGCATACCCCCTGTAGGCAACACACACACACACACATACACACACAGACACACACACACACACACGTACATGCACATACACGTGCCCACACACGTGCATGTGCATACATGTGTACACACACACACACACATTCTATTTCGCTCTAAAACTGTGTTTCTAATATTTTCATTCTTCCTGCCTAAGATGACCCCTCTCCTTCACCTCCGAATCCTTGCCCTTCGTTGGAGACCCCAGTCCATGGCCCCCTTCTCCAGGAAGGCTCCGCTGCCCTCCCCACGCCCAGGGAGCTTTTGACTCCCGTGTGTAGCACTCACACACGCCTCACCACGATGTCGGTTTCTCCAGGAGAGCCTGGACGGGAAGACCGCGGTTAGCATCACGCTGCTGGGCTTGAGTCCCGGCTCTGCCACTGAGTAACTTTGCCCACGTGGGCAATTGACCTAACCTCACCGATTCTCAGTTTCCTTGTCTGTAAAACGCTGATGCTGTCATTACCCAGCTGCTCGCGCTGTCATAACAGTTCAATGAGTAACTGTCCACCAGGCAGGCACTCAGAATGGCACCTGGCTAATAAATGCTGCCAGCACGGCTCCGTTCTCCCAGCCAGACCCTGGGCTCGAAGGGGTGGGTCTCTCACCTCTGCCCTGCAAAGCCTTTGCATGCAGCAAATGCTCAAATGTGTGTTTTGAGTGAGCATCTGCTGTGTGCCTGAGAAAATAGCACCAGGAGGCTGTGGACATGGGGGTTGCCCGGTGTGGGGACCCTTGCACACCTGGCCCAGGTGAACAGGCCCCGGTCTCCTGCCCTGTGAGGATGTGCGCACCTTTATTTCTGCTGCTAGCCCCACTGCCTTTGGGAGGAAGGCTGCGCCTCATGATGTGTATGTTATAAGCTGTTTTCTTTATGTTCACCTGGACCCACAGAACAGCAAACACTTTTAAAAACGAGCTGACCATCTATGGAAACGATTTTCATGACATTCAATTGGGAAGGCAGAAGGTAAACGATGAAATTAAAGATGTTCATGGCCAAAATGCAGACAGCACGGAGCAGGCACACAGGCTGCGTGGGCTCCTGAGCGGGACACGGTGTAGGGATGGGGAGCTGAGGCCCCAAGGAGGCAGGAGGACGCACCGGAGATGCACCGCGAGGGAAGAGGGCGAGGAAGGAAGTGGAACCCAGCATGGAAGGAGAGACGGGAAAGGGAGGGAAATAAGCAGTAATTCTCAGGCCGGATTTTTGTTTCAGATTAAGGATCAGAAGGGGAAAAATCTTCTCCCTCCTTGATATTCCCTGCAATTAAATCTTGATGAGATAGCTTGAAGATATCACCCGTGCGTGGTGTGGGTAAAGAGACGTGGAAGATGACAGAACTGGGAAACAATAAACCTGGGGTGCTATGAGCTTGGTTCTGAAGACTAAATTAGTTGTGATGTGTAAAACATCCGGAGTGCGGTCAGTGTTATTTACACATTCTCGTTGTCATCACTATTCTTGCCCTTAAAATCCTGACATCGTTCACCAAACATGCGTCGAGTCTCCGCATCACCTGGAGAGCATGTATTGGGGAGACACAGGAAAATAAGAGAAAGCCTTCACCTCGAAGAGGAAGGAAGATGGCCTGGTGCAGGTTCATTACCAGACAAACCACGTGGGAAGTAGGAGCCTAAGTGGTAGAGCATATAAGCTGGGCAGCGGGGGATCAGCCTACATCCTCCTCTGTGCACCCCGGGGCCAGGCTGAGCTGGATGAGTCCCGAGCCTCCATGGCTGCAGCACCCTGTGCCACTCAGACCTGAGTGGCTTCTCACTCCAAGCAGCCTGACCTGCCCTAGACCTTGGGCAAGGCCTCCTCTTCTCAAGGTTGCTTTGGAAACTCTGCCTTCCAATTGTTTCCCCGGTGCAATCAGCTTCCGCATTTACAAGGCAACCGATACCTACAGGGCCACTGAGCTGAAAGCGTCTGTGGCTTTTCATTTCCTGGCATGATTAGGGGCATAATCACTGTGCTGGGAAAAATAATAAAGCCAGCGTCCAACGAGGGATCAAAGTGAAGGTCTGGCCACACATGCAGACTCAAGCCTTCCCCAAGGGGCAGCAGAGGAGAGATGCCTTCTCATCCAGCCCGTGGCGAGGGCTGCGCATCAAGCCCTCAGTTGCCCACTGAGCATCAGCACCGATCACACAGACAGGAAGGTGTCTTCAGTGCTGGTGCCCAAGCCCTCACACTAGGAAGGCAGAGAGCCGAGCACACTGGCTGGAGGGAGAGTTGCAGGATCACCCCTGGGAAGGGAGAAGAAGGTGGAGATGGGAGTCTGCTCCTCACAGCTGCCCCTGGCCACCTGAGAGCTGAGACACACACGGCTGATAAGTGCCGGGGTGTGGGGCTCAGCATGGCCACTCCCAGGGGTTTTTAGACCTGGGGGTGTTGAAGGAGAGCTCAGGAATGGAGTCAAAATAAAGGGTGGACGCTATGCAACCTTACCAGCCAAGGGCCCACGTGAGATCTCTTTTCCCCACCTGCGGGACGGAGGGAGCTGTTCCAGTCCTGAGAAGTGAGAAGGCAGAGACAAAGGTGAGCTGTTCATCCCAAAGTGCTGCACACCTGCACAGGACTCCAGCGGGGCTGGGCAGGCAGGGCTGCTCCCCAACGGACAGGAAGTAGCAAATGGGAGGCCAAGCTCCCAGGTGAAATGGGACCACCTGGTCGGCCCTGCACTGGACCTTGGAGGTGTAGGAAATGGCTGCAGGCCCACCTGGGAGGGAGCATTGCATACAAGCCTGAATGAGCATTGGGCTCTGGCGCTATGGGGCTATGTGTGTGGTCCCTGAAGGGAGCATCAGGGCCGCCACGTGTGTGGTCCCTGCTTTGTCCTGGACACTGAGCCACTTCCAGCAGTCATTGCGCAGGTAAGAGCAGGAGCAGTGCCCGCCACGGGAGCTCCTCAGGTGTGAGTTTCCTTCTCTCCTCCCCTCTCTGGGCTCAGATCCTACATTTGTAAAATGAAGGGATTGTACTGTCGATGTCTGAGCCCTTCCAGAATGTTCGCCCCGAGGTTCACTCCTGAAGGGCAGAACTATAAGAGGGACTTACAGGGCATCATGACTTTTTATTGCAATTATTAATGTACATGTTTCTCATCCCCTATCTAATTTCCTTGAAAGTAAGGACTTTGTGTTACTTATCTAGATATTGTCAACACGTAGACATTGTCTGGTAGCTGTAGTACAGAAGTGCTGTAACCCAAGCTTAAGGGCAAGTGACCCACACATGCCACCAATTTAGCACTCCAGCACTCACCCAGACTCACGGCATGATTAGACGGCCCTTAAGATACATCAGCAAGAAAGAGTGTGGTGTTGAACCTGAAAACCTGGCTTCCAGGCCCAGTGTAGGAACGGGTTTCTTGCAGATAAAGCATATATGCGGGGAGGGTGCACTGAAACCTCCTCCCCGCTCTCGGGGAGAAATCTGGAGGGTCAGAGAAGAACTCTGCAACGGTGCCATTCACCCCGGTGGCCCAGTCAATACGAGACCACTGTGTAATGAAGACCAGGCCAGGAGAGAAGGAGAATGCACCCTTAACACAACAAAGTCAAGGTTATTATTTCTCAAGGAGTAGGGACACATTAGCTGGTTTTCCTCTAGACAAGAAAGAGAGCCTTCACGAGGCCTGGACTGGGGAGTCTATCGAGAAAACGCTTTTTCGCGGAGGTGAGTTCCATTCGCCTTTGGGA
>NW_011888907.1:1405293-1407733 GCF_000151845.1 Pteropus vampyrus | reverse complement strand
ATTTGAATTAGAGCTCAACCTAGTGACCTCATTTTACCTTAATCGCCTCCTTAAAGGCTCTTTCTCCAAATATAGTGACATTCTGAGGTCCTGGGGCTTTGAATTAGGGGAGAGGGCAGAAGCAGCACAAGTCAGCCCCTAACAAAGCTGGTCTCTGCTGTCGGCAACTCCAGGAAAGTCTGTCCTGTGCCCTTCTGCATCCAGTCAGGAGAGGCGGCCTCCTCCACGCTCATCTCTCACCTCTGAGTCTCACCCAACCTTGACCGTGAGAAAGGCAGAACCCTGACTCTTCGCCGCTGAGTTCCCAGACCTCGCACAGTACCGAGGAAACAGCAGTGCTCCATAAATTTCCCAGGGATGAATGAGTGATTATAGGTCCACTAAGCTCTGTCTTAGTCCGAGAGGAAAGTTACCTCTGGCTTAGCGTAGAGAGGGACCACTCCAGCACACACCACGTTACCAACGAGTAGAGGCCAGGTTTGATTTCCCGCTCCCTTTTATTGTATGGTCAATAACTTCTTAAAATCCTTAAAAATAAGCTGTGGGTCAAGGTTAGGGATCTTAAGAGTAGAGAAGAGGACAATATCTGAGGGGCCTGCAGGAAGATCTGTTCATCTGGTCCTGGAGCTACGAGGGCTATCGATATTAATGGCAATATTCGTGCCAAAAAGCATCAGCCTCAATATTTTGCTGTTCCTTACAAACACCTTTGATGGGTGATGACAGACAGGCGATACTGGGTAGAATTGAGATGGGCTGTTATGAGGACTGAGATGCGAAGCAGCACGTGTGCTTCTCCCCAGGGGAATTGGCCTTCTGCTGCCCCCTACTCCCCTGTCTTCAGCAGACTCTAGTTGTTTCAGAAGCTCAGGCTGTGCCCCAAATGGCCCTACCCACCATGCAGACCTGGGGTTCTCTTTAGAGGCTGAAGGGCAGAAGGGAAAGCTTACCCATCTATGAACTCAGTCTCATAAAGGCTCTTCCTACATATGAGCAAGGTGTTGACTGCAGGCTTGAGATATGAACGTTGACCCACTCCATTTTAAGCAGGAAATGTGCTCCTGCAAAAAAGTGATGGAGAATATGGCTTATTTGAAATTGCATCCTGTTGCAAATACACCAGGGGGCTTACCCTTTGAAGAGATCCCTGGGAGAAATAATTTATATAGCCAAGAATCCTTCTGCGAAATGAAACAAATGTATTCTCCTTAAGTAAATCTAGTTTACAAACTCAATTTAATTCAACAAATATTTATTGATTACATTTTCTGTATGCAGGGCATCGTGCCAGTGCAGGTGACAACAAAGATATTCAAGATGTGATTCCTGCCCTTAGGAAACTCATATCCTAACAGAGGGAGACAGACAAGAAAACAAATACCTCCACCAACATGCTAAGTGCTACAGTGAAGATGTATTGAAAATGCTCTGGAGATCAAGGTAAACCAAACAATTCACTATAATGGAATAGTTAAGAATAGCTGCCAACAGTAGGGGACAATTGGAGTGGGTTTTGACGTTAGAACAGGAGTTCACCAGGCTGGAATGTGGCCAAGCCCAACATGGTAAGAATCCTGTGCGCCTATATATAGACCACACAGGGCTGATGACGGAAGGATCATGAAAGAGAAACGGAAGGAAATATTTTGGACAGGCAGCATGCTCTACACTGCAGGATCTGAATCCATCAGACTCGAACATTTATCCCTCACCCGCTGTGCTGAGCTACCTAAGAGGTCACCATGGGATTCCTGTAGCTAGCAAGCTCTCCCACCACAGTGACAATACAACTCAATTTACGAAACTTTGATTTGTGTACTTAGAAAAACTCATTGATTTTGTGGAGAGAGACACGTTTGTAAGGAAAAGATTGTCAAGGCCAGGAGTTCGCCCATAACAAAGAAGAGGGAGGGGCTCCACTGGTGTCCAGTACTGCGCCTACGGTCACTTGCACTGGACGTGGGTTAGGAGAAAAAAATCCGCTTGGACTGAAATTCTTCTGAACATATCAGTGCAAAGTCTAAGGGGGCACGGCATCCGTTCCGGGGTGGGGGGCTCACAGTGCTGTGTTTCGGAGAGGCCACCACACTTCTCTGAATGGTCCTCACAGCTGTGTTGACGCCCACCCCCTTGTAGGCTTCAGACCTCAGGGTTCACAGATTTCCCACCTGTTTTGTGACCGTCTTCTGTCCACCTGCCACCCTCTCCAATTTTTGTTATTTTTATAGTTCTACTGATGGCCAGATGGAACAAATTTTTTTTGTTGTTGCCATCACCGTCACCATCATCATCATCGCCATCTTCATCACTGTCTTAGTCTACACGGACTGCTACAACAGAAATACTATAGACTGGAGGAGTTATAAACAACATATATTTGTCTCTTACAGTTCCGGAGGCGGGGAAGTCCAAGATCAAGGTGCCAGCAGATTCCATGTCT
>NW_011888907.1:1402989-1405243 GCF_000151845.1 Pteropus vampyrus | reverse complement strand
AGTGTAGGAACGGGTTTCTTGCAGATAAAGCATATATGCGGGGAGGGTGCACTGAAACCTCCTCCCCGCTCTCGGGGAGAAATCTGGAGGGTCAGAGAAGAACTCTGCAACGGTGCCATTCACCCCGGTGGCCCAGTCAATACGAGACCACTGTGTAATGAAGACCAGGCCAGGAGAGAAGGAGAATGCACCCTTAACACAACAAAGTCAAGGTTATTATTTCTCAAGGAGTAGGGACACATTAGCTGGTTTTCCTCTAGACAAGAAAGAGAGCCTTCACGAGGCCTGGACTGGGGAGTCTATCGAGAAAACGCTTTTTCGCGGAGGTGAGTTCCATTCGCCTTTGGGAGCCCAGAGGAAGCAGCAGCAGCTCTATGGCGGAGTTGCAGGTCTGGGCTAAAGCTGCTGAGGCTTCTCTGGCTTCTGCCACCCCCGCCCCTCTTCTAAAGTAGCGAAGGCTTGGCCATGAAGCCCCCACGGGCATATGCCTGGAGCCTGGGGAGCAGTGTACACAGGACGCAGGGCTTGGAGCTGGGGCCCGTTTTGTGGCGGTCGGTGAAGACAGGACGTCCAGGGCAGAAGGCCAAGACCCGGATGGGGAGGGCTTAATAAAAGGGTGTTTGAGGAACATAAAACTTAACACAGGGGGTGCTGGAGAAAAGAGGAGCCTGCTGGAACAAGGATATTTTTGTAAGAAAGTCCACCCTTGTGAAAATAAAGAAGCAAGTTAACTCCTAAACCCTACTACAGTGAAATAATGCTTAACTTTCCACGGGAGGCCAGGGTGCACCCTGCATGGGGAGGCCGAGTGGGGCAGCATTTGGACAGGGGTAGCCTGCTCTGCGGTTGTCCGATGGACACAGGTCTGTCTCCTTGTTGATCGCCAGGCAGAAGATGTTCCTTCACGCAGTCCACCAGCTAAGAGGACACATATCCTCAAAAGGCCTTCTCGGAACCCTAGTTTCCCCATCGTAAACTGTGGATGACAAATGACACATCTCCACGCACACCAAGTGTGGGGTGCATGTGATAAGGTTTGAGGAAGAACTCTGGAAACATAAAGCCACTAACAAGTAATTGGAATGACCATGATACATTGTAATCACGTGTTTTCTTCTCTGCCCAGCAGAAGAGAGCGCCCTGTGACCTCCGTACCCACTTAAAACAGGCCTTCTCAAAAACGACTTCTCCTTGTAGCTTTTGACTCCATGTTGCACCCTTCACTAGGTTTCGTGGAGAAAGAGATGTCCGCAAAGTCTTGTCCTCAAGGATCGTGGGCGTCCGTCACTCTCGTCTGTTGACAGCCTTTCCCTGTGGGATCTCGTCTACCCCTCCAGCTCCTGATGCCCGCCACGTGTTCTGACCCCCAAAGCATCTTGATGGGCACATCCCGACAGGACATCTCTACCTGCATCATCAGCCTTAAGGCTTGTATCAGTCAGCTCAGGCTGCCACCACAAAGCACCACTCATGGGTGGCTTCAGCAACAGAGGCTGGAAGTCTGCGATCAAGGTGTCCGCAGGGCTGGTCTCTCCCAAGGCCTCTCTCCTTGGCCTGTAGACAGCCCTCTCCTCCCTGTGTCCCACACGGCCTTCTCTCTATGTGTCTGTGTCCTCATCTCCTCTTCTTATAAGGACACCGGTCATTTGAATTAGAGCTCAACCTAGTGACCTCATTTTACCTTAATCGCCTCCTTAAAGGCTCTTTCTCCAAATATAGTGACATTCTGAGGTCCTGGGGCTTTGAATTAGGGGAGAGGGCAGAAGCAGCACAAGTCAGCCCCTAACAAAGCTGGTCTCTGCTGTCGGCAACTCCAGGAAAGTCTGTCCTGTGCCCTTCTGCATCCAGTCAGGAGAGGCGGCCTCCTCCACGCTCCTCTCTCACCTCTGAGTCTCACCCAACCTTGACCGTGAGAAAGGCAGAACCCTGACTCTTCGCCGCTGAGTTCCCAGACCTCGCACAGTACCGAGGAAACAGCAGTGCTCCATAAATTTCCCAGGGATGAATGAGTGATTATAGGTCCACTAAGCTCTGTCTTAGTCCGAGAGGAAAGTTACCTCTGGCTTAGCGTAGAGAGGGACCACTCCAGCACACACCACGTTACCAATGAGTAGAGGCCAGGTTTGATTTCCCGCTCCCTTTTATTGTATGGTCAATAACTTCTTAAAATCCTTAAAAATAAGCTGTGGGTCAAGGTTAGGGATCTTAAGAGTAGAGAAGAGGACAATATCTGAGGGGCCTGCAGGAAGATCTG
>NW_011888907.1:1381924-1397709 GCF_000151845.1 Pteropus vampyrus | reverse complement strand
AAGGATCACAAAACAAATAAAGCACAAAGAAGGCCGGGCATCCGCAGAAGAGGAACTGAGGCCAAAAGAGGGCAGAAGGGGCCCCAGCGGTGAGCGTGATTCAGAAGTGGCAGGAAGAAGGGGCCACAGACAACGTCCCCTTACCCATCACTCAGGTGGGTTCGTGAGGCTGAGACAGTGAAGTGGGCACAATGGCTACAGAAAAGGAGCGACTCACAGAGCAGATGAAGTCAGACACGGGGGGCTTACCCAGCCCTAAATTCTATCAGCACAGTTCTTTTTCATGGTAAGTTTTTCCACAATTAGCAACAAATTGCAGGCCTTGCTCTTAGCCACTCCTTCGCCTGTCTGCTTTCCCAATGCTGCATTAGAGGTGGTCGGTTTGAATCAGGGCCAGCCACAGAAGGGAAGAGCACACGGGCGTGGGTGCCCGTCCTCCTGGGGTAGTGTTTCCTGATTCCCTGGAGATATCAATCTTCAGGATCTGAGAAAAAGAAATCAGAATTCCTAATAATTCTTGGGAAACCCCCAAAGCATCAGTCATTCTTCACTTTTCTTAGCATTTTATCTGTGTATTCTAAAATAATAATAATGAATGACTAAACTGTGAATTGGTTTAGGGTCACAGGATTATCCCAGGAGTTTTTTAATTAAAAATATATAAGAAATGCATGGTTGAATTATATTATGAGTTAATATGTTATGACAAGATAATATACTTCAGTAACATATAAAAATCATCTCTCGCTGAGATAGACATTTGATAACCAAAAACCTTAAAAGAAAGGAATAGTAACAGAAACAAATGCCAAATAAAAACCCTTTAACGATTTAAAGGAAAATATCACAATCTTCAATTTTTTAAAACTATCGGTCTTAAAATGAAAATCTAAAGCACACAAAGCATTAATTGCTCTGTCCACAGTTTTGATCTCTTGTCTTGTGACAAGTTACCAAAGACAGAGAGAATTTCTTCCATCTTGCATTGACCTTAGTCAAATTGGTGAGAGTATGTCCAAAAATCAAGCTGGGCGTCAGGTAACCGTTGCTTTATTTAAGCTCACTTCCTTTTTAATGACTAAAACCAATTTGTCTGCTCGATCTGGTTTTGGTTTTGTCTTTAAATTCATTATTGCCTTTGCTAATTCCGATGTTTTAAATCCGCTTCTGATTTAACATTGCAGAATTCCCACATCCTCTCTTTGCATTTCTCTGTTCAAGGATTTGCAAAGAACTGTAACCTACAGTGAATGTTCGAGCCATAAACATTTTGGGTAGTCATGGAAAAAATTACATCCGGATCTCTTAACAAGCGCCCCTAACAGCACCACACAGAATCATGTGTCAAAATTGCCAACTTAAGGATGTATTTTACTTCCAAAACTTATTATTTCTTGGAACATTACCTATAAAATATTCCATGGGTATAAAGCTTACTAATATATTTCTTTTATTTACAAAAGTGACTCACCATTAGCAGCAGACAGGGGAACAAACATACTCTTTTCTCATGGCAAAGACCACAGCAAGACTGGCTGGTGGGAGGGGACGCTGCTGGGCTACCTGCTCCCGTCCAGGTTCCTTTGACCTTCAACTTCTTGGGTCAGTGTTTCCTGCCCTTGCCTTCAACTTTATGTCAGTGGATTCTTTCAAAGTGGTAACATCTCTGCGTTGATCGTTAAGCTTAAATTCTTACAGGAGACTTATAATACTTTTATCATTTTCTCAACTGATTTTTCTCAGCATTGGTAAAAACACATACTTTTCCTATGAGATGCTGAAGAAGAATTCTGCCTAGAATCCGCTCGCCAGGCACAGGCTGGTCAGATGCTTAACAAGGATGTCTTGAGACCCTCTCCCACAGCCCGGGGCAGGAGGACGAGAGGGTCCGGTGCTCCCACTTCTCACTCAGTACCTTTCCTCCCCACTGCCCTGCATGGCTCCATGATTCCTGAGCCCTGTTCCCCTAGTCTGTTCACCCTCAAATTCACCCAGACCTGCCTGCCTTCTCCCCTATTTCTCACAATTCCCCTCTTGCTTCCTTCTCTCTATAGTCCCAGCCCACACACAAGCGCCTCCACTTCCCACATTTCAATTTCTGAGCAAAATCACTATCAACTACGCAATAGGTCTAATCGCCACTATGACAATTTAATTAAAGCAATTCAGACTAAGGTATGACTCATACAGAAATGTCCACTTACTTTCAGTATGATGCTGAAAAGTTTATTTCATCATACCGAGCTTCATTTTTTTCATCTCTGAAATGGAAATAAAAATTCCCAGCTCATTATAGTTTTGAGAAGATAAAATAACATAGGGTAAAGCACAGTGCTAAGTGCCAGGGAAATGTGAGTTTTGATACTCCTTCTCCAAAGAGGATGGCATTAAATTTTAAAGAAAGAGCTTTTGGGTGCAAAGGGTGTCGTATCTACCACTGGAACTGCAGGCATAACCCCAGGAGCAGAATCAGCTGTATTTGCAAGTCCAAGCATGATGAATTATCTGTGAATGCCTCTCTTCTTCCTAAAAGGTCCATATTCACTAATCTGGTGTCAATTCCAGTAATTTCTCAGTAATTTGTATGTTTCCAAAGGGACTTGGAAGAAGAGTGGTCAGCCTCTCCACCCAATGCCTAGCCCACTGCTGCTGCCCTTGCCTGGCCTGAAGTAAACACTCAATGAACGTTTGCCAAATTGAAGATCCTTCTCCCTGGATTAATCGGTGGCAGAAACAAAGAGCTGGACCCCTGGGGTGGCTCCACTGCCCACAAGCTTCATGAGTCATGTCTTCAAAATCTCTGCAGCAGCCACCCCTTCCTTTCCCTCTGACCTCTCCAGCTTCTTCGGCATGTTTATGGACGTAATTACAGCGTGCTATTGATTTCCTGACAGCCGCCTTGATGTAACTATTTTACAGAATCAAGCTAATTTCATACATTGAGGTTTTTATGGTCTCTGGCAGATTCAACCCAAGAAGTCATTTCCCCCGTCTTAGGAAGCCCCGCCCTCCTCAGAAGGCTGCTTGTGGCCCCTCCTCCCTGAAGCCCAGCTGGGCAGCACTGCCATCCAGAGCCTGTCTTCTCCTGCAGTCCCACTCTGATGGCCATGTGGGTCAGCCGTGCCGTGGGGAAAACAGGGAGATCGTCAATGCCCCCAAGAAGTCAGGACAGTGCATCTGGGGAGAAAGAAGAGACCTAATTATTCCTCTAACTTTTAAAGCCTGGATCTGCCCTCCGGGTCCTTATTCCACTCCGAATATATTTCTGGGCTCACTGAGACCCCCCTTCCTTACCAGCAGCTACTAATTTACATTTTCGGAGTCTTTGAAGAGACATAATCTTATCTAATCTGCATATCAACCCTATGATTGTGCTATTACGTCCATTTCCCAGAGGTGGAAAATGAGGCTAGAAAAGTAAAGCGGCTTGGTGATAAAATATTAACAAGGTGCATATGAACACCCTTCACGAAAAGGCTCCCCGTGGGCACTGCTTCTCCTCTGGGAGACGCGCAGCTGCCGAGGCAACAGGTAGCGTGACGTCCTGTGCACGGCAGCGCCCTGCTGCTCTTCCCCATGCCCACGCATGCGGCTCCGCCCCACACAGGCTGGTCTTGGCCACACTGTTCTTACACACCAGTACGGCTGGAACCTTTCTGCCCATCCAGCTCACGCCGATCCTTGAAGGACCTCCTCTAGACCTAACTTTACCAGGAGACCTTCCTTTATAAGTTTACCTTTCAGCGAGTCTCCTTACTCTGAACACAGTAGATATATTGTCTAGAATATTAGATAACGAATGTACACAGTAGATGTTTAATAAAGTTGTTTCGTTCTCAGAAGTCTCTCATTGTAGTGTCTCTGGGTTGGGTGAATCCCCACCATCCACTTCCCCATGGATATAAGTAAATGTTCCAACTTCTCGAATGCCACCATCCTCGGTTGGGGGAACTATAGGACACCAGGACAATGGAGTTCACCTCTGGTTCCAGAAATGGGACCCAAGACCAAGGCCAGGCCAGTCAGTACATCCATGTGACCTAAGATGGTCCAATCAGAGGGGACATCTAGACTGTTGTGGAGGACGCCTTGCCTGAAGCTGACAAAGCCTTTTCTCCAGACTTTTCAATTGCATAAGTCAATTTACTACTCTTTGTTTTAACCAGTTTCAGGGAGGATTTCTAGCCCCAAATGGATTCTAGTCCACACACTTGTATGGTGATGTTTGTTCTATAATAATGTGTATCAAGCTTGAGACAGCATAACCCTTCATTTAGACTTCTCAAGTATTTAAAAGAGAATACCAAAACTAAATTTAGCTCCATTGATCTTTTTATATGACTTATTGGATTTCTGTTTTTCTTTTCTGATTACAAAATAACACATGTCCATTAATGACACTTTAGAAATTCTACCATGACTAACAATTAAGATGTATTTACTTCTATTTGCATGTGTATAATGTTTTGTACCCTTGGGATGGATCATGCTGTGTGTATGTAATTTTGAATCCTACTTCCTCACTTAATGACAGCGGGTTACCTCCGTGGCATTTAAAAAATAAGTAGCCAGATTGTTTGGGTTCAACTCTTGCATCTATTATTAATACCTGTGTGACCTGAACAATTTATAAAATGTCTGCCATGTCTCAGTGACATCATATGTGAAAAGAATGTAATGATTGCATTTAATTTATAGGGGTTTCAAGAGAATTAAATAAGATTAATTAAAGTATTTGATGTGATAGCTGGCATATAGTAAAAGCTCAGTTTTAGACAAGTCAGGTTTGAGATGCTTATGGCTATTCGAAAGAGCCAAACAGTGGGCATTTTCTTTTTTTGTGGTGGGGAGGGGCGGGGGAGTCTGTCCTATGCATTATAGGATATTTGGCAACATCCCTGGCCTTTACACACTAGATGCCAGGAACATCCCTGACCTTTCCAATCTTTACAACCAAAAATGTCTCCAGACATTACCAAAAGTCCCCACGGGGATAAAATCACCCCTAGATGAGAATCACAGCTGCACTGCATTTCATCACACTGTTCAATATCGTATAGCTGCAATGCATAGAACAGGACCCAATACGGGTCCATGGCCTGTTAGGAACAGGATCACCCAATAGGAAGTGAGTGGCTGGTGAGCAAGCAAAGCCTCAGCTGTATTTGCAGCCGCTCCCCAGCGCTAGCATCACTGCCTCAGCTCCACCTCAGATCAGCAGGCATTAGGTTCTGATAGGAACACTAGTCCCTGGTGCCATAAAGCTTGGGGACCGCTGGTATAGAACATTGTTAGATGACAGTAGAATTGCAATATCCTTATACTATTACAACTTTAATGGGAATTCCTTTCGCATTTTACAATCCCATTAGCATGAGGTAAATGATCTTACATTAATTTATATTAAATTTATACCAAGAGATTTTTTTAAATGGTTGTTATTTTATCAAACGTCTTTATGGCACCAACTGAAATTTTCTCCGACTCACTGATCCTTGGATTGTATTAACAGAATTCACAACATTAAGTTTTTCTTACATTATTGAGATAATTCCTAACTGGACATGTTACAGTATTCATTTCTTAATATAGCAATGGATCTGATTTGATGATATTTTATTTAAAGATTGTTATTTAAATTTCATAAAGAAAAATAAACTGTTTTTTGCTTTTGTTTCATTATTAGGGTTATGTTTATTTCATAAAGTAATTTTGAAAGTTTTCCATCTTTTTATATAATTAGAAATGGTTAATCCCTCCCCTCAAAAAGTTACATATATCTTGAAGTTTGATCAACAACACTAAGTTAAGAGCATTTTGGGGAATTTAATTCTACAGCAATTTTTTTTTACAATTTTTTTAAGTTTCTTATTTCGAGTCATATTTTATGATTAATATCTTGCTTTAAAATCATGTCTTATACTCAAAAAATTTTTAATATTATAGAATATAATATATTAACCTCATGCAATGTGTTATAATTTCAGCAGCTGTAGCTGTAGATACTTTCTACCATCTTAGTTTGCACATTTCTTTTCTCCTTCTTTTATCAGACTTTCTAGATCTACAAACTATTTTAACTCAAGAGAGTGCCACAATTTTTCCCGTTTTGTTTTTTTTTTCTCTTTTTCGTTTCTTTGGCTTTACTTACTTAACTATTTAATTAAAATTTCTTTTTTATTTCTAATTATTAATAAAAAGCATTTAGCCTATGAATTTGCCCTTTGTACAGCTTTAACTTCACCTCCACAAACTTTTATATAAAGTGTTCTAATTTGTGTTACTTTATAATCTATATTTCTTCTTTGACACAACAATTATTAGGCTGAGCACATTTTAGTTTCCAAGATCTCAAATGTGTCTTTTTTAAAACCTTTGTTATGTTATCTATTCATTATTAAATGGTGGTCAGTGAATATGTTCTGCATAAATACTGATTTTCAGTATTTAACGAGCTTTCTTGTAAATTTTGTTATTGTTTTAAGAATGGTTGAAGGAAAGATTTTTTGTCTGTTCATAGAGTTAAAAATTTATTATACATTTTTATTAAATAAAAGTTTTTAATTTCATTGCCCATGTATACTATTCCCTCATTTATTTTCACTTGCCTCATCTGCCATGTTTTGAGAAAAATACATTGTCAACCCCCTATAAATACTTTTTACTATTTTTTCTTATATTTTCTAATGTCTTTGCTTTAAATATTTTGGTATTAAATTGTTTGGCATCATCTATTATTTGGTTTATGACTGCAACATTTTTATTATGAATTTTATGTCCCAACCACATTACATAATTCTTTTTGTGCATTCAGTTCAATTGTTGTTATATTAATATTGTCAATCTTGGATTTTGTATGTGTTTTCCTGATATCTTTTACTAAACCTTTCATTTTTAATCTTTCTCTGTCAATCAATTTGTGTTACATTTATATGTTGTAAACAGCATAAGGTTGGCATTTATGATTTGACCTAATCTGAGAGTCTCTGTATTTTAATGGGAGGGTTGACCCTTGTATTTATTGCTATAAATTATATATCAGGATTTAATACTGTTACTTCATTTTATTATTTCTGTCACTTCATTTTATTATTTATGGGACTTCCTTGCTTCTTATTTTATTTGTTTATCTTTTCCTTGTAATTTTCTACATTTCATAAGTTCTTAATCACTATGAGACAACGAATTGTTTGATTCCTTTTTCTCAAATAGCTTAGATGGTAAAAAGCATATGTTCAACTCTTTTAGTGGCTCTTTTAGGTTTTAGAAAATAATTTTTGAACTTCATTCTTCTAATATGATCAAAAATAAAATATTATGTATCCACTTTTCCCTCTAAAGTGAGAAAACAAGGCTGCCTTTTACTACTTTCTATACTTCCTTCATTCAATTGATTTTTCCTGGAAAAAAAAAATGAAGTATTAGAACCAATTCTGTGTGGGGTTTTTTTCACTTTTGAGAATGACCTTTTTACTTTCCATTCTACTTCACACCCATATTAACAAAAATTATTTAGACTTTACTCCATGGTTAAGCAATTCAGGGCTTAGCACCAAGCTCTTTATTTCATAACCTGCTTGTGCTTAGATCTTTATTTTGATATATCTATCAATTCAAATGTATTCTCAAGTACTTTCCTCAGTAAGGAAAGAGGCCTGTTATATATACTGATCTATTGTATTTCTGAAGTTGTGTTTCTCTTGTATTCACATCTAAATGACAGCTTAACTAAATAAAAAGAGAAAAGACTTAAATCGTGATTGTGTTCCCTGAAAACTCAGTAGCCCTTAATATTAGAGCAGACTATAACAAACAACCTTGGCATTTCAGTGGCTTCACACTTACAGAACCCATTTTAGGGATCAAGGGATGACTCAGGAACCCAGGCTCTTTCCACTTGTCTCCTGGGGTCTTCTGCTCTACCCTCTGCATCTGGCTGACCAAGGAGCAGAGAAAGAAAGAAAGACAGGAAGAGAATAGCAGATCTCATAGTAGATTTTGGGAGCCAAAGTAGAAGTGGCATATGTCGCTTTTGCCCGTAGTCCATCAGCCAGAACGGGTTCATGGCCCACCTATATTGGAGGGGAACTTTGTCTTCCTGTTTTCAAGAAGAAAGAGAAATGATCTGAGAAACACAGAGCCCAGTCTGTGCCTTGTAGTTGCCCTGTTGTCCTTGGATATTGACAGAGAACTTGGGGGATATTTTAATTATTTTTGTTATTCCCTCTAGAGTGCTTATAATACTTTGTCTTTTTAATTCAAAAAATTTAACCAGGATATGTGTAAATGCAATTCCCTTTAAACTTATTTTGCCTGAATATTTAGGTCATTTTGTAAGACACATTTTTTAATATGACTTTAATTGTTGTTTCTGAATAAATTGTTCTGGTTTAATTCCCAGCAATACCCATAATTCTTAGATTGGATCTCCCTCTCTCTTCTCCATACCTGTTATCTCCTCATCACTTTCATCTCCTTATTTTTTCCCTCTAAATACAAGGAAAATTTGTTCTCACCAATGATTTGAGTTTACCTGTGTTCACACCTGTCTTTACTACTTTCATATGAATTCACTTATCCTATTGGATTTAGGTATCCTTTGATTTCAGCCATCTTTTTTGCAATCTGCTTTCATCTCAACCTGTTTTAATTTTTGTTTCTATTTCTGTGGTCTTTTTTATTGGAATTTCCTCTTTCATTTGTTCATTTCCAAGCATGACGTAAACCACCCAGGCCAGTGGCTGCTACCAGACAAGCATGTGGCTTGCCCCTGGCCTTGCACACTCTTTGGTTGAGCAGGGAAGTAAAAAGCTTCAACACAAACACCAAATGGTAAGGCTCACCCTTACGTGTACTAGCAGCACTCAGCAGAGCAGCACAAAGCCCAAGCTTAGAGCGAGATCGAGAATCTTCTGACGCAAATCCCATCATAGCATACACTAGTATCCAGGATGACACACAAACTCTACACTCATCAAAGGCTATGTAACTGCCAGTCAGCACTGGGACGTTTGTAGAAGCCTCTCCTTAGATACAGAGCTACGAAACATGTGCACAGCATCTGGTCCCCCTTTCCAGGTCCCCGAGACCACTGAGGTAGAGATGTCCCTGAGTCTCAGCAGAAAACCGAGGCACTTTCTCAGGGCCCAAGGGAATGTCCCCAACAACAGCCTCCTGCAAATTCAGCAGAGAAAAGCAGAGTAGCTTCCCTGGTTTTAATGTCCCCTGTCAGCCAGCTCCGACCTCAGCTGGGTCTCACCTGTGCTGTCCCTGTGGCACCACACATGGTTCTGATGCATCTCATTGATCATGTATTAAGATGTTTCTTAATCTCACAGGGAGAAATTCGTGTTTTCAAAATCCGAGTTACCCCTCCTCCCCATTAAGGTTTTCTCATCTCCATTTTAACTCTCCAAATGATGTCAAAATCATTTTGTTTCTGATTTCTGTATGCAAAACAGGTGCTGTAATCACTAATCGGGCATGGCCAAATGAATGAATGGATGAATGAACGAACAGACAAACGAATGAACTCAGGAAACAAACCAACAAGTAAACCAGTTCTGTTTGAGTGTAATGATCAGAATTGACTTATTTTTTATTTTTTATTTTTTTGCTTTCTTGGGAGGAGTCGAGTACTGTGAAATTTCCCTCGCAAATGTTAGGGTGGCTTTTCATCAAAGACACCTCCTGAGTCCCACTAAACTAGAGCATTCGGAAAGCTGGGTCAGCCACCGCCTGCCTGGCCAGCCCCTCTCCTGGCCACTACCAGCTGTGGCTGCTGCTGCTTATCAGTCTTCACTCCATCCGGCACCTGCTGCCACCCCCACTCCTCATCTTAATACATGATCAATGAGTTCTGCCCCATGCAGCTTCCTTTGGGAGAAAAGGAGGCTCCTTCTTCCTCACCCCCACCTCTATTTATAGATAACGACCTTCTCCCTGGCTCATCTCTCTCTCAACAGAAAGGTGAGACTTGCTGCAGATATGGACACCTCCAGGTATAGAGACTTGAAGGCCAGAGGAAAGATTGGGGTCAGGATCAGAGACTGGCAGAGAAGAATGGTGTGTTCTGTAAAAATGGCAGACTGTCAGCCCCTGAGCTTCTGCATCTGACAGCTAAATATGTGATCAAGGTGACAAGGTGACATGGTGACAGGCACCTCTGACATAAAAATACAAGCCAGAATGTAATGAGGACGTAGCCTAACCAGCAGCAGAGGCCCAGGAGGATGCCCTGCATGATATAAACTGAAGATCAGATGGGCAGCCCTGGTTTCTGATCAAGGTCACCCAGCACATGGCCAGGTAATGAGTCCAGAGGGCTGGGGTGGGGGGCAGGTTTCTGAGCCGGTGTGAGCAGCACTGACAAGGGAGGAGGGGAACTGACATGTAGCCTGGGTCTCCCACTAACAAGCTGTGCAATCCCAGACAAGTTTTGATCTCCCTAGGCCTTGATATGTTCTCCTATGAAATGGGATAATAACATTTGTTCTTTTTTTTTCTTTTTTCATTAAGACCAACCCAGTGACTGTCCTGTATCCCCTCAACCCATCCCTGGAGCTATTTCACCACAATCCACAGGTAGAGCCCTGCCCAGGACAAGCAGCCACTGAGCCTTCGGCAAGTGCATTTGAAGAGCTCTAATTCAGTAAGACTCATGATAACCACAACACTGAGATCTAACTGCCCTACATATATTAAATAATTTAATCCTCATAGGTAAGTTCTACCGTCATTTCCACCATCCTTTTTTTTAGATGAGGAAACTGAGGAAAAGTGAATGAAAGTAACCAGTTCAAGGCCACTTGCTAGTAAGCAGGAGAGCCAGGCTAGACTACACTGCCTCAGGGCCCAAGACTCCGCTGATGTCAGATTTTCTGATAGCCCAGCTCCCACCTCGTGCTCGGTTGTCATTACTGAACTTCTGCTTCTTCTGTAAACCATGTTCCTACCTTATATTCCACATGCAGCAGGTGAATTCCATCCTTATTCCATACAGCTGGGACTGTCTTCGTACCTTGCCCAGGATCCCTGTTCCCAGCAGGGCTGTCACCTGTGGTAAACCATTCTTGTACTGATGCCTCCCAGAGAGCAACCTGCCCCAGGAAAGGGCAGCATCTAACCCATCTTCACTTTCAGGGGCTAGTTCAGCACAGCCCAGAGCAGGCATTCAGTCAAGGCAGCTCACCTGGCTTCCCCCACAGTGACTCCTCTACCTGTGAGCACGGCCCTGACACCGGTGGCTCACCCGGACCGCCACCTGCGACTGACTGTAGATGGAAGTGCTTTATATCCAAATGATAGACAGAGTATGGCTTTGGGGTCAGACACTCCGAGTTGTGAATCCTGTCTCTTCTATTTCATCTGTTCTTTTATGCTTTTTTTTTTTTATAGGCAAAATTTACATATGATATGCATGGGTCTTAAGTGTACAATTCAAGAACTGTTGCCAGATAGTTATAGTGATGTGAGCAGCTCCCCAGTCAAGATACAAAACATCTCCATCACCCCAGGGATTTTCCTGTGTCCTCTTCCAGTCAATCCCCACCTCCCACGGGTAACCACAGCTCCAAAACTCATCACTGTAGTTTGTTTTCTCGATGCTTGGACTTCATGTAAATGAACTCCTGTAAAAGAGAATGGTCTCAGGCTCCTTTCCCTCAACATATGCTTTTTCTTTTTACTTTCATCTTTTTTTTTTTTTTTTTTTTTTTTTTTTTTTTTTTTTTCAGGTATCATTTGCTTTGTAAACTCAGGGAAGTTATAGGAGTCTCCCATTCATTCATTCATTCATTAGTTCATTGGTCTAACCAGAATTTACCCTCTGCTTCAGTTTTACTATACGATCGCATCAATAATACCTGCTCCTGTCTGAGCATGTAACGAAGATTAGAGAGTCTGCAGACACAGGGGTGGACTATGGAGCCAGGCGGCTTGCATTCCACTCCTGGTTTCAGCCCTCACTCGCTCTGTGATCTTGAACAGAGTGACAAACCTTTCTTCGCTTTAGTCCTCTCCTCTGTAGAAAGATTAACTGAGGATGAGCAAACAGAGAGTTAATGTTTGTAAAGATCTTAGAAGAGTGCCTGGCGCAAAGTGAGTGTGCTGGGTGTTTGCTGCTATTACCATATATGAGACAGGCCACGGCGCACAGTAAGCACACACTAAATCACAGCTATCGTTTTCGCGATTATATTAGTCTTTGTAGACGAGCAGTAATGCGGGCACACTAGCGGTTACCTGGGAAGTATAGTGACGTGGGAAAGGACACCAGTCCCTCAGCCACTTTAATAAATCAGCTGAGCTCTACCTGAACTAAGATGGCCAGGTTGTCCTCGGACTTGCTTATAAGCACCGAAAATCTCAGAGACACTTCCTTAGTCTCTGGCAAACCTCTGAACCTCTGAACCTCACTCTTCTTGTCTATTAAAGAGGTGTAATACACTGGGCTTCTTGTCTATTAAAGAGGTGTAATACACTGGGCTGCCTTTCTCCTAGGCCTGCTGGACAGGCCTGATGAAATGTCTACGAAAGTGTTCTACAAAGGCCACAGGAATTTCTGTTCCTCTGATTGATCGTTTGTTTCTGGGTACACTAGGAAGCACCCCAAGCCTTTGATCGGAACTTTCAAGTCAATCTTGAATTTGAGTCCTGGCTCCTCTGTTTCCAAGCTGAGTGGTGCTGAGCCCTGTCTCTTCTCTGGGATCAGCTTTCTCATCTGGAAAATGGGGATGGTCATGATCAGCCACGGAGTTGGTGTGAGGCCGTGTATAGGAAGGCACTGTCTCTATTGAATCGTGTGGTATAAATTAAATGTCGTTCATGTGTTATGGGGTCACTGGGGCAAGGCACCCTGTCTACTCTGCCACCCTCTCAGCTCTAGTCCTGCCGCCCCTGCTGCCTGACCCCAGGCCACCCTTGGAGCCACCTCCTATTTGCTCAGGAGACCATCAGCCCTGTGTCTGATTTCCTGGTGTCTAACCTAACCCTGGACCCCGACAAGCCCTGTAACTACCCTGGCCTGCATTGGGCTCCCCAGGGCTCAGCCTGGCAATTCGCTCACGCGCTCCTCCACCAAAGCCCGAATCCAGGAGAAACGGCTGCTGGATTCAGGAGGGCTCAGCAGTAATCAGCGCGGGAGGCCCGAGGTAATGGAACAACTCTGATGCAATTATATATTGATTGCAAGTATTATGGCTGCTTCTGATTGCTTCTTATTGATACAAATCCACTGGGCTGCCTGTTCGGATAAAGCCGAGTGAGAACAAGGAGAGATGGGAGAGGAAAGAGGAAGAAGGGGAGGGCCAGAGGAGGGACGAGGAGCAGGGAGAAGGGACGCATCACTGGTGGTTACCGCAGAACCACGAGGTGGCCCTGTGCCTCAGCCCCGTCCCTACCACACGCAGGTGCCACCCTCCAAGAATACCACGAGGAGGCCGTGACAACCCACGTTTCAGAGGCTGGAGAGGAAGTTCGGGAAGGACGGCTACCCCTGCCCCACAGCCCTGGTATACCCCGTGGGGAGGAGAACCCCAGGCAGCTGGGGATGAGCCCACACTGAGGCCAAAGGGGCAAGAGGGGTCCATGATGCAGAGAGGTCAAAGGTCACACCACACACCTGTTCCCAGTGGAGGTCAAACAAGATGACGCTCTGTCTTGTGTTTCGGCTCCTGTACTATAAACGACATCCTTTTCAGTCCATCTAAAGCCACATTTTTTTTGCATTTTTGTGCTTCTTGGTGGTGATTTTGCTGTTTAAATGGCCCCAGATCACAGTGCTGGAGTGTTGTCTAGTGTTCCCAAGTGCCAGAAGCCGTGACGTGCCTTGTGGAGAAACAATGTGTTAGATCAGCTTCGTTCAGTCGTGAGTTTGAGTACTGTTCATTATGAGTTCAATGTTAATGCGCCTGTGAGTGTGTGTTATGTGTTTGTTTGTTTGCTTGCTTGTATATTATTCATTGTGTCTTTAAACAGAAATACACCTAAAATATGGTTATGCATTGGTTGGTTGAGCAAAATGCTGTGACCAGAAGTTGGCAGGATCTTCGCCCTGATTTTCCCACGGATCGGTGGTTCGGGATTCACCAGCTCGGTATTTACAGGGGCTTTACCAAAGGTAGGAACCATGACCAGCAGGAATCAACCGTACCAGCGTACCTAAAACGTAACAGAAACCAGGGTCGCTTGTCTAGCTCTAGTTTCAAAAATAAAGGAAGGCTTGGGCCTTCCTTACAAGTTCTCGACTCCTTAATAAAAATAGCTTCAGCCCTGACTTTTCAAAGCTGATAACTGAAGATTTATCATGATCTTGGGAAATAGGGTAATCATAGAAGAAAATTGTTTCTGTGTACTAGAAACACACTAACTATAAACTTGGTAACTTCGGGAATATCATGCTTTTGTTCTTCTAAATAGGTGTCATAATTTGTATTTGACAAGCCAGTCCTTTTAAAACTTTCTGTGCAAGTAAACTTCTTTTATTCTTTGAACGCTTTAAACGCTGTGTCACTGAGCCTTCCTTTGGCTCGCTTGGAGTGGGTGAGGCTGAGCTAGTAGAACATCCATGTAAATATTGCTCAACTAGGCTCCAGACGGTGTTCAGCAGGCACTACAAGCTCAGGGGGCCCGAGGCTGGCATACTCTTCATTCCTGTCCTCATAGCACGCTGGGCAATGCCTTACACACAGTGGGCATTTACTGTGCAAGAGCGTGTCCTAGTCAGGGTCCTTGGTCGAGAGCAACAGAAACTAACCCAGTTAACTTAAATAATTATTGTAATGCTATTGGATAACTCACAGAATTGACACAAGAATTGAGTGGGAACCAAGGAGGTCAGGAGGCCAGACCCCCAGCTACGACCACGCAAAGGCTAGGTGGCTCGGATGCTGCCCACACCACTGCGGGCTAGCGCACTGCACAGCCTATGGCACCCCTGACTCTACTATGCAAATGAGGATGCTGCTTCTACAGCCTCTGTGGCCACTGCAACCAAGTCATAACCTGCCCTGCTTCTTTGCAGCCTTTATTCCAAATTCCAAGTCCCAAGTAGGTGCATCTGACTGTCCAGGGCCCAGTGTCCATAGCCCAGCTGCCCAGGCCTGAGAGCCCAAGTCTAGACTTTCCTGTTTTTGTGAGGGAGGCTGGGCTTGTCCTCTACTACATTGTGTTAGAGTAAAGGGTTGTGGTTGCCAACGGGGAAAAATGGATAAAGTAGATTAAGAACTGATGTCATGGGAAATTGCTTAGATGTGGAGAGCAGTATAAATCATCAGGATTGAGGACAGTGGCAATTCCTGAGTCAGGGAACAGCAAAGAGAACAGATCAGTTTGGACAGTTGAATCTGAGATGCCTGTGGCTGTCCAGTGGGCACTCTGCAAACAAACTCCAAAACTCTATGTACTTGGGAAACGTTCTGCTACTACTCTTGATCCCCTCACTCTTACTGAGTATTAATGAAATTGCCTTCACTGAAGGACCAAAGACAGAATCACTCCAATGAACTTGGAACAAAGCATTGACTTTGTCAATAGACAAGAACGTGAGGGTATAACTTTTAACCCTCTTCTCCTCCTCTTGCCTCGGCTGCCAGGCATTCGGGACGAGGCTTCCCAAAAGACAAAATGCGTGACCACCAACAATTTTCACATAGGCAGCTAAGAGCCAATCATACATGTAAATCAGCAACCGAAGTCAAAGCTGTTGTCTTTTAAGGCTTTGTCTACCTGGGAAAACCACCTGGTGAACAAAGAGATGAAGTGGCATTTGCTTGGATGGTACCAGG
>NW_011888907.1:1352827-1380609 GCF_000151845.1 Pteropus vampyrus | reverse complement strand
ACACAAGGGAACAGGCATTTCGTCGGCATCTGCACACATCCTCTCCGTAGGCTAAATACTGAACAAATCAGCTTTTAAAAAACATATATTGCTTCCATTTATTTTGCAAAGACTTGCTGACAAGACACCCAGCAGCATCTGAAATTTCGTCTAGACAAAGAGGGCAGGGACAAGGGAAGCCAGGAGCTCTATTTTCTCATTCTGGGCTTCCCACTGCACTCACCCAGGCACACACATCTGAGCACATGTGCGCCACTGTGATAAGGAGACTTTCAAACACTGCAATTCATCACCCTGGCCCTGCATGTGCGAGAGCGTGTGTGCACGTGTGTCACACTCCCGCCTGCACATGCACCTGGAGGGCCTTTGTAGCTCTGACAATGGAGCAAAGGCGGGGAGAGCGTACAATGAGGGAGGGAAAGGCGGGCAAGTAAAGAAAGGCGCCCACTTTGGCTGCCTCCCTTCGGTTTTGGCTGTGTGATCTGAGCCAGTTAACCAGTTGAATGTGATAAAGAATGGCAGAAAAGGAGAGAAGCTGCCAGCCCGTAGCTCTGATACGGACGGAGACAAATATTAATCATTGCGATTCCTCGGGAGCCAGGCTGTTCCCTGCTGGGTTTTGGTGGGGGATTCATGAAGTCAGTGGATGTGGCTGGGGACACTAATCCCCCTTTCCAAGGTCCTCGGGGACTTTTACGCTGACTGTGGCGAGTCTGTCAGTCCCACCGGCACATGTGCGTGCACACACGCAGACATACACTCTCCATCCCCCACCTCGCCTTCACTCACAGAGCCAACCGCTCCCCTTTGGGGGGTTCTTGGGAAAATAGGAATTAAACGAATTCACATTTATGGAGATCTACTTCATGCCAGACATTCCAATTGGTTATTTAGTTTAAGCCTCTCAAGAATACTGGGAAAATATTTTTCTAGCTCTTACCCCATTTGTACAGATTCAGAAAACTAAGGGGCAGAGAGGTTATGTGGCTTTAGTTTTTGTGTGCAGGCATACACAGCTGGTGAATGGTGAGTGGGGAATTCACACCTAGATTTTATTTTAATGTCCAAAGTAGTATATTTTCTGGGTTGGAGCCCAGAAATCTGCATTTTATCGCACATTTTTTCTTTTTACTTGTTTTAACAGCTTTACTGAGGTGTAACTAAACTATGATAAACTGCATTGTTTAAAGGGAGAATTTCATAAGTTTTGACGTGTTGTAGACACCCACAAAACCTTCACCACCATGAAGAAGGTGACTATGTCCGTCTCTTTACAGGTGGACAGAGGCAACTCCCCAACTTTTAACTCAGTTTAGGCCCAAGAACATTTACTGAGTACCTACCACGTAGGGGAGGTCCTGAGACAGTGTCCCCAGGCTCCTTGGTGATCCTCCTCTCCTGCCCTTCCCCACCTTCTCACGCATCTCCGGGCCACCATCGACTGACTTTTTGTCGCTGTAGCTTAGTTTGCATTTTATGGAATTTTATATGTATAGAATCATACAGTAACATATTCTTTGTCTGGTTTCTGTCACTTAGCATGATTATTTTGAGGATCAACCATGTTGGTGTTTGTATCGATGCATTCTTTTTACTGCTGGTGGAAGCCATTCGAAGACATGCCACGATTTATTTACCCAGTCTCTTGTTATTGAATATTTGGGTTGTTTTCAGTTTCCGGCTCTTCAAAATAAAACTTTTATGAACATTCACATTCAAACTCTGAAACCTTAATAAGAAGAAAACAAACAACCCAGTATAACACTTGAGGAAAAAAATCTAAAGAGACACTTCGCCGATGGAAAATAATCACATGAAAAGATGCTCAACACCATTATCATTAGGGAAATGAAGAAACAAACCACAATGAGGCATCACTATATACCTATTGGAACGGCTAGAATTAAAAATATCAGTCATTCTGAGTGTTGGTGAGGATATGAAGCAACTGGAACACTCACACACCCCAGATGGGAAGATAAACTGATACAGTTTGAAGAACAGTTTGGCACGTTCTCGAAAAGTTGAGCGCACACCTACCATATGGCCCAGCCACTTCCTTCTTAGATGATTACTCAAGAGGAATGAAAGCGTATGTCCACATACCACATACCTGTTCGTGAATGTTCACAGCAGCTTTGCTTGTAATAGGAACTGGTGTCTTTAAAAACACAAGGTGATTCTGATAACGAGTCAGATTTGTAAACCATCATGCTGTGGGTTTCGGAGGTCTATGACTGCTCTAGAAAACCCTCTTATTCTCCAAATAACTGTATCAGTGGAGGCCACGGTTGAATTAAGAAGTTAAGTGGTTGGTACAGGAATGCCATTTAATGAACCTGTGTGCTTTGGGGTCACATCACTAAACCTATTTAGCTTTCTATTTTATTCATTTGAACCATGAGAGGTCATTTCAATAGCTCCCAGACTCAAGGATTCTATGTACCTATGATCTCAAAGAACTCCCCAAGGAATCTACTCTCCCGTATTGAAAGGGTGAAATCCATTGCATAGACAAGTGTATGGGCTACATCTATCCAGCTGGGAGCATCCATTCCCTGCTCTCTGGCAGTACCCAGTCACACAAGTAGGTATGCACACATGCACGCATGCGCACGCACACACACACACACACACACTTAAATTTTGAAATTTAAAAAGTTAACATCTCTGAGATTGAGGGTGCCAGAATTATCGTTAAACCATTCCAGACACAAAGGCCCTCTGCTGCTTGCAGCCTACGCGAGGCTGTATTTTACTTATCTGGATCGCTCTGTTTGGGATTATTTCCTCGTTTTGAACAACCTGCAAAATGTAAGACTGGGAACAGAGAATCGTTGGCTTCCCTTATTTGGTAATGGATTTGTCATTTGCAGTCCGTGCCCATACCACGGGCAGTTTGGATCAAAACCAGTTTTCAAGGCTTCGTTTATTACCACTCTTTAAAGGAGTCACCCTTTGATCAAGAGCCCGAGGATTCCATGCTCTACTCCCTCAAAATGTGCTCCCACCCCCAAGATCCCAGCACTGTTTTTGTTTCTTTTGAAAACCCTGTTTATTTCAGAAATTCAGCAATTGCTCCCAAAGTTCCTTTGATGTCTATTGAATTTAATATATTTCATTGCATTATGGAAAAGCTATTTCAGCTTCTGATATCAGCATCTTCTTGATGTGCCTAGGGGACTTTTTTGTTGGGTTTTGTGCATGTGGTTGTTGATTTGCGTTGTTGAATTTTTTTAAGAATGATTTGAAGATTTTCGTTCTGTTTTTTCAAAGACTAGCCAAAGGGTAAGCAAGCAGTGAGATTGACAGCTTCTAGAAACTAGGATTCTTCACTGAGTCAAGGGAGAGATGACAAGAAGGAATATTCTTTTTCTCCTTTTTGTTTTTCCTAATTGTATTGTCCCAGCATTGCCTCCACAATAAACCAACAAAGGCCACCTTTCAGAAACATTGTATCCATCAACATTGAATTGACTACCTACTATGCACTTGTTAGCATGTCAAGTGTTGTGCTAGGTATAAAAGTCAAGTAGCTTAACATGCGATTGAGAAATAAGATATGTATATCTGTACCAGGTTGAATAATGTCTCTGCAAAATTCATGTTCATCTGGAACCTGTGAGTGTGATCTTATTTGGAAATAGAGATTTTTGTTAATATAATTAAGTTAAGATGAGGTCATACTGGATTAGGGTGACTAACCCAATGACTGGTATCTTTATAAGAAGAGGGAAATTTAGACATAGACATGCAGAGGGGGAAAATGGCCAAGTGAAGACAGAGCCAGAGATTCAAGTGATGCTGTCACAAGCCGAGAAATATCAAGGATCTCTGGCCACCATTAGAAGCTAGAAGAGGCAGAGAATTCTTTCCCAAAGGCTTTGAAGGAGTACAGAGCTGCTGACATCCTGATTTCTACTTGTAGCTTCCAGAACTGTTGCTTTAAGCCATCTAGTTTGTAGTAATTTGTTACAATAGCCTTAAGAAACTAATACAATATGCAATATGCAATATACAGTTAATAGATGCCTATATATATTTATTTTCAGATAGTAATCAAAGACCTTTCATATATTTAATTTTTATAATCTTTTGAGGTAGACACTATTATTATCCAATATTTAGGGTAACCTTATGATTTATCAACCAAACAAAGACACTTTTGAAGGTGAAAGGAGGCTCCATTCATAATTATACTAGGACCACAGATATTATTAGCCAAGCTTGTTAGGGCCGTATGGTCACCCTATCCACATTACAGATGGGGAAATTGAAGTACAAAAAGTTGAGTAATTTGTCCAAAGACACACGGCTAGTAGACGGCAGAGACAGGATTTGAACCCAGAGTACTTGACTGTAACTATCACTCTACTCCATGTGGAATCTGCCCAACCTTCTGGGACCAAGACACAAGAACAGGAGCCACCTGAACATATGCCTCAGCCACAGATGTGCCATTAGCACAAGTAGGCCCAAGTGTCCAACAACCACTGGCCAAGGCATCCAAGACCTGAGAGGAATTGAGAAGATTCTCTCTGGTCCTGTTAGACAGAGTCACAGAGATAGAAATTAAAAGACTGAGATTATAGTTCCAATTCTGCCATGCGATTACTGTTCCCGGGCGCAAGTCATTTACCCTCACTCCATCTTTGGTCTCTTCGAGCTGCTGTTAAGCCATTCCACTTGCAACACTGACCAGATAACCACAGTATCAACCAGCTATCCAAAGGCTCGACTTGGCAAAGGATCCCCAACATTAACAGGCGGTTGCCAAGAAATTTGAAGAAGAGAGACTCTCCGCTGTCCGTGAAAAATCTTTAGAGTTCTGTGACTCCTCATCTAGTTGGTTTTGTGGCCTGGGTATAAACCTGGTCTTTAGGTAAACGTGGAAGCAATAGGCAGGTAATTTCACTTCCAGAACAGCAGAGAGCAGGATCATCTGAACTACAGCTACATTCTGGAATCTTCACTCGTTCTGAAAACAGACCCTGAACACTGAATTAGACTGAGGTTCTGGAGCCCTCACCCCCTCCCTGGGACCACCTACAAGCCCTGTCCTTGTGCCCTGCCCTGCCCCTCAGAGCTGACCCTCAGATAGGCTGGACCATGCTTGAGTTTGCTCAAGTGCCTTAGAGCTGACACTTGGACCACTGTGGCCAGCCCCTCTGTCTGGAACCACCAACACATCTCGTTGGTCACCATGTCCTGATCAATCGACTGCCCAAGTAACTTTGAGTCCGTACTCCTCATCTTCCATTCACCCGAGCTAACACTTCCCAAGACCCAGCTGGTCTTCCTCGGTGCCCCTTCCTGGGCCCAGCTTCTATCGGAACCAGTCCCTCACTCCTCGGGGATCCCAGTGTTCCTCAATAAAGCTTAGTTCACTGCTGTCCTTAGCCTACTGGTAGTGCAGTTCTTACAGTGCTGGTCAGTACCCAGAGACCGAGCTTTTCCACATCTGCACCCCTACCGTGGCCAGCCCCATATGTCACACTGAAAGGGGCTTCGTCATGTTCGTATATTTGACCTTTGAGCCAGAGCAAAGAACAACTCTGCACCTGGCTTCCTCCCATTACGATAGACCTGAGCAGTGGTGTCAAATGGCCCAACCATGGGGTTGGAACCAGAGGCAGCAGATACAGACTGCAGGCAGAGCCATGCAAAGACTCACGAAAGCCTTTGAAGAAACATGCTTACAGGGGAGCCAGAGATGCTATTAAGCCCCAAGACATAGGAAGAAAAAATAAGAAAGAATCCGCCTTGCTTTGTGCCCATGCCCCTCCTTTGAAAGCTTTTCCCTGCCTGCAGCCAGCAGAGCCCAGCCTTTGCTGCAGAGTCAGTGCTGGAAGGTTTAAAGTTTTTCTTCAATTCCTCCCTCTCTCCAGTGCCCCAGACCCCTTGTATTTGTTGCAATTTGGCTGCCAAGTTTATTTCAAATACACATCATTAATTCCACTATGCGACACAAGTAGAATCAGGCCTTTGAGGAAGAAAAGAAATATGGAATTCAGGAGGCTGGGCCGCCACATGCGAAAACCATTGGGGAAGGCAGACCAAAGAGAGCCTTTATATTTTTTTGTTTTTCAACAGACATAAGGTCACTGCAAGCAGCAGCCATTAGCCTAATTAGGCACTCAGAATAAGAAAGGAGAGAGCACTCCAGTGGGGGAGAGTGAGGGGAGGAAGCAAAGACAGTAATTGAAGCCAAATAATGAATATTAAACTTTGTAAGTAATGTTTAATTAAGTTATTCTACTATTGAGGCTTTTTGCAAATATTACTTTGGGATTCAAAGTAATACATTAAGTGCCCAGAAAAATCTCTAAGCAGAGAACACAGGCTGCCCCTGTTTTTTCCGCATAGATGTACCATGGCCTAAAAACTAAAGGAAGTCACAGAAATCCATGTTTCTGAGCCACTTGCCTCTGTGCCTCGCTCCCAGCTTCCACAGCACACCACACGACCCTGGAGCTTACCACAATGTTGCAGTTGAAAACTTCTATTTGTTAAAATATTCCATCAAAAGGGAAAAAGAAAGAAAAGCCGAAACTTGAGAGAAGATATTTGCAAGCTATAAAACCAGCTGAGGATTACTTTTCAGAATCTATAAAGTCTACTTTCAGAAAGAGACAAACAGCTCAATAGAAAAATGGGCAAAGGATATGAACTGGCAGTCCACAGAAGAAAAAGATCCAGTTAATGCTACCATGTTATACTCGACAGATTAATGACAACAACAAAAAAATAAATGTCTGAGAATACCAATGGTTGGCGAGGATATGGAAGGATAAGAATGTTTATACAACACATATTGACACAGTCAATTGGAGAGAAATTTGGCACCATACAAAAAAGCTGAAGATACACATGCTCTGGAATCCATGCAATCAGTTACAAAGTATCTACCCTAGATTCTGAGAAATGTGCACAAAAATATCCAGTGCGTCATTATTTACATAACAAAAATTAGAAACAACCTAATGTTCATCGAGAAGAGATTAAATATATATATCAAGATATATTCAAATAATGAAAAATTATTCAGCCGTAAAAACGTTAATATACGATATGCATAAATTTCTTAAACATAATCTTGGATAAAAATCAAAATCAACACAAAAGTTTTTAAAATGTGAGAATATATACATTATGGTATAATTTACATAAAATTTTAAAATCTACATGAAATTTAAAATGACAATAATAGATACCAAAGTCAGGGTAGAAATTGCCTGGGCAGAGGATGGGGAGATGCAGAGGGGAATGGCACACAGGGAATGTTTAATCATGAGTGTTGAGTTTGTAGACATTCGTTATATTAATCTATAGACCTTTCTCATGGCTTCAGTATTTCATAATATATTTATAAAAATTGGTAATAATTGTATTTTCAAACAGATAGAAACATGCTTCGATAAGATCCTATGACAGGAGGGACCTGAAACAATCACCAAGGAGAAGACCAGGCTTGATTGCAAAAAGCAAGGACATTTGGGGACACAGTTCAGATGACAGGTTCTAGGAGTCATGAAACGTTGTCCTTGCCGAAATCTCTACCCGGAGAGCACGTGAACTTCAAGTGATCGATACCTGCCATGGTATTGAGCCACTTTTGGTCTTGGAGCTGTCACAAAACCAGACAGGAGAGTCAACAGGCTGGCCCACCCATCATGCCTGGCAAAAGGCCTCGAGGGTGGGAGAAGAGATCCACCAACTAAGAAGGATAAATTAGGTATTTCCTGCTGACTGAATCATGGTTAAATTTTAACCCTTCTCTCCATTCTATATTTAAAAGATATATCCAAATTCAGCTGCCTAGAGGAGCTAGGTGTTTTTCTGAGGCCCACAGAGGCCTCGTTTTCTTCTTAGTGCTTGAGAATACCTGGTAAGCACTAGTCATGGAGACTCTTATCATTGGGTAGAAGAGGCGCTGCTGACTCAACAGAAATATCTGAACCTTTTTCAGTTGGAGTTAGACTTGGAGAAGTGTCTCTGAAGAATCACAATAAATTAATACAAATTTTCGCAAAGGGTAGCCACGATGAACCCACTTTAACTGGATTTTAAGCGTTCATAGAATAGTGGCTCTGTCTGTTGAGGAACACTTACTATTTCAGTCATCTATTGAAAAAGGAAGTAAGTACACCAGGCAGACAACCTAGCAAACTCTGTATCAGCTTACCAGGACTTTGGTAGCGTGATGACCTCCAATGTTACAATGAGAGGTTTGGGCTAGATCAGGGGTCAGCCTACCATAACCTACAGGCCTAATTTGTTCCTATTTTTGTTGGCTTATGAGCAAAGAATGCTCTTTACATTTTTAAATAATTTTTCAAAATTAGAAGATTTTATGATGCATGAAAATTAAAAAATATTTAAGTATTAGTGTCCATAATACAGTTTTGTTAGAGCACAGTCATGCTCACTCATTTACCGATCGTCCGTGGCTGCTTTTCACTGCGATGGCAGCGTCAGCTGGTTGGAATGGAGACTTTGGTCTCTGTAGTTACTATCTAGCCCTTGGCAGAAAAAGTTCGCCAAGCTTTGGTCTAGAGATGCATCATCCAATAGAAAAACAATGCAAGCCAGATATAATACACTGAATTTTCCAGTAACCATGTTACATAAATAAAAAGAAAGACGTGAAATACATTTTCATGATATATTGTTTTTAACACAATAAATCCCAAAAATTCAATGTGTCATCATTACACTATTTTCAGCCCACGGATGGAATCCGTATACATGGAGGGCCAACTTAAGTTACGTGCAGGTTCTGCACACAATGCTGGTCGGCGCCCCTAACCCCTGCATTATTCAAGGGCCAACTGTAACTATATGTGAGATATCTTACATTATCGTTTTAACGCTAAGTCTCCAAAATTGAAGGTGCATTTTTTGCACTTCTCATACATGGCGGTTCAGCCGGGCTCAGTAGCCACATGCAGCTAAAGGCCACTATGCTAGACAGCCCAGGGTCAGACTAGCTCTAAGGTTCTTTTCAGCTTTAACATAAGGTTATCTCAAATATGTATAGGCTTAGAAACAGAGAGACAGACAGACAGAGAGAGAGTCAAGGAACTAATTAGAGTCCCAATTCCCTAAAACCTTTCTTGATTTCTATAATCCACACCACCCTCAGCTGATAGCATTCCCGTGTGTGGCTCCACCCCTGTTCCTCCAGACTACCCCTGACCCTGAACCTCTCAGAGGCTGCGCCCGCAGCAGCACGCCTCCCTGTCCCCACCTGCTCTGGTCCCTTGCTCACACTTTGGGGCCTCATCTCTCACTTGGGACTCTCTGCTCTTTCTGGATCCTGCCCCGTGTCCTCCAGCAGGTCCTGGCTTCGATTTTCTCCACCTCCCCTGTTATGGGGGCACCTTATAAATCTTTCAGGAAGCCTCCTCCCAGCCCTGCCCAAATAACCAGCACCCAGAAGAGGAGGTTCATCAGGAATGGCATGGGAATCCATGAAGGTAAAAAACTAGGTGGGGTTGGGAGAAAAAAATACTCTAAAAAATGATTTGAGAAATTCAGAATTAAGGGAATTGAAAAAATTGAGGAATTTGGGAATTAAGAAAATTAAGAAATACTTTTTGAGAAGGCTTTGGGGAGGGGGTAAAAGACACAGCAGGATTCCTGGGGGCTGACCAGGGAGGACCGCTGGGAATGCATTGAAAGAGCGAGTTGGGCATTGAAGCAGAATGGAGAGGGGCAGCCTGGGGCCCAGGTGAGATTGCGCTCTGGCTCCTGCAGAGCCCCAATGGCAGCTGGCACAACCGTCCAGAGCAGGAGATGGGACACTGGGTGAGTCGTCACCAATGCCTGAGACCCCGAGCCTCAGGGTCCTAAAGAAGGAGATGGGGCTGAAAGGAGAGGTGACAGGGAGTGCCAGCAAGGGATCTGGTGCTTTCAGGTGAGTTTCCTCAGAAGGTGTGTCTGAAGGACTCCCATATCCTGTCCCCTGGAAGGAGTGTCTGAGGACACTTAGTGGCATCTGTGCAGGACTGCACTGGGCTGGGCTGCAGAAAGGGGAAGCGTCAGGGGTGAGCTAATCAACCGTATTTCAAAAAGCAAAATACAGTATTATCATAAAAATAAATGCCTGTTCCAATCTTTTCCAACACTACACAGAAGTATAAGAAATTACCTGAAATTTCTCTACCCTGAAATAATGATTGGTGTCCATTCCTTCATGCATGTCTACGTGTGTCCCACAATATTTAACAGGATCGTGTAACACAGCTCGTTTTATCATAGACACTGTGCGTGCGTGCGTGTATGCGCACATGTATTTATTTTAGATTAGTATTCTTTTGGGATTTGGGGGGACTCACGTCTTCCCTTCTTTCCCTCATGCCACAGATTTATATGAGAGAAGCTTATCATTATTTTACAAAAAGGATCATTTTGTATCTGCACTCTGCTTGTTTCACACTTTGTGTAAATTTCTCCAAATTAACGGATTGAGAATTCATTCCTTTTTAACGTCTGCATAATATGTGTAGTATGGGTGAACTGTAATTGATTCTACTACCCCACCGACGGACACTTCCTTTCAAACAACTCTTACTCACCAGTGCTTTTATTTCTAAGAGACAGATTCCCACTGGGACTGCTGGGTAGACAGGGTTATGCATTTAAAAAAAAAAAACAACAACTTACTAGCTATTGCTAGGTTCTTTTCCGAAAAGACGAAACCGTTTGCACACCCTCTGGCATTGGCTGCAAATTCCCCTGCGCCGCAGCTGCAGATAGTATTGGTCTTCTCGATGTTTACCAGTCCGTTAAAGTGGTAACTCAAATACTACTTTAACGTGCATTCATTTGACTTTAGTCAGTTTTAGCCTGTCTTAATGCCTCCATCGGCCATTCGATTTGCTTTTCTGTGAGCTGCTGATTCATAGTCTTTGCTTTTCACTTTGGTTGTCTTTTTGTTCGTTTTTAAAAGCTCTTTGTATATTAGAGCTATGAACCCTTTATCTATGTCGATTGTTTTTCTAAACCTATTATTTGACCCCATTCTTATTGTTGAACCCAAATTGCAGCACACTGTTTGATGGGGGACTGGGATAAGAATCAGAGATTTGGAGGGTGTGGGAGAACCGAGGAGCTCAGGAAGCAGGTGCCCTCTGGGGATGGAGGATTCGCGTTCTCGGCTGCAACACCAAGTAGCACAGACTGGGCAGCTTCAACAACAGAAATATATTGTCTCACAGCTCTGGAGCCTGGAAGTCCAAGATCACGGTGCCAGTAGGGCGAGTTTCTGGTGAAGCCTCTCTTCGTGGCTTCTCGTTGTGCCCTCACATGGCTTTTTCTCTGTGTTTGCAGAGAGAGAGAGAGAGAGCTCTCGGTGTTACTTCCTCTAATAAGGACGCCAGTTCTGTAGGATCAGGACCTCACCCTTGTGACCTCATTTAACCTTAATTACCAACTTAAAGGCTCTATCTCCAAATATAATCACATTAGGGGTTAGGATTTCAACATATAAATTTGGGAGTCACAGTTCAGTTCCTAACAGATGGGTTCGCAGAAGCGAATAAACCCAGGGAGGAAATAAACCCTGTAGGGTAAATCTGAGCCTCATTCATTCTCACAGCAGTTTCCCCTGTGCAGCCTGACAGCGAAGCAGCTGGATGATTCCCATCCCCCAAAGAATGGCACAGGAAGAGCAAAGAAGCCCCAGCCCTGAAGCACCAAGGGTAGGAAGCAGGGCTGTCTGAGCAGATGCTCAGCATCGGGTCAGGGTAACAGATATGTCTGATGGACATCTGTGAGGATTGATGCCTGAAGGGGCCATTAGCCTTGGCTCTAGGTAAATTCCCCAGAACTTAGACAGAGAGAGGGAGGGAACCACCACTGATAAAGCTTGATCTTGCTTTATCCTGGCAGAATGCAGTCACACAGATACAGTCAGGGCATAACCAGAAAAGCATGTAGCAGAATGCCATCCAGCAGCGCTGAGGCAAAGCAGCCCTGGTCCTGGTCAAGGGGCTGAGGCTCCCTAGGGGTGCTGGCGTTCAGCTTCTGCCTCTCCTCCAGGCCCTTCAGGTAGATGCTTCCCACATCCACAGCTCACCCTGTCCAGAGCCACCCCCTTTGCCTCATCACCTAATCTCCTCTTAAGAGTGACAGTTAGAAATGGCCTTAATTCCGCCAAGTCTCCTAGTTAGAAATGGCCTTAATTCCACCAAGTCTCCTTCAAAGGAATGCACGGCAAATTGTTCCCACAGACTTCTTCAGTCTAACCCTCCAATTTATTCTCCATTACGGCGGTTACTCTAATTTAGTTATTGGCGGCTGTCAGGCAAAGTCGGAGAGAACCTCCTGGCTTTGGGATGCGGTTCTCGGCTCCACCACGCTGATGCCCGGGGCCTTCTCAACGCAAGCGCATCACCTGTGCACGTTGAGAGCGCATGCGTACACCGTCAGTAAACCAGGGCGTGATGCATATTTGACGTTTATCGTCCTGATTCTCAGTCTTTATCATTCTGGGTCATATTGGCCACACCACGAAATGAAGGAACAGAAATTCCCGCCCACTCTCTAAATGTGGCATTGGGAATAAAGTACAGGGCAGAGAAGGACAAGGAGACAGGAAGCCTGGATGCAGCTGTTCTGGTTCTTTCTGGGGCTCTTCAACCCACTTCAGCTCTCTAGGACTTATCTCCTCACCTTAGCATTAGGAGGGCTAAAATCAAAGCTCTCACAGATTGGGAATCTTTGGGTTTGTGGTTTTGTGTTTTGTTTGTGTGTGTGTGTGTGTTTGGTTTTTTTTACCAGTGTTTCAGATATTCTTTGTTTTGTTTTATTTTGTTTTGTTTTGTTTTGTTCTGGAATTGACACATTGGAGCTCAGGTCCTTGGAGAAAGCTGAAAAGCTGAATGTGACTGACGGGCTCTTTTTTCCTTCTGCTGGATCAAATCCACCAGCTCAATTCTTCCCCTGCCTCTATTTCATAGAATGTCACTTCTGAACACTCCAAAACAGTAGTGTTTGTTGGATGTGAGCACCAAATATTACATCTTGAGCTGCTTTCTCTTAATAGTCTGCCCTCCATCTGAGAAATTTATCAGTTCTCCTGGAGAGTCCCCACCGTGCCATTAGCATTTGATATGGATGTCGCAATTTGCAAACCTTTTTATCTTTGGAAAAAGCAGAGCAAAGAAAGTGGCCCAGATCACTTGGTCCTGGGCGCAGAGCTGCAAACTGATTTTATTTGTGAAACGAGCTTAATTTAATCACTGGGACAGTGATCCAGGCGACGTTCTCAGTGTGAGCCGGTGACAGGCCTGCAGTCCTCCGTGCTCTCCCGTGCACATATGGGGATGTGCACACACTTATACACACACGATCCTCCCCCAAACACACACCTACCCGCATACGAGAAAATGCCATCAGTGCAATTGTCATGGGAGAACACCAGAGCGGGGACATAATTTGTAAGGGCCCAATTGAGGAAAAATGGGGGAGACTTCAGGGCTGAAAGAGACGTGGCATCAGCAGATCTAATATGAACTCCCTGTATTCCTACAACGTCATATTGTTGGCAAGGCATTTGCATATGTGCTGTGCCTTTTGATCCCTCCACCTCGAAGACACACACAGTTGCTTCTTCTTGGACTATCTTCCCTGCACCTGCCGCCTCCTCACCTGAGCATGGCCAACTTCTCCTCCCCCATCCCCGAAAAATCTTCCCTGATAACCTTATCTAGATTAGGAGCCTCTCTCCCCATTTGCTCCATCTTAAAGCTTTATTTGTTCATATTGCACTAAATTAATTTTTGTGTATTTGTATATTTACCTACTTATTACCTGTGTCTCTTACTGAATTATAAACTCCTTAAAAGGTAGAGATTCAGTCGGTCCTATTCATCTCGGAATACCAGCTTCTAACACAATGCCCAGCATATAGTCAGCACTCAATAAATATTTGTTGAATATATCAACTTCATTTTCACAAAACTCTATAGTTATAGCCATTTCACAGATGAGGAGCATGAAGTTCATAGAAGTTAGGTAATTTGCAGGTTCCCAATAGCTAGTAAATGGCAGAGTCGGAATTCAAATCTAATTTTATATTCTTTTCACAATATTACACTGTTTCAGATAATCACTCCTGAGCTATCTTAATTACCAACTTAAAGGCTCTATCTCCAAATATAATCACATTAGGGGTTAGGATTTCAACATATAAATTTGGGAGTCACAGTTCAGTTCCTAACAGATGGGTTTGCAGAAGCGAATAAACCCAGGGAGGAAATAAACCCAGTAGGGTAAATCTGAGCCTCATTCATTCTCACAGCAGTTTCCCCTATGCAGCCTGACAGCGAAGCAGCTGGATGATTCCCATCCCCCAAAGAATGGCACAGGAAGAGCAAAGAAGCCCCAGCCCTGAAGCACCAAGGGTAGGAAGCAGGGTTGTCTGAGCAGATGCTCAGCATCGGGTCAGGGTAACAGATATGTCTGATGGACATCTGTGAGGATTGATGCCTGAAGGGGCCATTAGCCTTGGCTCTAGGTAAATTCCCCAGAACTTAGACAGAGAGAGGGAGGGAACCACCACTGATAAAGCTTGATCTTGCTTTATCCTGGCAGAATGCAGTCACACAGATACAGTCAGGGCATAACCAGAAAAGCATGTAGCAGAATGCCATCCAGCAGCGCTGAGACAAAGCAGCCCTGGTACTGGTCAAGGGGCTGAGGCTCCCTAGGGGCGCTGGCGTTCAGCTTCTGCCTCTCCTCCAGGCCCTTCAGGTAGATGCTTCCCACATCCACAGCTCACCCTGTCCAGAGCCACCCCCTTTGCCTCATCACCTAATCTCCTCTTAAGAGTGACAGTTAGAAATGGCCTTAATTCCGCCAAGTCTCCTAGTTAGAAATGGCCTTAATTCCACCAAGTCTCCTTCAAAGGAATGCACGGCAAATTGCTCCCACAGACTTCTTCAGTCTAACCCTCCAATTTATTCTCCATTACGGCGGTTACTCTAATTTAGTTATTGGCGGCTGTCAGGCAAAGTCGGAGAGAACCTCCTGGCTTTGGGATGCGGTTCTCGGCTCCACCACGCTGATGCCCGGGGCCTTCTCAACGCAAGCGCATCACCTGTGCACGTTGAGAGCGCATGCGTACACCGTCAGTAAACCAGGGCGTGATGCATATTTGACGTTTATCGTCCTGATTCTCAGTCTTTATCATTCTGGGTCATATTGGCCACACCACGAAATGAAGGAACAGAAATTCCCGCCCACTCTCTAAATGTGGCATTGGGAATAAAGTACAGGGCAGAGAAGGACAAGGAGACAGGAAGCCTGGATGCAGCTGTTCTGGTTCTTTCTGGGGCTCTTCAACCCACTTCAGCTCTCTAGGACTTATCTCCTCACCTTAGCATTAGGAGGGCTAAAATCAAAGCTCTCACAGATTGGGAATCTTTGGGTTTGTGGTTTTGTGTTTTGTTTGTGTGTGTGTGTGTGTTTGGTTTTTTTTACCAGTGTTTCAGATATTCTTTGTTTTGTTTTATTTTGTTTTGTTTTGTTTTGTTCTGGAATTGACACATTGGAGCTCAGGTCCTTGGAGAAAGCTGAAAAGCTGAATGTGACTGACGGGCTCTTTTTTCCTTCTGCTGGATCAAATCCACCAGCTCAATTCTTCCCCTGCCTCTATTTCATAGAATGTCACTTCTGAACACTCCAAAACAGTAGTGTTTGTTGGATGTGAGCACCAAATATTACATCTTGAGCTGCTTTCTCTTAATAGTCTGCCCTCCATCTGAGAAATTTATCAGTTCTCCTGGAGAGTCCCCACCGTGCCATTAGCATTTGATATGGATGTCGCAATTTGCAAACCTTTTTATCTTTGGAAAAAGCAGAGCAAAGAAAGTGGCCCAGATCACTTGGTCCTGGGCGCAGAGCTGCAAACTGATTTTATTTGTGAAACGAGCTTAATTTAATCACTGGGACAGTGATCCAGGCGACGTTCTCAGTGTGAGCCGGTGACAGGCCTGCAGTCCTCCGTGCTCTCCCGTGCACATATGGGGATGTGCACACACTTATACACACACGATCCTCCCCCAAACACACACCTACCCGCATACGAGAAAATGCCATCAGTGCAATTGTCATGGGAGAACACCAGAGCGGGGACATAATTTGTAAGGGCCCAATTGAGGAAAAATGGGGGAGACTTCAGGGCTGAAAGAGACGTGGCATCAGCAGATCTAATATGAACTCCCTGTATTCCTACAACGTCATATTGTTGGCAAGGCATTTGCATATGTGCTGTGCCTTTTGATCCCTCCACCTCGAAGACACACACAGTTGCTTCTTCTTGGACTATCTTCCCTGCACCTGCCGCCTCCTCACCTGAGCATGGCCAACTTCTCCTCCCCCATCCCCGAAAAATCTTCCCTGATAACCTTATCTAAATTAGGAGCCTCTCTCCCCATTTGCTCCATCTTAAAGCTTTATTTGTTCATATTGCACTAAATTAATTTTTGTGTATTTGTATATTTACCTACTTATTACCTGTGTCTCTTACTGAATTATAAACTCCTTAAAAGGTAGAGATTCAGTCGGTCATATTCATCTCGGAATACCAGCTTCTAACACAATGCCCAGCATATAGTCAGCACTCAATAAATATTTGTTGAATATATCAACTTCGTTTTCACAAAACTCTATAGTTATAGCCATTTCACAGATGAGGAGCATGAAGTTCATAGAAGTTAGGTAATTTGCAGGTTCCCAATAGCTAGTAAATGGCAGAGTCGGAATTCAAATCTAATTTTATATTCTTTTCACAATATTACACTGTTTCAGATAATCACTCCTGAGCTATGAATGGTCCTTTGAACTCCACTATAGGTCCCAGTCACAGGAAAAGGAAGGAAAGTTTGGTACACATGCATGAACACACACACATGTATTTGACCTTACCCCACAACCCCCAGCTTATCAGCTAGGAAGAACCAGGTGGTGCATTTTACTGCGCTAAACATGCTATACTCCAACGTACCTGACTTGCAAATGACCGCATTAGCACAATTAGCATCTCCAGGGCCTTATACAAAGGAAAAATGACAGAATGTTAGAACTGGAAGGGACATTTTACAGATAGAGAAACTGAGACTCCGGTGAATTGAGAATGACTTGCCCTAGGTCACGCGTAGCACAAACCCAGATCTTCTGATTCTGTAAGATCGATCACAGTGAACACAACAATAAAGTACGCCTTAGGCATCCTCTAATCACGGGTAATTTAAGGCTGATGGCTTTCGTCATCTGGCTTTTCAGAGCACGGTCCCAGAACATTGTGTATGGGGAAGCCTGCTGTGATTTCGTGAGGGCATTTCACACGTGGAGTTGGGCACAAAGAGCTTTACCGAATTCCTAAATGTTTGTGTGAGGCTGTTGCTTCAAACCTAGTTCTTTCCTCCATTTTCCTAGTTCGGCTTCTCACATTCAGCCAGTAAGAGGCAAGGCATTGCTCCCAAGCATAATCAAGAGCTGTGCCCAAATCTCTCAACTGGTTAATGTTCTTTTTAAAAAAAAATATTAGGAAGATGGCACAGGTACACACACACACACACACACACGCGCGCACGCGCGCGTGCGCAGGTTGGGAGTTCCCTGGTGCAGAGACACAAAGGAAATCTTTGAACAGCCTTGGGTGGCCTAGGTTAGATTTTAAAGAACGGAAAGCTAAAAGGAAAGTTTAATTGAAAGGGATTTCAGAAAGAGAACGAGAGGGACTTTCCTCTGGAAGCGTAGGCAAAGGACACTCCCAAGGTAAGGACCGGTTCTGGTGGCTGGAGACAAAGGCCAGCCCTCACCTGCACTCTTTGAGAGCCTCTAAGTCAGGTGTTAGATCCATTCCAGGCACTGCTACTACTCAAGTGGCAAGGGGTGAAGCCTGGGCGACCCCTGCTCGCCATGCCCTGCAGAGGCTGGCATAGTCTAGGCGGATGAGTGCACGGCTATATAGGACAGCACGCAAACACACACACTCACGAGCACACATCCTCACATGCACACAATGGTACCCATACATGCTCACACTCACATGCTCCTCCACGTCCCTGTTCCCTTGTTCATCATGCTCCCTCAGCCTGGAACAGCCGTTCTCACTTGGTGGCCTGGATAACCTTTCGGAGGCTCAGCTCCTGTGGCCTCTTCTCCAGGCACCCTCCCTGACTTCTTCCACCCCTTCCTGGGAGCAACTCAGCGCTCTCATAAAGTCCGTGCTCACCACCATGACAGCACTTGCCCCAGCATCAAGCCACAGCTGCCTGTCTACACGACCGGCATCCTCATCACTGTGAGCTCCCTGAGAGTGAGGGCGAAGTTTCGCATGTCTTAGTATCTCCATCACAGTCCACAGTGCCAGGCACCTAGTAGGCCCTCAGCAAAGAGTTGTTAAATGGCTTAGTAGATGTATTTTCCTGCTTGGGGCAGGAATGGAGATGCTGGGATCATCCCCTGGTCTCTATCACATAACAATTATATGCTCTATCTCATATTCTGAGGACAATTTCACCTATCAAACAACCTGGGGATTGTCACCTCAATTAAACAAAGCCGTAGGGTCCAGTTAAACAATAGGGGGTAAAATAGGAAGACAGTAGAGAAGGGAGTTTGGGAGAAGGAAGATCACTGTGTTTGATTCCTAGCGCCACCTTAACAAAGTGCCACAAACTGAGGGGGTTACACAACAGGACTATTTTTTCATAGTTCCAGAGACCAAGTGTCCATGACCGAGGTGTCAGCAGAGTGGGTTCCTTCCGAGGGCTGGGAGGGAGAATCTGTCTCGTGCCTCTCCCCAGCTCCTGGTGGTTTGCTGGCAATCTTTTGCACTCCTTGGCTTGTAGATTCATCCCCCTGCTCTGTGCCTTCCCCTGGCACTCGTCCTGTGTCTCTTCACACAGTCTTCCCTCTGTGTCTGTCTGTGTCTGTGTCCTAATTTTCCCTCTAACAAGGACACCAGTCATATCAGATTAGGGCCAACCCTAATGACCTCATTTTAACTCGATTACCTCTCTAAAGATCCTATTTTCAAATAAGGTCACTTTCTGAGGTCCTGAGGGTGAGGACTTCAATATTCATTTCGGGGGATGCAATTCAACCCACAAGGGTCCGTCCCCACCGGCCGGACAAAGATAAACAGCCGTAGTGTATTCCCGGACCATTCTCTGCCTCGTTTTCCTCTCTGGCAAAATCATGGCAGAATTTTTGTTGGAACAAATTGTGGATTTGCTAAAGTTTATTTATGATGTCCTTTTTTCTATCTCCTTTCCTCATTTTGTAGGTTCCTCTACTATTAGTTCACTGTCGCCTGATTGCTTGCAGTGAAGTCCCTCCCAGAACATTTGCATGTTAATTTAGATGCTTAAAGATGGAATAGACTTCAAGATCCAAGGACGCTTCCCCCTTACGGTGGTGCTTCAGACACAGCTGTGAAGGAGGTGTGGGTGTGCGTGTGTGTGTGTGCGCGCATGTGTGTGTATGTGCACATGTGTGTGTGCGCGTGCATGTGTGTGTCTGTGTGCTCGCGCTTGTGTATGTGTGCGTGCGTGTGCGTGTGTGTGTGCACGCGTGTGTGTGCATGCGTGTGTGTGTGTGTGTGTGCGTGTGACAGAGAGAGAGAGGGGTGAAATCACAAACACCAGGACAACCCAGATGCATTCCTTGCCTCCTGCCTCCCGGGGACATCGTGTGGTCAAGAAAAATCCCAAGTGACAGAGAGTGAGAGGATCCAGACGAACAGACTGTGTCCTAAAGCTCGGTGTGGCGCCCAGAGTTCCAGCGCTACCACATGAGGTGTGTTCGAACTGCACAGCTGCACGCAGGTAGGTCGATGGAAACGCCGGTCCCAGTGGACCGCTGGCTTGGGGCCTTGCTGTAAGCGGAGCACTGGCCCGGGCTCTGGACATGGACTCTGGCCCAGTCTCTTTCCTGGTTTGTAGACTAGTTTCCCATCAGTACAATGGAGCCTAGGATAAGATAGGGCGGGATTAGGAGGCTGATCTCTACCCCCTTCTCATTCATACCTCCTGTGAGCGTCTCTAATGACCCCTCCTTGCCAAGAAAAACCATCAACACAACAGCAAATAGGGAGAGAGGGCAATGAGTGCCAGCCAAGCCTTCATCCGCTCGCTCACTCTAAACAGAAATCACTTACCCTAAACGGCAATCAGTCCCCGATGGCCTCCTTTCCAAACGCCGTGTATGACAATGAGTGATTTGTAACAACATCCAATCAGGCGCACCTCACCTCCCTGTAATTGCCTGTCCTTTACGGAGTTCTTAAAAGCTTCCCAGTGGGAAAGAAGAGAAGCTCCTTGTCAGAAGGAGGCTATTACACGGAGGAGAGAGACATCCCCATTCTTTTTCTTCCTTCCGGTCCATATCTGCACCCCTTGTTCCCATGCCCAGCACTGACGAGTCAGCATCTGCCTGATGTCGCCATGGAAGCAGCACCCACCTGCCGGTGGAAGTCACTCAGCCGTGTCCCATCCCCACCCGCCCTCTTCCGCACACCCAGAACCTGGGGCCGGTGCAGTTCACACCCCAAGCCCATCAGATCTCTGTACTTTTCTCCAGGCTAGGAGAGGTGACCCCAGCAGCATTTTCGGTTCACTCTAAACCTCATTATGAAAATGAGCAGGATCGAACCCGGAAAAGGTCCAGGGTCAGGCCTGGGGGACCAGGGTGAGGACAGTGTTCCCGTTGCAGGCCGGGATCCTGGACAAGCCATGCGCCCACGCTCTGTGCACTGAACGAAAATGGGTCAAGGCACATAGGAGACTGAGAGCACCCAGGTCCCCGATGGCTCTGGGCACTGAACAAATGGTGGGAAAGAGTCTGGAGGAGAGAAAGAAAGGGTAAAGAGTCCAACATAGAAAGCGACAGGTGACTGAGAGAAAAACAGGCGCGTAAAAACAGACACACAGACCAGCCAACAGAGTAACGCATACGCAGGCCGATGAGAGAGACAGAGTAACAGGGACAGACACAGCAAGTGAAGGAACAGATCTGCTTCTCCACGAGGGCCAACGAGCTTCCAGGGCACTGACTCAGACTCCTCCCGCCATTCAGGTGACATGAAGCGTTCCACTCTATTCTCCAAGAAAGGACAAAGGACAGGCATCTCTCCTGTGAATCTTTGCAAAACAGCAACCATTTTTACCACTAGACTAAATGTCCCTCGCAAGAATATTTCCCAGTCTCGCCTGCCCATGTCAAGCCTGTTCCATCTGTGCCGGAGGTCAACGAGCCCTGGGCCTCCTAGCTGGTCCTGGAGGGAGAGACAGTCTCTCAGACCTCCTCCTCCCGCCCCTGCCCATCTGCTGTTCCCCTGGGCATCTCTGCACCTCAGCCTGTGGGGTGACATAGGAACTGCTTTCTCAGCAACTCCACCACCAGCTCAGCCCTCCTCTCCCCTCAAGGTCCACCTCCTCCCAGCTCAGCCCAGCCCGCTCCCGCCTCTGCCACCTGGGCACTGCACACTGGGCACATGGCAGAGCCCACACCTGGCAAAACAATTGCTTCCTCTCCCCAGTCAGACTGTAAGAACTTCCAGGGGTGGGGGGACATTCTGCTTCACTGCACCTGCCCTGGCACTTAGGCAGCGCCTTGCTTCTGCTCTGAGTTTACGAAACATCGGTGAATTTGCTGACTGAAGAAAGGCGCTGAGATCTCCCACGGCCTTGGGACCCAGGAGCGAATCGCTCGTCCTTCATCACTTTCTCTCTTGTGAGAAGTTCACAATTTCAGCCCGGTTTCTTTCTGAGCACAGTCCTGCCACCTACTGCCTGTCTCATGCGTGCGAGCACCATCTCGACCAATCAAGGTCCATGGCCCACACTCCTCCCAGGAATCAGGTCTCTGTATCCTTGGAAGAAAACAGTTCCACAAAGAGGGTCACAGAAGAGGCTGCGCCAGGCCCAATGTGGGCTAAGTTGCAGAGTTGTTAAAATCCTTTCATATCTCCCCACCACCATCTTTTCATCTGTTTTCCATCTTTACCTTCCTACCTGCTACAGGCAGCCCACGCTCCCATTCTGCTATCTTGGAAGGAAATGAGCTGATAAACTCATTTCCACTCATGTCTGTGCCTGTACCTTCCTGCCCACCCCAAACCATGCCCAGACTGAATTCCTTAAAGGTCAGGTCACTGTTTTTTCATTTGTGAATCCCTAGAATCAGGGATTAGTAGACACTTAAGAAATGTGGAAGAAAGAAGGAGGAAGGAAGGAAGGAAGGAAAGAAGGAAGGAAGGAAGGAAGGAAGGAAGGAAGGAAGGAAGGAAGGAAGGAAGGAAGGACGAGAGGGAGGGAGGGAGGGAGGGAGGGAGGAAGGGAAGGGGGGTGGGGAGGGAAGCAATGGCCCAAGGACTCAAATTTTGGCCAAGCTCCAAGGAGAAGTCCATCTCTCTACATGACACAGGACAAATGTCCACCTGAACAGTATCAGACCCTACCAGCTTATATCTCTCTGTTCCTGTTTCCTCGTCTTGAATAATGGGGATAATAACATACTTTCCCTGGGATGTTATAAAGTTCAGAGAGGACTGCCTGTCCCTATCGCATAGTAAGCAATCACTTCCCATTCACCATTGTCTTTATCATTCTCAGCCTCACAGGAGCAGGTGGTGCTGGACACACAGGCCCACACCTGGTTGCAAGATGCAGCTCCCACCCCTGGCTGAGCAAATGCTTCTTCCAGGTAAAGCTAGGAAGGGCAGGCATACATCTTTACAGCTTGTTAAATTGTCTCCCACTGTGCGTAACTGAATGCATGATTTATGGGGTATGGCTGGGTGTGTGCTTTGTGCCTCCTATCTTTATGACTGAGCTAGGAACCGATCGCAAACACTGAACCACAATAATGCCTCATTTATGCCTCTTTGTCTGAAATCAAAGGAAGATTCTGGGTGAGCAAAGTTTCCAGATAACTGAAGCTTATGCTTAAAAGCATAAACTTATTTCGCTCGACCATCTTGGGCGAAAGTCGTTTTGCATACACGAGGACTCCATCGTTCCCGTGAACTCAGTTACTGGCAGCAGCTCTGGCGTAGTGGGATGGGCACTGAACCCGAAGCCGAAGGCTCGCAGGTGGGTCCCCTCTGCCACTTAACATTCATGTTCCTAACCACTCATCCATAAAACCATGGTGAGTCCATCCCTCTCCTTCAGCTGCTGTTGGGAACAGAGGGTGTGATGTCTGTGACAGTTCTTTGGACCTCCACAGAGCTGTGCGCGCATGGGGTGCTGCCACAGAGGTGCCCTAGCAAATGACTAAGGCCAGAGAGCCACCTGCCCCTACACTAAGCAGCCCTGCCCTACCGTCCTGAGCTCTAATTCCTCCCTGCTCTTCCATTGCTGTTAGCTTCTCCAGATGGGACGTCTGCAACCCCTAACCACTGCCGTCACGGCACCCCTCACCCCCATCCCCACCACTTCCGGTCCATCGCAACCTCTCAGGGAAATCAATGCCTAACTTCTTAAACAGGAGCCATCATGCTTTTCAGACACTCCTGGAGCTGAACTGAATTTAGGGAAGCATCGAGTTCAAGTTTTTATTTTAAGACGAGGAATCTGAGCCCCAGGAAGAGAAAATGACTTCTCTAAGTCCAAATGGGCACTTAGCGGCAGAGCCGGAACTCAAACCTTGCTCTCTCGGTGTCAAGCCCAAGCAATTCTTCCTCTGGTCTGTCCTCCAGGCTGTGTGATAAAGGGCGTGGACATTGCGCTTCTCATTGCTTTCAAATTTACATCCACGTTTGCAATCACGACTCATGCAGCTCTGACTACGGAAGGCCAGGGGAGTGAAACCGAGTAAGCTCTGAGTGAAAGAGAGTGAATTCATAAGCTCAGGGAGCCCTGCCAAAAAAACAGATTTTGAAGTTCTGGATCCATTCCATGCATCCTTCAGAGTCACTTGCAAAGGTCCCCAGCTACTGTCACTTGCAAAGGTCCCCGGCTACTGTCTATTTTTTTCAGAGTCACTTGCAAAGGTCCCCGGCTACTGTCTATTTTTTTCAATACCCAAGTTTGAGTCATTTTAAGGACAGACCTTACACTTGGAGTTGTCCTTGTTAACATTAGAAGGGGAAGCCCCTGAGTAGTGGCAACAAAGAGGGGGAACCTCAACCTTCCAAGAAAGTTGAGGGTCTTTCCCGCGTGGGGAAGGGGGAGAGGGAGAGCTGGATTGCTCAGATTCAGGACAAAGGACATCCCGGGATGAGCCAGGGCCCGGTGCAACAGCACCCCGCCCCCGCCTGAGCTGGCAGACAGGCTCTGAGTCACGTCACATGCCTGTGTACCCATCCTCCATTCTAGGTGGCCAAACCCCGCTCCCATCCTGAAGAGAAAAGCAATGGACTGGACTAGCCCACCCTGTGACTCACTCAGCCTGCTCAGTAGGCCAAAAAATAAGGCCCAGACCAAGGTACCGGCAAATAAGGACGTAACTAAGGGGACCGACTCGCCCCATTCCCCCAAGAGTTTCCCAGTGTGGACAATAAAAGCTGCACATCCCGAGAAAGCCCTCCTTCCCTAATCTGAGCCTCACTCTTTTTATCTGTTAAATGGGCACAATACGCTGTGCTGCCTTTCCTACGTGCCGCCAAGCTAAAAAGGTCAGGGAAGGCATCCGATCATAACTCCCTCATTTTCTACTTACGTTCCAGTGTGAGGAGGAAAGGGGAACAGAGGGAGAGAGCAGAACGGAGGAAAGAGGAGGAACGGGAGGCTTAAGACGAGCAGGGAGAGGAGGAAGACGACACGGAGAGAAGACACAGAAAGCGTCGGGTGTGAGGGGCCGTCAGGGCAGGTGGAGGCCTCGGTGGCAGACGGAACGCCTTCAGGCCCACCTGCCCCTCTCTTCATTCCCTTCAGATGTTATGTGTCCTTTGAGCTGGCCTCCTTCTCCAGGAAGCTCCCCCTGACCACCAGGACCCAAAAGGATCGCTTGCTCTCCTTTGGACTCGTGAACGATGCAGAGATAATGACGTGCCGTCAGCTCAGAAGAATCTGTTTTCCTTTTACTCTATTAGTTTAACATATAAAAGCTGCATCTCACCTTTTAGCTCATGCACTACTTTTTACTCCTATAAATCCCCATAATGCTGGGTATATTTAGTCGTATAAATATTTGTAATTGTCTGCATGAGTAAGTAGAGGAAAAAGTAAATGGATCTTGTCCAGGAAAGAAATCCAAGTGGCCTTTAAGGCTTTGCAGAGCCTGCCTGAATCGGTGGCATCACCTCCTGGTGTGGAGTGTTAAAACAAGGAGAGATGAGGTGTGATGAGAAAACACAGGACTGTGATTCTGGAAACCTGAGTTCTCACCCCGCTGGGTGACTTTGGTCAAGATACACCACCCCTCATTTTCTCCTCCGTATAATACCAGAGGTGACTCGAACCTCTGACTCCTCAGTGTGGTCAGTGGCTCAGCAGCACCAGCTGGGCACTCCCAGTTAGAAATGAACAACTTCGGGCTCCCTCCAGACCTGCCAAATTGGGCTCTGCACAAGGTCCCCAAGTGGTCCTTGGTGCACTGGGGTCCATGACAGCTCCAACATTCACCCTTTTCCCGCCTCTCCTCCCATGCTCAGGGACAGCCACGTGAGTGCCCAGAGATGCCAGCAGTGACTTGTGAGCTGCCTGGACCTCCTACACCTTGCGGGACAGCCCGTCTGTTATCTGAAGCCTTTCTCTTGCCTCTCCTGATGGGGCCGAGGTCACTAGTCACGAGAAGTTTTCAGGATGAAAAAAAGGAAAAAGGAAATTATCTCATTCTACCGTGAAGAAAACCATTACACAGCCACTCCGCGAAGAAGGGTTCACCAGCGCACAGCCCCGATAAGCATCTCCTCGCCCTCCCAGACTTTTCCACTCCTTACACACAACACTTAATCTAGGAAAGTGACTCGGCCTTCGAGTGGGTTTAATAATCTCCCTGGGACATTGTGGGAGATAAGGCAATGGGCCAGAATTCACGGCAGCCCCGTCAACCCGCTGCTTCTTCAGGTTCACTTGCTGTGGACACCCCTCTACAGAGGGACCTGGGCCTCGGCTCCTGGACATTGGGTTCAGAGAGGGAGGAAGTCCTCTCTGGGCTCCCTACCCACCTGTGGAGGACTGAGTGTTCAGAGCCCTGGCTCTATAGAAGCTCCTGGGCACCTGGCCGGATGCACTGGGCTGCAGCCTTGCGAGGAGAAACCTGGGCTCCATGTGGCCCATCCGCTCCTGGCTGGAAATTCTGTTATAGCCTTCACGACCTCTGTGAGGGCACCTTCACGGAACGCGATGCTCCCAGATAACTGACGTTCACCCTTTTAGTCCCAAAGCTCATTTTATTTTCAGTGTTACGGTGGACATTTTTCTAAATAGGATGACACTCCCCTCCTTTCTGAAACAGAATATGCAGGGCACGAATTCAGTTTTTCTTTGCTTTGTTTGCGAGGGAGGGGGTATCCATGCATATCAATATGAGGAAGCCCCATGAGGGTGGAGACTTCAGTCTCTTTGCTCCCTGCTGCATTCCCAGTGCCTAGAACAGTCCCTGGCACCTACACGATGCTCAGAAAGCATAAGCACAGCCCCTTCCTGTGCAGAGCTCAGGATGGTTGGAGAGCTCTCCTCCCGGGCAGAGCTCCTGGTCCAGCCGGTGATGTTTACACTGGACTGGAACAGTCCAACTATATGACATTCTGAAAAAAGTAAAACTATGGAGATATGAAAAGATCGGTTGATGGCAAGGGTTTGGGCGGAAGGAAAAGAGATAAATTGGTGGAGCGCAGGGGAATTTTAGGGCAGTGAAACTATTATTCTGTAATGGTAGATATATTTGTCCAAACTCACAGACAGAATGTACAACACCCAGAGCAATACTCTTGTAAACTATGGACTTTAGTTAATAATAATGTATCGACTTTGGCTCCTGATTATAGCAAATGTCAACACAAGATGTTGACAGGGCAAAACCGAAGAGGGAGAGGGAATATGCAGAAATTCACTTTCTGCTCAATTTTTCTTCATGCCTAAAATTTCTCTATAAAAATAAAGGCTTTTAACTCAAAACAAAACAAAACAAAACAAAACAAAACAAAACAAAACAAAACTATCCCTATGGTAAACACATATAGGCACGGTCTTATTTGTAAAATGCACGAGCTTTAGTACCTGAATTAGTGACACTCGGGAGCAGAAGATGAGCCGACTCGACTCTGCCATCTTGTCGAACCACACAAGCTGGCTGGCATCTGAGCTATAACCTGAACCCAGTTCTTGACTCTCACCCCCTGGAATTTGTACCGAAACTACCCTGACACTCAACAGAGAGACCCGAGGTCGTGGCGACTGTGCTTTACGGGCCCTTTTCTGTCTATTAGCCGGCAGAGGAGATCCTGTCCAGGATCTCCAGCATCTTCTAATTCCTGATGGCCAATCTGAACTCCTCCCGCTGCGAGCTTCCCCTCCTCTTCCCATTTTATCCTTAGTGGGACCAGGGATAGCTCCTTAGTATCTTTTGGCAAATAACCATGGGTTCTTCCACAGAAAACGCTATCGGCAGTGGAGGGTTGAAAGTAAGACCTCCGTGGCAGAAGCCACTCTGGGGACGCACTGCAGCTGCCGGGCTTACAGATCGACCCCACGTCACGTGCAGGCACAAGCAATAAAAGCCTCGTCATTTCACCAACACCCTCTTTATTTACCCTGTACTTTTCCACACATTTCATTTCCCATCATGGCTGGCTGCCTAAAGCATTCATGTGAAAA
>NW_011888907.1:1337219-1351657 GCF_000151845.1 Pteropus vampyrus | reverse complement strand
GGGGGTTTATAACAAACAACCACCCCACCTCCAACTCAATGCTTATTTTCTCCGAGGAAACTATGCACGGCTACTGCCATGCCCTACACACTACTGCACAGGCACTGCAGCTTGACAAGTTCAGCATGAGGTCATTTCCTAGCTGACTGCATTCGGGCAGGTTTGGGGCACCATGCGGGGAGCAAGCCCACTCATCCTCTCTCTGAACCTCCTTTTCTTTCTCTCTCCTTTCGCCTTCCCAAGACTTGCATCCTCCTTTTTTTTTTTTTTTTTTTCCTCACAGCCACACAGCTTTTGAACAAACCCCATCAGCGCGATGTGTTAGTAATTGTGCAGTGAGGGTGACATTTAGAGTCACAGTCCTGGAAGAAATCGCATGGATTTAGATACGCCAGAACACTAAATTTAACCAACCCCAAGGGCCCCAGCAGAGTCGGGGGGAGGAGTAAGCGGGGAGACTTCATCCTGGGACTCGTCCTGCAAAATGCAGGTGCTGGCCCATCCCCGGCCTGCCTTCCCTGCTCGGTAGGAAGAGAGTAAATGGAGCTTCAATCAGCCCACATTCACCTCCCCTATTGTCAGGGACTTGTTCTGAAAGCCCCTAATCATTTCCGTTATTGTCTGGCTTAACACACAGCGGAGCAAGGACGTGTCGAAGCTGCACCTCCCTCAGCAGGGGGCCTTAGAGATGTGGATACATGTGTGTAGAGACATGTGCATATACACACGCCATCTCCTCTCTCTCTCTCTCACACACACATGCACGCGCACACACATGCATGTACATGCACGCAGGCACATATACACCTGATTAAGGAGGATGTGGTGAAGGCAGGGATGCTGAAAAGAATCACTCCACCTAGTCTCGCACCTTCCCCATGGAATGAGAAGAGTGAGGAAGGAAGCCTGACTCTCAGCCCCGCAACTCCTCACAAAGGCCCTTCTAGGGGCACTTTTTCAAGACCTCGCCTTGGTCATGGATGTCCAGTGTGCCCTCATGCTAATTTCCGGAGCGTGTGGGGTCCAAGCATTTCCTCGTTGCCTCTGTTTCTCGTTTTGGCCAAGGGATCCAAGGGCTGGCGAAGCAGCTTTAGCTTTACCTCTTTCCTCTGTTCAACATTCTATCGGAACCTAAGCGGGACCCTGAAAATAGATGTTACATCTGCCAATAAATTTAGGAAAGTAAATAAATGACTTAACAAAAATTTCCTTTTAATGTGAAAACGCTTAAGCTCCTATAAAATATCATACCCTGGGCTATTTTGTTGCTTAATAAGATGCAAAGCAGGAACCAGATGTAGCAAAGTGAGACAATTATTGTCTTAACAGCTGGAACCAGGATGCCTCTTACTGAGGGAAGAGTCTTTGCTTAGGACAATAGTTCTTGGAAAAACATGGTACAAATGATGGATTGCACTAACGGCCCCGGCTTCCTGTACTGTGTTGTGGCCATGCCTTTCCCATGGTACCTCCCGCACTGACTCCGGGCTGGGCCATGTCAATGAAAGGACAGTAAACGTGATGCAAGCAGAGGTCTGAAAAAAATGCTCGCACGTTTCCACGCCCTGCTTCTATCCTGCATCACCATGAGAGGCTGCTGGAGGCTCTGAGACACATGGAAGAGGTTGAGTCATCCCAGCCAAAGCCATCCCAGACCAGCCATCCCCAAGATGACCCACCAGCTGATGACCTACACATGAATAAGCCCAGCCAAGAGTAGCGAGTCCCCCAAAATCAGCATGACCACCCACAGACTCTTTAGAGATAATAAACTGTTGTTATTTAAAACATAAAATTTGGGGGAGATTTGTTATACAGCAATAGCAGGTTAATACGCTTGGCCTGGGAGGTGAATCCCAGGGGACGCTGGTTACAAAGATCAAAAGGGATCATTAAACTGCAAAGAACAGACTCAAGAATAAGGGAAGACAACGTGGACAAAGAAGGGCAGGAAGGAAGAGGGAAAGGCCAAGTGAAATGGCAGCGGGACCGACGATTCACGGCAGCTCATATGCCATTTTAAATTCTTCGTGCCGCTTCAACATATCCATCCTTTATTCAGTAAAGTCTGCCTCGCACGTAAAGGCTCTGCGGATGTGAGTGAATGAGTGTGTGCGAGTCATAGGAAGAGGATGAGCTTATGTCTGAATCAGTGCAGGATGGAGCAGGGACACTGAGAGGAACCATAACCATTTCGGTGCAGCACAAGCTCAGAAATCAAGGTGACCATAAGAATATCAGTCCTTTAGGAATTTGTAGAAATGTTCAGAAAGGCATTGGGATCCCTGTAAACATGGGACAAGTGTTTATGCCAATCCTAGCTAGATCTTAAAGGACAGGTGCTCCAGCCTGCTTCCAGGCTCCACATCCAGTACATGCTCTTAAGGCCTCTCTTTATGTGGGCCCTGCTGGGTGGGACAAGACCACCTACGCCTAAGTTCCCACTTATCTTAGCTCGTCCTCACAAATTAATGCAGTGCGTGTGCACACGTACACACGCACACACACACACACACACACACCCTCACTATGCATGCTCCTCTCCTGGACTTTCTGGAAGTCTCACGGACAAATGGAAATTTATCATGAAGCTAATGAAGCTTAAGCTTCAGAGCTCCTCACTTTCATGACCCTTTCTAAAGTCTGGTATTCAAATTTATAGGCACAATTTTGTTTTCTTTTCCTTATAAGATCATACAGACTTTGGGTTTCCCGAAGCTGGGATCTACCTCTACCGTAACAGATCAAATAAAACATCTGGCTCCCAAACCAAATTATTCTCAATTTGAGCCCCACGCAGGCTCTGTGCTGTCATGGGGCTCTGTTCAGGGGTGGTACCCCACCAGGCCCAAGCCACCAAGGGCAAAGCACCCACACTCCACACATCTGCTGACAACACGGAGCCATCATCATTGCTTCCCACGGTTAAGGCCGTTTAAACATCCCATCCACAGGTAGGTGAGAGCAGAGAGGGTCCTGAAACATTTTCAGGAAAGAGGTCAGAAATCTGTGAGTCACATTTCCTTTCCCCTTCCCTTCCCCCTTGTCATCTTTCTTCTCTCTTCATTTTCTTGTTACCACTCCATACACACTCCTTGGATCATCTTATCCACTCACATGAGCTCAAGCATTTCTGCCTACTTAACAGACTCCTAAGTCTCAACAGAACCCAAACCGAGTCTTCTCTTTAGACACACCTGAACATTCTCCTGCATCCCTCTCCCAGGGGGCAGCACGACTCAGCACCTAGGCACCCAGGCACCCCACATTCAATCAATTATGAATCTGTTCCATTTTACACTGGAAGAATGTCTCCAGATGTCCCCTGCCCTATCTGCATGGCAACCACCTGTGTTCGGGCCTGCATCATCTCTCCCCTGGACTTTTGTCCCTGACTCCAGTCTCACTCCTCCCAACACTCTAATTCATCCTGCATTCTGAGCCAGGATGATAGCTCTAAAATGAAAAAGTTACTCTCATCCTCCTGTAAGCCAAACTGTTCAGTGGTCTTCCATGAGCCGTCAACATCAGAGCTCCTTTATTTGTCATCAAATGTCTTCTGTGACCCCAACGCCACCACCATCACCCTCTCCAGCTACAGCTTTGACTCCCACTGCTGCCCTCACATCTCCCTCGGGCACTCCAGCCTCTACGGCTGTCTTACTGTTTCCTGTCTCCTCACTATTTCCTCATCTGGAGGTGCCCTGTGCCCCAGTCCATTCCCTTTCCACTCATCTAGCAAACTGCTATCCCTCCTTCAAGGCCTAACTCAGCCCGGCCCCTCTGTGCAGACTTTCTTGATGCCCACCACACCCCCGGCCCCAGGTGGACAGATCACGCCTTCCTTTGGGCTCCGGCTTTATTTCTTACCACTGCCATTTTTGTGCCTTGTATTTGATAAGAGTTGTGTACATCACACATCACCGGGGTCTCCTGGTGATTTAGAACAGCTTGACCCAGATTCATGGCCCATGGAAATCTGATTTCAGATTCCTATGGATTCCTGGGAAGCTGCATCTTCATGGTCACCAATGATTATGGACTTTTTTACCTTTGTCTAATGAATGGATTAATAAACAAACAAACAAACAACTATTCCCACAAAGCTTTGGTGAGTATTGACCGCTCTTTAAATGTCCTGGGGCCATCCTCACCAGGAAACGTCCATTACATCTTCCCCACAGAGAGCCCACAGATTAAAACTCATTCCTCAGGTCCCCTTTCTACCTCTTCCCCTGGCTTCTAGGCTCTCTTGCTCCCATCTGCCTCTTGCCCCTGGGTTCCCATCAGGAACTCCATGTTACTCATTGTGCTGAACCCTTCACCACCTAGGTCCGACAGCCAAACTCTGCTGTATTAATGCAACAAAGCCCGTCAGGGCCCATTCCTTCCTTCTACTCCCAGTGTAGCTGTAAAAAAGAAGAAAAGAATTTTCCTGCACACTGTGCATCTCCCCCAGAGATGCTCTCCTGTGAGTGGAACAGGGCCTTACTCGCTTTTATATCTTCATGCCTAGCAAGGCCTCTGGCACATAGTATGCACTCAGTGTTTGCTGAATTAATACATAAATAAGCTCACAAATGACTCTCCAGTCCACCTCACCCTCACGCTCCGCTTGCCTGAGACATGACACGTCATTTATGAGGGATGAAGGCTAGAGAAAGATGGGTTTGAGGCGGGCGGGAGTTCATGGCTGAGGAACACTTTCTGGCCCTCCTCCTCCATGGGCCACGTGTTCCCTTTCGAGGACTGGTTTCCTTGCTGTCAAATGCATCACCTCAGCCACCTTCAGTGGTAGTTCGGCATATTTCTGCGTGAAATAAATGTTATTTTCTGGAGCACCCAGGTTTCATTAGTCTTTCTGTCAGATGGAATCAAAGCGAGAGGGGGAGAGAGCATGGCAGAGAGTGACTTCTTGCTTACACTAGAAAGAAAAGGATAATGGTACCCAAGGAAGGAGAGGGAGGGTAGGAGAAGGAGATGGAAAACTCACTTCCTCATTTAATCACGTCCAAACACAGATTATACGAAGTTGAAAAACAGTTAGCTTGTTCGCGCCCTAGTCTCTTGCTCTTTCCGGGGCTATAAAACCCTTTGAGATTTTATCTTTTCATAAACTTTTATTGAATCTGATGTTCAAGGGGCCATGGAGGATCATGCAATTAAAGTCCCCCCACTAATCCTACTCTTAAACCCCAGCACTAAACTGATGGGAGATTAAAAGCTAATAAAGATGACAAATGAGAGGTGATCTACAGGTTGATAAGGGAAATGGAATCTGGTGGGGATTTGGCAGAGAGGAGCCCGGAAAAACGCAAGTGTGGACGGGGCTTTCGCTGTGGCAGATTCAAAGACTTCCGAAAAGATGCAACGTGCACATGCGCCCGTGGCAGGGTCCTGCTCGGTGATGCTGTGATCCATGGCTGGGACAGGCTGCCCAGGGCCCAGTTATCCAGGAGGAAGAGGGCTGGACTTGGCACAGGCACATTAGGGCTCAAATGCCAACGCTGCTTTGCTAGCTATGAGACACTATATGACTAGGGGCCATTAACGTGCTAATTCTAATCCAAATATTATTATAACGACGGCCATCTAGCTGCCCTCTGCGGAGTGCCAACCACGTACCAGACGCCATTATGTGAATGTGAGTCATGTGTGAGAGGAGTCGGCCCCGTTTTATACATCAGAAAACTACGGTTCAGGAGCCGGCAAACCATCGCCTCTGGTCCATGGTAAGTGGTAAACCTAATAAGACAACTCCATTTCTCTGAGAAAATAGTCCCCACTTCATGAGGTTGCACTGAGGATTGAATGATGGGTCTGGGTTCAACGTAGCCACCTCCAAATTAACTTCCTGCTTTTACTTCGACCCATACCTTGCGATGTGAGCATCTCAAAAGAATCCCTGTATTCCTTGCCACCACCGCCCCAAAATGCAATCTTTAACTCCAGAGTAAGTGAGAGTGATTTTTTAACCTCCATACCAGAGAGTTTATATCAATGTGTTTCATCATTCTACAGGCATCTATGAAAACTTTTTTTGCCAAAATTTTTCATAAATATGCAACAAACTAATCTTCACATCAGCCCTGAGAAGTAGGAATTATTTTCCCGTTTTAATTAATGAGTACACAGAGGCTTAGAGAATCTAAATGATTCCCCTGGGATCACAAAGCTGAGAGTGACAGGGATGAAATTCAGACCCACATGTCCTGATGTCCAAGTCCATGCCCTTCCCACCCACAGCCTGCCCTTGTTGGCCTCCTGCCTAGTAATAGAACAAGACAGATCGACACAAATAGCAGAATAAGGCTGTGTGGTCTGCACCATATAGGATTCTCCCAAGTAGGGCATTTCGAGAAAGGAGTCATGGAGCATTTTTTTCTAGATGTTTAGAGATGCTGAGTTACAGATGTCATTGAGAGAGACATTCCAGGTGAAAGAATGGGGGGGAGGGGAGGAGAGAATAGAGCCTGTTGGGGGTTTGGAATACCCCACTTTGGCTGTGCTGTGTGAGTCTCGAGAAGGGGAGACATGATATATGTTGAGTGACATCAGGAGAAACTTGATTGCCAAGGGAAGAAGTGAGAAAGCAAGTTAGAAAGAAGCTGCATGTCACGCCATCTTCCTAGCTTCTCAAGCCATTCACTCTCCTGAGGGGTCTCAAGTGACCTAATAAACAAACTAATAGGACAACTTTCTTCACAGGTGACAGAAAAGGCAAGTTTTCTGGGGTGGAGGAGAAGGAGCTGGGGGCCGGAAGTCATCGGACAGGGGTTCTGGTCCTCGTTTGGACACTCCCGGCCACCCACTCTGAGTCTGCGGCCTTGCACCTCTCACATCCTTGGAAGATGTGTGGCCTACTCGCACTTGAATGCTAGCAAAGGCCTGTGTGATCATCAATTTTATGTGTCAACTAACTGGATCAGGGGTTGCCAGGACATCTGGTTAAATGTCCAGTTGGGTGTGTCAATCCGGAGGAGATTAGCATTTGAATCTGTAGACCGAGTAGAGGGGATTACTCTCTCCAGTGTAGATGAGAGTCATCGAACCCATTGAGAGCCTGAATCAGACAAAAAGGCGGAGGAAGGAGGATTCCTGCTGCTCTCTCTGCCTGACTGTTAAGCTGGAGCTTCATCTCCTCTTGCCCTTGGCTCTCAGGCTGTCAGGCCTTTGAACTACACCACCAGCCTTCCTAGATCTCCAATTTGTACACAGCAGACCATGGAACTTCTCAGCCTCCAATGCCTTATAATAAACAAATATATGTATAGCTATAGAGAGAGAGATTTATATATGCATATATATATACACACACACACATATCTGTGTGTTCATGTGCATGCGTGTGTGTGTATATACACATACACAGACAGATGACACAGATGGAGATGAGATAGAGAGATAGACAGAGAGATAGAGATAGAGATAGAGATAGAGATAGAGATAGAGACAGAGATAGAGATAGAGATAGAGATAGAGATAGAGAGATAGACAGAGAGATAGAGATAGAGAGAGCGAGAGTGAGAGCGAGCAAGTGAGCGGGAGACATGTATTCTAGAGGTTTTGTTTCTCTGGAGAATCCTAATACAGATCTTGGTACTGGGAATGGTTCTAGAGAAACAGAATTTTAAGGATAAGTTTTCTGTATTGGGTCTGGGGTTTCTGGGATTGGTTCTCTTATCTGATTAGATTTAAAGACACTAATGACTATTTCCAGGAGTGAAGAGAGCCCGATAGTCTCTAACCAATAGAAATTTTTCTGAGACCTTACTAGATATGGAGTGCTTTCATTCCTTTGATCTCATTTTATCATCACAGATGCACAATGCAGCTTTCATTAATCTCATTTTTACAGGGGGGAACAAAAAAAAAAAAACCTGAGGCTCAGAAAGTAAGAGACTCAAGGACACATGGCTGGTTCGAAGTCTCCTTCATCGGCATGAACTTTTTCCACTGTGTCAGTGGCCCTCAGCCCCACTGGTCATTAGAATAACACAGGAGACCCCACCCCAGACAAACCCTAACAGTGCAGTCCAGGCCCTGGCAGGTTTTAGAAACCTCTCAGGCAGGTTCTATTTGCAGCCAGGGCTGAGAACCGCTGTACAGACGCTTCTTCTCTCAAAGACGAGAGCCCTCAAACCCATCCACCACACCCCAGGCCCAGGCTCAGCCCCACCCTCCAAGCAAACTAGCTCATGCCTGTAAGTTTTTTTATAAGTTAATATCATTTCCTTACATTTAATTAACACAGGGAGACCGGCGCTGTCAGCATCACACCCAGCTAGCAGGAGCCCGAGCCTCCCTTGGAGTTCAATCACGGCGCTGTCTGACACAATTAGCTTCCTTCCCCCTGATCTGAAGGGTCTGCGCCCATAAATATCAACCAATTTTATTGATATTTGTAATTAAAACCACCAAACGGGTCACACTCGGTTGAGCAAGTTTGAAACACACACATTCATAATAGGAACATGAGCATATTTGTATGTGACATTTGATAGATAATAATCGTAGGCATTTCTCATTTTCAGAACATCCTGTGGGTACCAGCTAATTAAGCCTAGCGTGTCTCCTGGGACAGAGGGCGTTCTTCAGACATACCCCTTTGATTGTCTTTGTTCCTGAAGTTTCAGGGAAACTCAGGGCCAAGAAAGTGGGGTGACAGGCTAAAAGCCACAGAGAAAACAGCCTGAGCACTAGGTCTGACTTTGCCAGTTTCCCAAGTCCTTTCTCACAGTTTCTCTCTGCGGACTTCTATGGTAGCTCCGCCACCCCCCAAACCAATGGCACTAAGAAGGAGCCCCAACCTCTCAGAGGCTCTAAAGCGATCTCTCGGGGTTCTCTCTCGTGACCTAATCAGTTCCTTCCATCCAAATGCAGAAAGATAGCTGCCGCCACCCATAAGCACCGTGACCCTGTCCCACCCACAGTAACCCAGCTGTAGCTACAACTGCAGGTCTGTGGGGATCCTAACTGGGTGGCTTCACCAGGAATTTGCCGAAGGGGAGCTGAGGGGTGACCCAGGGCGGAACATTGCCCACATCTACTCAGCAGAGCAGACACGGTGGCTACTCATGGGCTCAGGCTGTCACATCGGCCCCCTTCTCATTCTCCCTTTGAAATCTCATCATTCACATATACCCAGGGAGATTCAAGACCTTTCTCCAAATCCCCTCACAGCATTCTTACAAGAAACAATCAGCCTTCAAGTGAGTTACGAGGAATCCATTCCATCCCAAAGGATGGCCTCCCGAGCACCTAGGCAGGAGGATTATTCTTCTGTGACCTAGAATAAATCCTTTATTTCCACATCTTTCGAGGGTAGGAGGGGATTCCGGGGCAGGGAGCAGGAAGAATGGGTGGAGAGAGACAGCACAGGAACAGACGAAGCAGACTGCTGGGCAACGTGGGAGTGAGAGCATTTTTACAGTGTTATGAGTTATGCCACACCTGCTTCAAAAATGATTTGAGACAGTTACAATAATAGGCACACATCCAATAAAACCATTAAACTAGAAATAAGGAGGAGATATAAATGTCTGTGGCGGGTGACATTGAAGTTGTCATCATTCCCATTATTCCCAGAGCTTAGGTAGGAACAGTGGGTTTAAGTGAGCACAAGGTGCTTCATCGATCATCGGGACAACTAACTCAATTATTCTGGGGCTAATGACCCAATTTGTGTTTAATCTGGGTCTCTGGCACCAGGCTTTCCTCTATTCTGCCACCTAACTATGAAGAACTTCACCGTCCAGCATGTACCTAACCCAACACAGCCATGAAAAGACATGAAATCAGAGACTCTTATAGTTGGAAAGGACCTTCTACATCAGGATGGCTTCCTACTAAGTCCAGGAGTTCTCTTTAGAGCTGCTATATCTGAGAGTTGTACAGCATCAACTTGATTACCTCCAAAGACAGGGTGCTCACTATCTGATGAGATGTATCTCCTGAGAGTCCATTCTCTTACTACACAGTCTGAGTCTTTAGAAGATCCTTTTTTGTATAGAGACACTATCCACCCCCTTAGCGAAATCAAGCAGTGACTCCTTACCTGGTTGATCTTCAGAATCACCGGGGTTGCTTTTGAAAAGAGATTTTGGTGGGAGTATAAATTCATATACCACTTAAGAAAACATTCTCTACTAAAGCTGAACATATGAACATCTATGGCCTTATATTCCACCCTTGGGTGTACACATAACTATTTGCACATGTGCACCAAGAGACCAGTACAAAAACATTCTTAGCAGCATTACTCCCAATAGCCAAAAACTACAAACAACCAAAATGCCAGTCAACGGTAGCATGGATAAATTTCAATGCAGTCGGAAAATTGAACTTCTCGAACAGAGCTGCCCAAAAACATTTTCTGTGATGATGGAAATTTTCTATTTTGCACTGTCCAGACAGCATCTGCTTGTCATTTGTGACTAGTGTGCACTTGAAATGCAACTAGTGCAAGAAAAAGAACTAGATTTTTAAATTTTAATTTTAATCAATTCAAATAGCCACATACTCCTAGTGACTACTATACTATAGCCTGTATTTGATAGAACAGTGAAAAAGAACAGACTCTAACTGTATACAATAACGTGGATGAATCTCATCTCGTAAAAGAAATCAGACCCAAAAGAATACACAATGTATGATTAAATTGCGAAAAGTTCAAAAACAGGTAAAATGATGCTAAATGTCTACGGATGAGAAATTAAACCACAGTGTTTAGGGGTCCATGCTTAAGCAGTAAAACTTTGGGTGACAAAAAAAGGTAGGGCCCGAGGGAGAGCTCTGGAGACAGGCCATGCCCTATTTCTTAGCTGTGTAGTGATGACAAAGATGTTCACTTGTGATAAATCATCAAGATATCATTTTCGTTGGGGGTGCTTTTCTATATGTGCTTTGTATGTCACCATTAAAAATGATTCAAAAAATATTTTTGCAACTTTTCGATAAATCTAAAATTATGCCCAATTAAATGTTTATTTATTTATTTTTAATTACAAATTTGTTGTCTTGCTCCAGATTTGTCGAATCAGAGTTTCCGGAAACAGGGCTTTGGAATCAATATTTTGCAAAGGCCCAGGGCGCTTCTGTTGCACAGCCCGGTGAGGAAACATCGCTTTCTCATCCATGTGGAGACCTTTCCCCAAGGCCGAACATCCTCAGAATCTTCTTCCGCCCCCACGACACTCCAGTTGCCACTCTCTAAACACCTCGAGGCCCCCTCGGGGCTCAGTGTGGTGGAAGGTCACCCACCTAACCCTGCCTGGCCTGAGCACGGCACTGCACACAACCCAGTGCCGGTCCAGCTGTTCGACACTTGTGTGGATAGCTGGCAAAGCATGAAGAAGAAGAGCCACTGCGGGGGATTGAGGGGTGGGGTGAAAGCCAACAGCGACAAGAGTTCATTTGTTCCCTATGTCACAGGCCTCTGTGAACCACAGACCGTGCGCGTCAGGACGCAAGCCAGTGGCGGGCCGATCGAATGAGCCAGCGTGTGTGAATGCTCGTCTTCCCCGTGGCCTGCTTGACCCCTTCTGCCCTGGAAGTAAGTTCATCCCCATATTCTGTGGGCTGCCTCCGTCAAGCCCTTCCGTAAGGTGTAGTAAATTTCCCAGGTCAGCCCCAGCAAAGCCACCGACGATAGAGATGTCTCCACCTCACTTTTCCTTTTGGAAACTGCAGGTCTCAGGTCTCAGGAAGGCAAGATTAACCAGCAGAGGCAAGATGGAGGATTTGACTGAGAGGGAGATAATGGGTTTATACCCTGGCCGGGCAGCAACGAGGTCACATTCTAGGAAAATCAGTGACAGTAACAGGAGTCAGTAAATAATCATTTACACACGGTGACCCCCACATCAGCTCAGAAGCGGACAGGCAGGCCTCTGCTCTGCACAACTCTGGGGGCTCCATGGGCAGCGTGGGCACGTGCCTCCTAGAGTCTGAGCTGTGCAGTGCCCAGCCTGTTCTGCCGTATGTAGCAGCTTTACCGGCTGGGTAAGTTTTCTTATTCCCATTTTTATAAGAAACTGGGGTCAAGAGAGCCCCTGAGATTCATGTTCACATGCCGTCATGGCCACAATACCAGCCACCCCAATGGCCTCAGTCCACAGAGGACTTAAGATCATTAAGATGCCTCATAAAGACACACTGGGACAGTGGACAGACACTCATCTTTTTCTAGGAATAAAGAGGACCCAGATAATGCCAGGGAAGCAGGCCTTTAGCCATTATGGTGACCTCCAGGCCCAGCTTCCAAAAATCATAGCAGGCGGCCGGTGGAGTTCAGATATAGGGCAAAGAGCCTATAGAAGGCTTCGAGGGAGAAAGCCAGACTTCACCTACGCGGCGCACATCATTGAAGGCTGAGCAGAGCAAAATTGCACCTAATCGTGTAAGCCCTGCCATGCTTTTGAGAGGGAAGGACGCTGAGGTCTCAAGTTCCCTTCCGTTCTGTGCAGCCCGCATATCCTGCCCAAAAGTCGCCCTTATTAACGCTGCCATTTCTATCCACATCTAGCTGTCTCACTAATAGGACCTTCTACCTCTGCCCAGGCATATTAGACCAGTGAACGCACGTGTGTCTGTGTGTCAGCGTGTGCTCGTGTGGGTCTCCCTCTGAGTGTGCGTGCCTCTGTCACTGACGCGTTTCACTTTCTCCTGTTATTTTATGTGCTTACACAGTCAAAATTAATGGAATCAGGTTGATATTCAGATGACATCACACTGGTGACTCACATCTTGATAGATTTTCCCCTCTGCATTCGGTTCAAGGTAACCTTGACTTGTCACACAGCCACTGGCGACTGCCAGGAAGCGGGATTTTTTTTTTTTCATGGACATTCGACTTGGCCATCAACAGTTATCAGCCCTGGCCTCCGGGGGAAATGTAGGGAGAGGGTGAGGAGCAAGGGCTGTGACTCCGTCCTCCTCGGGGCGGAGGGTGAGCTAATTACTAGAGTGGGGGGGCGGGGCGGGCCTGGGCCAGCCGGTACTGGGCAGCCCGTCACTCCTGCAGAGCTGGGGACATCCAAGGGCCAGGCTCCATGCAGACTGCATGGTCTTTGCTCCCTGGAAGTGACCTTTCTTCAGCAACATTTTTATTGAGCGCCTTTTCCTCCAGGAACGTAAACAGGTATTGAGGGGAGATAAATAGTGAGAGCAGCTGGAAAACATTGCAACAACAGGACAGGGTTGCTATTAAGCAATCATTTCCTCTGCTAGAATTTATCTGAGGGAAATTTTCATTGGGAAAATGCGAAGGAGAGAGGGTGACTCACAAAATTGCACTCGCCCCAGAATGTGTGAATCCAGAGGTCAGACTGGCGTGGCTGGATGACCTCTAATTCTCAAAGTCTAAAGGCATCAACACAGACCTTCTCTTCCTACTTAGCATTTTTCCAGCTTCCTACTAGTTCCTTCTCCTGCCTGGGTGTGGGGAGGTGTTTCTTCCTAAAACTTAAACTGCAGAGACAGGGCCAAGTGAAATCAAGTAATCTAGATGGTTACAAGCAAGCCGCTTGTTTGTTTATTTTTATGAGTCTAGATCTAAAAGCAGACCCTGTCCGAGTATGCACGGGGCAAGCAGCCAGCCTTTGCCATGCTTCTGGGCAGTCAAGTTTGTCCTCCCCACCAAGGAGACGAGATACAGATACTTAGACTTCCAGAACCGGAAGGCCTCTTATCAACCCTCCTGTCCAGTCTTCTCTCCTGACAGGTGAGGACACAGAGAGGGGAAATAGTCACATGGGTAGTGAGTGGCGAATGAAGGCTGAGAACTCTGGGTTCCTGAAACTGCCAGCACGGAGCTCTTGTTCACGTACCGCTTAAGAGTCCTAAGTTCTCCTCCATCCGCTTAGCAGAAATAATAACACCCGGCATCTGCAAAGTATAAGGAGCTCCCTCTGGCAAATCCAGAAAAATGCCAAACCCTGTTTTACTAGCGGAGCAGGAAAATCATGGAGATGAGCCCCAGAGGATATGTATGTATAAGGTAAGGGACATGTCCGGATCACATGCAAGACCTCTGATGGAGGCTGGAAGCCGCTTGATGCCTGTCCTTGGAGAACTGGCTCCACCAGTCCACCCCGAATGTGACGATGGGTCCTGCCACTCTCTGAGGCAGACCTCAGCCTCTGCTCTTCCTCTAGAGGGCAAAATCATCTACGAGGCCCTCTGTTTCTTCCTCCCACTCTTTTGTCACCACCCACCTCCTCCCCATGTGCCACGTGAGTCTCTGCCTCTCTGCGGCTCAGGACCTCCCATCCGAAACCACCCCACTTCGCCTCCCCTCCATTCTCTGCTCCTCAGCTCTCCCCCATGTGTCAAAACCCCCCTCCCTTTTTAAGGCCCATCTCAAGTGCCACATCTGCAATGAAGCCTTCTTTTAATTGCCCAGGTGGAGCAAATATTTTTTTCTCTTTGTTTTTTTT